>NC_133120.1:34527752-34873767 GCF_033568475.1 Henckelia pumila | reverse complement strand
TCTAAAAGTAGTATAAATCATGTAACAGTGAATATCAGCTTTTGGTACCCAAACCATTCTTCCAGTCACTACAAGAAAAACGGCCAAAGACAACGCTTTTTCCGCGTTGTTAATGTCCCCGAAAAAGCGTGGTCGTAGCCAGTGTTGTAAAAGACCACGCTCAAAGACAACACGGAAAAAGCGTTGTCGTTTCTGGAAAAGACAACGCTTTTTTAAGCGTTGTCGTATCTAAAAACGACAACGCTTTTTCCGCGTTGTCTTTGTCACAAAAAATCGTTGTCGTAGTCAGTATTGTGAAAGGTCGCGGTCAAAGACAACGCTTAAAAAGCGTTGTCGTTTTGAGCAAAGACAACGCAGTGATATTTGAAAAAGACAACGCTTTTTAAGTGTTGTCTTTTTTAGTAACGACAACACTTTTTCCACCTACGACAACGTTTAAAAAGCGTTGTCTTTTCTCAAATAAAAAACAAAAAAATATTTAATTCACAAATTTTCAATATTATCACTCAATATTCAAAATTTTTGAAAATTAAATCTAATATACAATATTTCAATATTATAAATCATTCAAATATAACAAATAATCGAATTCTTCATGTTCATCTCGGCCATGTCAAAGTTCCTGTCTTATCACTGCAAATGGTAGTTGCTGATCCCATAGTTTCACAAGCTGAAATCCTACGCACCTGTAGATCAATTTGTATCAGCAATTTCTTGAAGAATACAATATCAACACTGAACAAAGCCTGACAGAGAACCATAATTAATGACATACCAAGGCCTTGTCAGCCATCATTTTCTTCATTGAGTACGCTAGAAATTAAAGAGAAATCAAGCTCATGAATAACAAGATTGGAGATGGGAAAATGGTAGGTGGCTGATAACAGACAACTTAACGACACACTTACGTTAAGGTTACTGTCAATGGAAGCCCTCCAAGAACCGCAACAACAACAATCGTGACCTATACCAAACATCAGTCAGAGAAATGGCACCAAATGAACTATTTATTCAGAAATTAAAACTCACGGCAGCAGTTATGATGTGTATAAATCTGTAAATATTAGAGTCTGTTGGGAATGTAAGAAGTACAGGTGAAGAAGGTACCTGCAACAAACTGCTAGTAATAAAAGCTGTGTTGAAGAAAGCATAGAAGAGACGCCCTCCAATTAGTTTTTCATAGAAAATTATTCGAACATCTCCTCTAATCTGCTCGAATCTCAAAATGAATCAGTTTTTGTGGTGTTCAAGTGCCAAAACAGTCCTTTAGAAATATCTAAAATGAATACTAGTGATTGTTATTCATGAAATCAAATGAAAGGTTGTAAATAATATCTCGAAGGCAGTCACATTTAAGATGTTCAGAAAGAATTGGAAAGATAAAATACCAGAATTTTCTTAAGACCCCTCCCACCAAAATTAGATAGCCAAAATGTTAAATCAAATGGAGTAAACGTACTGTACGGTGAATGCAGATCTTTAAAATCAAACAAACACAAGATACAGTGCTATGTGTGTGCATAAGGAACCAACTTGTCTGTACAGCTTTTTAAGGGAGATAGAGGGAAGATTACCTTTGATCCCAGGCACAACAATTTTTCAAGTACTGGTTCAAAAGAAGGCTTTACTCGTGAGCATAGGACTTTGCTATCAGACAATGGATGAAATGTAAAATTTCGAAGGTCTATAATCTGTTAACAAGAAAAATGATCTCTATTATTATTTATTCCACCCATTCACCAGGTTTTAGAAAAAAAATAAAATGGGCAACTAAAATTACCACATCTGGAGTGATATAAGCACTTGGATCTCCAATTTCATATAGAAGTTGTTCAGCACAAGTGCAAAAATTTATAACCCCACCAGTGCCCTCTGCCTTTGCTACAGACACAGTCCCATCAAAAGTAGCTTCCACAAATGGAAGAGATAAGCAAACAAATTTTGGAGAGACATGTTTCTATATTTATCGCCTGAAACAGAACATATACACCAATTTTTTGTCAAACCATGTTTCATTGATCAAAAGCTTAATGGTGCAACTGAATATTTACATCACCTACGTGGAACCAAAGCATAAGATCACCTGGATGCATATAATAACCCCCGGTGAGTTGAAAACCACATTCCAGCAGGTGTCCTGCCAAAGAACCTTGTGCCAGGAGCTTCAACTCATTCCAGTTCCATCCTAATTCAAACACCTGATCAAAATGAAAAACCATTTATCAAGTCAAAGTTTGTGAACCAAATGAGAAAGAACTCTTTCACACTGAAGAACATTGAATACATAGGAGAGAGCTTTAAATCCATACCATTGGACCTAAGAATAAAGCGGCATCCGCAACACGAGAAGTAATTATTACTATTTTTTTCACATAATTATACCTTAACATGCATGGTACTCACAAAAGTTCAAAAAAAATTATAAAAGGTAATCATGCTTGCAAGAAAGAAAAGCTAATATAATTAACATTTAAACCAAAATAAAACTCATGTAATATTTAATATATGTTTCAAATGGCTAAGAAATTTCTCTAATGTTTTCCAACGATGTAATCTTTGATGTCCTTGTGCTAACAGCATTTTATATACCACGTTAATTTCTGGACTTCATTAAAAACTGAAATGAAGTGTAATATGTTTTCCTCCATGCTTTCGAATGTCTTGAACAAATAAGCTGTATTTAACACATAGTGATGTTAATTCAACTAAAGAAAGCAGCTTCAAGTTCAAAAATTCAAACAAACAAATTAGTACTTTGTTACGAACAAAATTATAGTTTAAGAAAATTATTAGATTAATGTAAGAGAGAGTATAATGTTAACTAGGAACTTGGAAGTAACAGGATTTGAACGGAGCAACGTCGAGTGAAGTGGAGGGAAGAAAGGTTGGGCCGTCGATCAAATTATCGTTCTTCAAAGCTGGTGTAGGTTTGAATCCATTCTCGTCGGCAGTCTGCGTCCCGCTGGTAGAGAAATCCATTGTACTGTCACCAGCAGAGATCGATGAAGAGAAGGGGCTATCGGGGAGGTTGTGATCAGAGCTGTATTTTTTTTATAGTTTTAATTAACTGTAATCCATGGAAGCATGATATACTGGAATGGAACAAAAGATCTACATCATTTGACTAGAGAGTGTCGATACCTTTCTTGTAAATCACATTCTTTAGAGGGGCTTTCCTTTCCGTTGTCGCTTTCGCTGTTGACAAAAGATCTAACTCATTTTGCTACATTTCATCTTCATTAAGATTTCCCAAATAAAATCATCTAATAAGCCTAAATCTAGCTGAAAGAACACACCTGAAACGCGGACATTATGTTTCTCGCAGATTGGAGCGAGTTCAGTAGAAAATACATATAAAATTCATTTTACATCCGAATGAGTTATAACTGGTGGCAAATCAAAGAAAACACAATTATCTACAAGTTTTATTTAAATTTAAACCTCAAAATATGCACTGATCAATACCAGATTTCGAAATGACAGTAGGTGCAAAAAATTATTCTTCATACAGTGCAGTATCAGAAAAATGGGCATATCTCTTTAAATTTTAATTCAAATGACCTGTTTCCAGTGCCAAATCAAAGACAACACAGAGCACTACAAGTTTTCTTCATAATGCAGATTCAGAATCTGTACTATTCAAGTTCATTCTACTCAATTTCTAAGCTACACAAGCGCTAAAGCTGCTGTCAAAGCATGAGAGCAAACAGATCAATTCTTCAGCACCAATTTCTGCAAATGCTCAAACAGATCATTTATGTCATTAAAAGAACTGTTATTTTATGTTAATTGTGCAATGCTCAAGTTTAACTACTGTATGCAAATATACAAATTAAAAATGATGTTGAAATATTATAAATTACCTGAGAATTAAGTTTGTGATTATGTGATTGAAAGGAATCATTCTCTTTCTTGAGAGCTACAAATTGTCTCTTGAGAATTTCGTAATGGATTGTAAGATTTAAAAATCTCTGAAAAATTGAAATTTACGAAAAATATTAAGAATATGTCGTTGGAAAAGCCAACACGTTATTTTTACAAATGATTTTCTTAAAAAGTGTATTGTTTAATCACAAAGTTTGTTTTAAAAAATATTGACTCTTCAACAATATCCTTAAGACCAAAATCGCTCATGTTTTTTTTTTTAAAAAAAAAATATAACGAAAGACATTAAAAAAAAAGCTGGAATTATTAATTATGTAATTTGTACATTATTATTTTGTAGTCAAACTCGCTATTAGATCACCAATGAAAACCCTTACACCAATAATCATCCCCAACCCCAATATAGTAGCTCTCCTACTAAGTGACATCGGTGGAAGAAAATTAGAAAAGAGACACCAATTCCTTGTACAGTATTTTTCTGTACACATGCATATAATTTTGTATTTGTATTTATAGAACATAAACATATTTTTCCCTATCATATCCCATAATCGAATTTATTTATTTTATATAAAACTACTCAACTAAATATTTCGACCCCAACCAAACTATACAATATGATTGTTTTCACAGTTAGACGATTCTTCACGTGTCCTTGAAAACTCTTCAAAGAATATCCACCACATTCATTTACCCAAAAAACATAACTTAATTTTTCTCCTAAGTTTAAAAAAATTATGCTGTTGGATTGTTCCCAAAAGTGATGAAGAATCTGAAATATGATATCAAGTTTATGTACTAAACTTGGAATCAAGTAAAAAATCAGAAGAAAGAATACATTGTTGAAAACGAACCTGTCTAATGGAGGTAAACCCCTTGCAACTGAAGATGATGATTGTCTCCTAATATTTCGAGCCTTTTGGTGGGATAATGGATTATCTTCTGGAATGGTAAATCTCTTGTTGCTACCCCTTCCCTGATATTAATCTTGCACGAACATTAATCAGAAAACGAATAAAAACTAAAGTTATCTAAGAAAAAAAAAATCAGCTTTGTCACACCTAGCTCTCCAAACTCCGAAGTCTTAACGCAAATAACAAAGATAGGAATATCAGAAACGAATAAAAGCTAAAGTTATCTAAAAAAATATAGCAGCACTCAAAACTCAAGCTACCAGCATTTTAGTAGCCGAAGACATCTAGATCTTATGCTGGAAGTTGGGAATATCAGCTTAGAATATATTGTAAATATTTATCTAGTGATTGAATTCAGATGGAGAAACGTACTATGCCCTGAAGTTTCAATACGAGCACTAAATTTGGAAAACGGTGTTGAGGATTGAAGACTTTCCAGCTGATTAGCAAGACCTTAGATGAATTTTAATTAAGCAACCAAAATTTTAATGCAACATATTTGTTTAATTGGGGGATCAATTCACTACTTTTTAGTATTTATGTTCATTCATGTTACTAACATGATGAAGGAATAACATAATTTTCGGCCAGGGTGGAAATCCCACAAGTCTAACATTTAGCAGAGTGCACTTGGGAATCCATTGTTGTTTAAACGGAGATTTCTTGTTTTATTATTGAGGAACAAAGCTCTTGTGATCATCTAATTTTCTTGATAAAAACATATTAATCATGAGATCAACTAATAATTCAATCAAACATGTTATCTAATTTCTGATGCATAACACCAACTTCATACGCAATTCATAACACAAACTCAAAAACATATTAATCATGAGATTGTACAGCGCAAGCAGAATGGCAGATGCTCCCACCACCACCAGGCCATAGTACAAGATCGGCATTCGATTTATTCAAGGAAGATGGTGGTGTTGATAGTGGTGGTGGCACCATTGGAGGGCTTGGTGGGAGTTCTCACATAGTTCAACTTCAGTTTTGTATATTATATCAGCTAGCAATATGTTGCTCGTGAGTAAAAACCAAGTTAAATACTTTGATTTAGTACGAAGTACCAATATATCAAAATTTTAATACGATTTCAACGTCTCACGTGTTGCCATATAAAGCTGATCAACATCGATCAGACTCATGGGCACCTCAGAGAAAGAAATATCGCACCAAAAACACATAAAAAGTGAGTTTTTATTTGATCACATGATCATTATGATATAGGTATATATGAAAAGAGTTTAGATATAAAAACAAAAAAGGAAGTGAAGATGAACAAGCATACCCACAGAAGCCCAAAAGAGAATAATAACAAGAGAGCACAGAGTAAGAAGGGTCCCAAGAAGCTAAAATCGCATCCTCGTTTAGCCGCAACGAATGTGCAAACAGTGAGACCGGTAGTGACGAGGAGTGTTAAACCAGCAGCTAGCATCACAGCTTCACATGTCGATGAATTACTTGTTTCTCTCCTATTAATCTTTCGACCTAAAATCTCTGACCCATGAGCAAAGGCACCAACCAAGACTGTTGTAAACAATCGATCCTGCAAAATCTCTGACCCATGAGCAAAAAACACTCGAGTTGTTAGCAAAGATAACATTGTAGCACTCCAATTAAATCCCAGAAACGTCGCAAATTGAACAAAATTTCAACCTAATCCAAAAAATACGCACGTGGAGAGGGGAACGACTTACTGAGAGGAAGAACCGGAGCATAGATTAGAAGGGCCAAAAATTTGAACGGGGGGCCTTTCTTTTGCTTCCTAACGGCGTTCCTCGGTAAATAAAAACATGCAATTCGATTGAAACCAACAGATTTTGAGACAGAGCAGATGAGAGATGCGTGGAAAGCTGCGAAAATCAATCGAGAACGAAAATATCGAAAGATCTTGCTCTTGAAATCTTCAATTTCGTAGCTAGGGTTCGATACGTTTTTGAGTCAATGAGTTAATTGGTGAAATGGGCCTTTATTTGGGTTTTATTTCCTCTTGCTACGCTTTTAAACAAAGCGTTGTAGCAAGGGTTAAAAAGAACGGTCATCTACAACGCCATATAAAAAGCGTTGTGTTTTTATAAATTTTAAAAAAAAATACAACGCTTTTCATAAAAAGCATTGTGTTAAATTTTTTTACAACGTTTTTTTATAAAAAGCGTTGTCTTTTAACTGTTGTTAATGATTATTTTTCTTGTAGTGAGTGGATCTGTTCTTAAGGATGTTGTGGGAGGGTGTTGGCAACACCTTAGATGTAGGCATCTGCCAATAATCTTCCTGCAGCTTAAAATAGTATGGTTTGATATGACCAGGTCTATGACAATAATGACAAACAAACTTACGCTTTCTTCAAGACTTTTTCGGAACAGTAAGCTGTGGCATTGGTTTTGGTAGTTCGGTTGATGTGATCTTTTTGGCTGAGCTTCCTGTACAGCTACTTTCTTTGACAAACACAGGAGCTTTTGAAGATTCACTAACCTAGAATTTTTTATTTTCAAAACACAATCCTGCTTTACAATCTCTTCCCATCATGAGCAAAGAATCAAGCTTAGTTGTGCTTGAGTTGAATTTGGCCAGTGTGGCCTTAGCTTTCTCAAGCTCTTCCTTTGCCTGGCATAGTTCAAAATCCTTTTTACTCAGCATCACTTCAATTTTGGACACATCAGCCTTCAAGTTGGTATTTTCCTTTGAAAGAGTAGTGTTCATTTTTTTTCTTTCAACCTAGTCAGAATATAGCTCTTCATATTGCATTCGCACATCTTCCAGAGACATTATTTCATCACCTACATCAAAATTACACACATTATCAGCAGTAAAAGAATTTAAACATACTGAATTTTGGGAGATGTTGTGGCCAGGTGTGGCAACACCTGTGGCAACACCTAAAGGATTGACTTGCATCAGCTTCTTTCTTTTCATCAAAGCTGTCATGGATGTGTGGCTTTCTTCTTCATTCTGTTCTTTACCTTCTTCAGAATATTCACCACTCAAAGATGTGTCCATCCATTTCCGAAGCCTTTTTGCACATTCATTGGCAGAATGACCATAGCCTTGACATTCATGACAATGCACCGTGTCAATCTTCTTTGCATTAGGCTTTTTCTTTCCTTCCAGCATAATTAGAGGCTTTTGAGGATCAGGAAACTTCCTTGATGATTGATTAGGCCCGCCTATTCTCAGAGTTTTGTTAGCAGTCGGAAAAAGTGGAGCTTTGAGTTTCTGATCGGTCTTCTTTGTCTCCCTCATCTTCTTCAGATAATCACCAAACTTCTTTGTGATTAGTTAGATCGAGTCATCTCCAAAATTTAATTCAAATACTTCTTGAGGTTTGAAGAATGAGTTTGTTGTTTTTGACTCCATAATATTCCTGAAAAAATAATCCAGAATCAGCTCTTAGTGTATCAAGAGCAGGCTTTGATACCACGTGTAAGGGATATCATGGTTCATAAAAATTATCAGAATCAGATGTTGTCACTAGGTTTTGACAACATCCTACACAACATGTAGCGGAAATATTTAAACGTGAATAGTAACAGCAATGTTGGAAATCGGTGTTCAGATTAATTAGAATTGATACCCGGTGCAGCGGAAGTTTAAAAATATATTTTATTAATATGGAACGATTCCATATCGGGGTATCAAAACTTTTACGATTAAATTTGTGTTAGTAAAATAAATAATCACAATTAAATATTTTACCTTAAAATCTCGAAGTGAGATTATGGACACCAACAGAATTTAATCTGCTCTTGTTGTATATCCCCGGAACTGATGAACGAACGTTTCTTCAATCAGGTCCACGAATAGAAAACAAAACCCTCTGATTGACTGCACTAGAAATCAATCAGAAGTTTGCGTAGAGAATAAACAGATATGATCTGTTAATTCAGATTGTAATTTTTCATAAAAATCACAAGCCGAATTTTCTCCGAAAGGGACAGAGGATTTCGAAAATCCTCTTGAATAATCTAGACTGATTTTCGAAAATTCAAGACTGAATGCTTTCTGATTTTCGAACACTGCAGTCCTATTTATAGATAATTTCTAGACTGGATTAAGTTATAATTATATTTGGACTCTAACTCCTTAGGGCCCATAATCCATAACTTAAGCCCAACAAGCCAAGCCCGTTGTTCTAAAAATTAATATAAAATTCATCGTGACTCCGATTGATAAACTGATTTTACCAATGTGCACATAAACCATTTCTGCATCTTTTAAAGTCAAGATAATTTTTCCGAATCCGAATTCAGTGATTTTTCAAAAATGCCCATCCCTATGTCATTTTAGGAAATCCCACTCCCTTTAGATAAGAAGTCCAACTTCTCTTTCATTAAATTTAACTCATTAAATTTAACTATCTCTACGGGGTTTTAGTAATCCATTACTTGTGTAACCCTCAATGGTTCAGGAATAGAGCTAGCCGTGGGCTCACAACTCCTTGTGACTCGGAACAATAATTTCCGACTTACCCATCGAATCATGGTAAGAGCTCCTAGCAACATCGCCCCATGATTCCCTAGGTATTACTGATAGTGCCTGCAAGAACCAGTAGATTTTGGTTAGCGTACAGTACGGTCCCTTCAACCATATATCCCGATCGAATCAACAACCATTGGTGCATCGAGAGTCGTTCGAGATTTGATAACTTTGCATAACATCTTGGAGATCAAATAGTGACATCGCATGTGTTACTAGGATAACCCATTAACCTAAAACACATCATGTACTCTGGCCAGAGATTCATCACACTAATATCTCCTCAGATCGCATAGGATATCCACACTCGCAAGTATGTGGTGAATCCTTGAAAACAAAGCATCGACTCCTATATGTGTCGTAACTGTACCCAATCCCGACACCTGATGACCCCAATAGAGTTTGTAAACGAGTCAAAGTACAGTACTAGCATATAGAGTCTCAATGATGTTTCAAGTAATAAGGACTAATGGTGTACAACCAAAACCGTGGACTTTATCCACTCGATAAGTGATAACCACTTAGAAAGTTCGAATAGGGTAGTTCGATCATTCATCATATGAATATCCATTTGCATGCTTTGAACATCTCTATGTTCCATACCAATGAAACGTGGTACTCGGCATCGCAAATGCTAGTCTCAATCTCGAGCGATCTTTATCCTTATTTGCGGACGGCTCAATTGACTAGGAACAAATTAGAATATACAGTGACTATAAGATGTGTTTCATGATAGCCATCCCCATGTGCTACCACATCTTACATACACTATAGTATATTCAAGGTATTTATCAAAACAACAATAGTATATCATAATATAACAATATGAAGAAAGATAAAGTCAATGCCATTATAAAAGTGTAAATTATATTAAACAAAAGATTGTTTTACATAGAGTCATAAAAGCCCTTAGCCACAAGTTGGCTAACCGGGCACCCACTCTTTCAATCTCCCACTTGCCCTAAAGCCAACTAGTCATACTACGTAATCCCATTGCTTCGCGATGTTTGTCAAACAATGGTCCTAGCAAGGGCTTAGTAAGCGGATCAGCGATATTGTCTGTAGAGGCCACTCTCTCGACACTGATGTCTCCTCTTTCCACGATCTCCCGGATGATGTGGTATTTCCTCAGTACGTGTTTGGACTTCTGATAAGACCTTGGTTCCTTTGCCTGAGCAACGACACCCGTGTTGTCACAGTACACCGGGACTGGACCAACAGCTTCAGGAATTACACCCAACTCTTGGATGAATTTCCTTATCCAAACCGCCTCTTTAGCAGCAGCTGATGCTGCAATGTATTCTGCCTCAGTGGTGGAATCCGTTGTGGTGTCCTGCTTGGAACTCTTCCAAGAGACAGCACCGCCATTGAGCACGAATACAAATCCAGAGGTTGATTTCGAGTCATCCACGTCACATTGGAAGCTAGAGTCGGTATAGCCTTCCAACTTCAATTCTCTCCCTCCATAAACCATGAATAAATTCTTAGTCCTTCACAAGTACTTAAGAATAACCTTCACGGCTTTCCAATGCATTTGACCGGGATTGGCTTGGTATCTGCTCGTGACGCTCAGAGCATAGGCCACATCCGGTC
This sequence comes from Henckelia pumila, assembly GCF_033568475.1. Lineage (NCBI taxonomy): Eukaryota > Viridiplantae > Streptophyta > Magnoliopsida > Lamiales > Gesneriaceae > Henckelia > Henckelia pumila. The sequence goes on along the minus strand of NC_133120.1, from coordinate 34,862,899 downwards.
TGGTAGATATCATCCCATACATGATACTACCTATGGCTGACGCATATGGCACGTGTGTCATCTTCTCTATCTCTTCGTCAGTCTTGGGACACATAGACTTGGATAGAGAAACTCCATGACACATAGGTAGATGTCCTCTCTTGGACTCATCCATAGAAAACTTTTTCAATATAGTGTCGATGTAGGTTGATTGAGTGAGTCCTATCATTCTTTTAGATCTATCTGTATAGATCTGAATTCCTAGAATATAGGATGCCTCACCTAAATCCTTCATCGAGAATCTACCTGATAACCATATCTTTGTTGATTGCAACATCCCTACATCATTCCCCATGATTAGGATGTCATCAACATAAAGTACTAAGAATGTTACCGCATTCTTAACTACTTTCTTGTACACGCATGGTTCCTCCGGGTTATTGATGAAACCAAAATCCTTTATTGTTTCATCAAATTTCTGGTTCCAACTTCTTGATGCTTGTTTGAGACCATAGATTGATCTCTGAAGCTTGCATACCTTATGCTCTCTTCCCATGGATGTGTATCCCTCAGGCTGCATCATATAGATCTCTTCCTTAATGTTTCCATTAAGAAATGCAGTCTTTACATCCATTTGCCATATCTCATAGTCATACCATGCTGCTATGGCAATAAGGATTCTTATGGACTTGAACATTGCGACTGGTGAAAAGGTTTCATCATATTCAACTCCTTGTCTTTGAGTATAACCTTTTGCCACCAATCGTGCCTTGTAGGTCAATACCTTTCCATCAGGCCCAAGCTTTCTCTTGTAGATCCATTTGCACCCAATTGGAACAATTCCATTGGGAGGATCTACTAAAGACCAAACTTGGTTAGAATGCATCGAGTCTATTTCCGATTGCATAGCTTCAAGCCATAAATTCAAATCCGCATCAGAAATTGCTTCCTTGAAGTTTCTTGGATCACATCCAATGACGGGTTCACTTTGATCCCCTTCAAGAAGAAGACCATATCTAATAGGAGGCCTAGAAGTCCTCTCGGATCTCCTAGTAATAGGCGTGTCTTGTGATGATTCTTGAGGTGTAGAATCGCTATCTTTTATCTCGGGTTCTTCTCGAATTTCTTCGAGTTCCATCATCTTGCCTTTCTTATCCAATAAGAACTCATTCTCCAAGAAGGTGGCATTCCTTGAAACAAACACTTTTGTTTCAGCAGGATGATAGAAATAATATCCGATTGAATTCTTCGGATACCCTACAAAATAACATAAAGTGGATCGACTATCCAACTTATCTCCCACTGTCTGCTTCACGTAAGCAGGACATACCAAATCCTCAAGTACGAATACTTAGGAGCTTTGCCATTCCATAACTCGTATGGTGTTTTATTTACTGCTTTAGTGAGAGCGTTGTTTAACAACAATACCGCCGTTTCAAGCGCGTAGCCCCAAAACGAAGATGGGAGCTCAGTGAAGCTCATCATGGATCGAACCATGTCCAACAAAGTTCGATTGCGACGCTCCAAAACACCATTAAGCTGAGGTGTCATAGGAGGAGTCCACTGAGAGAGAATCCCATTCTCTTTTAGATAGTCCAAAAACTCGGTACTTAAGTATTCTCCACCTCGATCCGATCGAAGTGCCTTAATACTTTTACCTAGTTTGTTTTCTACTTCAGCCTTGAATTCTTTGAACTTTTCAAATGCTTCAGACTTATATTTCATTAAATATAAATACCCATACCTAGAATGATCATCAGTAAAGGTAATGAAGTAGGTGTTGCCACATTTAGTACCAATTCTAAATGGACCGCAAACATCTGTATGGATCAAATCCAACAGATTTTTACTACGCTCAGGTTTCCCTTTGAAAGGAGATTTAGTCATTTTTCCCTTTAGGCAGGACTCACAAGTACGTAGAGAGTTAATATCAGACATATCAAACATGCCCTCTCCCACTAGCTTGTTCATCCTCCCTGAGGAAATATGACCTATCCTAGCATGCAAAAGGTTTGCCGGGTTTTGACTATCATCCTTCCTTTTAATTGTTGTTACCGGTTTATCAACATAATTAATTGGAACGTCTTTTAATTTTAAGCTATATAGATCGTTTTCAAGATATCCATTTCCAATCAAACATTCATTCTTGTAAATATTGAAAATCCCATTCACAAAATTGCAAGAAAAACCATCACTATCAAGCATAGAAATAGATATAATGTTTTTGACCAAATCCGGAACATATAAAACATCACTCAAAAATAACTTAAAATTGTTCTGCAAAACTAAATAAATGTCTCCTATAGCTTTGGCTTCGACTCTAGAACCATTCCCGAGCCTTAGCTGGGTCTCACCCATCCTTAGCTTACGACTTCTTGTCATCACCTTCAAATCATTGCAAATGTAAGATCCACATCCGGTTTCCAATACCCAAGAAGAAGTATTAAGCGAAACATTTAAATGTAAAACATACCCTTTGCAGTTCGCAACTGTTCGAGGTATTCCTTGCAGTTACGTTTTCAATGACCGGGTTTCTTGCAGTAATGGCAAACGTTTTCATCTTTTATCCCAATTGAAGCCTTGGCCTTTCCCTTCTTATTTGGTACAATCTTCTTGGGCGGGGCAGAACGTTTCTTACCCTTTCCACTTGGTCCTTTCTTAGAGTTAGAAGAGGAGCCAACCAAGAGTACCGGTTTATCCTTCTTTAGTGTGGCTTCATATGTGACAAGCATATTGACCATCTCTTCAAGGGTGGCCTCTATCTTGTTCATATTGAAGTTCATCACAAAACCGTCAAACGATGAAGGAAGTGATAGAAGCAACAAGTCCGCACTAAGTTCATGCTCCAAAGTCAAGTCGAGTGTTACCAACTTTTCAATGAGCCCAATCATGTGCACCCCATGCTCACGGACCGAAGTCCCATCTTGCATGCGGCTCGTCATGAGCTCTCTGACGGTGGCATACCTCTTCGACCTTGACTGAGCTCCAAAGAGTTCCTTGAGGTTCTTGTGAATGTCAGCAGCATTCACGGCATCCTCGAATCTCCTTTGAAGCTCATCAGACATCGAAGCCTGCATGTAGCATTTGGCCTTGATATCATGGTCCCACCATAAATCAAGTTTGGCCAACTCTTCCGGACTTGTATTAGCCGGGGCTTCCTTCGGAGGCGGCTTCTCTAACACGTAGAAAGCTTTTTTCGAAGTAAGAATAATTTTCAACTTACGGAAACCGTATAGTTTGCGCCAGTCAATTCGTTTTGTTCGAGAATTGAAAATAGTGGATTGCGTGGATTCATCGTAATATAATACTGAAGAGGAAGCAGACAATAATCAGTGATTTGTTTAATTAATTTACTAAGACATAAAATATGGCGAATTTTATTTTATGAATTACACTCCCACTGTAAGGCCCGGGATTAATTAGAAATTAATCCGAATTTATTTAATTTTAATCCGAGTATATTTAATTTGGGAATATTTAGAGTTTTGATTTAAATTCTAATATTCTTAAATTATTTAGGATTGAAATTGAATTAAAATAAGGGCTGAGGACTAAATTGCAATTATTGAAGAGTTGAGGGACCAAATTGCAATTATCTTATAACTTATCAGATTTTAAGTGTAAGAGTCAGCTTATGCAACGTGTAAGTATGGAATTTTGTTCATAATTTTGAAGCCAAGAACAGAGAGCTCGATTGCTTTCATTTCTCTTTGAGTTTTTGATCTTCAAAACCATGTAACTTTTGAACCGGGTATCTGATTTCGATTCCGAAAAGTGTTCTGGAATCCTTACGACAAGAGCTTCGATTTGGTGTAAGTTTTTATATCTTTTATCATGGTTTGAATTTCGAAAATTTACAGATATCAGATATTGAGTTTTCGATCATGTTTTGCAATTTGTATTGCGTCTAGTTTCGACTCCGGATCAAAGTTGGATGATTGAAGGGATTGATGATGATTTGTAGCATGTATATCAATGACTTTAGCTGCTGTAATGATGTTATGCTATTCAGTTTGATAAGATATATGTTGATATATGAGTTTGAGTTACACGTTTCGAAGTCGGGATTACGTCGGTTACCGATTTTGAATCGCTACGGCGTTTAATCGAGTTTTGGAACTGTTTTGATAGCCGAATTCTGAGTTGAAGTTGTTATTAAGCTGTTGTAAATGTTAAAGTATGTGTCTTGTTCAATTTCAGTTGAGTTTGAAGGCTTAACAACACGAGACACCGACTTTGAACCAACGAAAGTTGATTGAGGTTTGAAGTGGTTTTGATTGATGAAATCTTGATGGTTTTAGTTCGTTTCTGACATGATATATTGATATGAAGTTTGATATGTGTATTTTGATTGTATCTTTCAGATTTGAAGAGTTCAGAATCGAATTAAACGAAGGTATAATGACGACATCACGAAGTAGGAACTTTGAAACTCAAGAACGATTATCTTTGAGTTGGCCCGCAAAAATCATATACTTGTTTATGTTTTGATTTGATTGTGGTGTTGTCGATCCATCTCAGGTAGTGGATCTTTAAATTTGAGTTGATATGATGTTATATCGAATTGATTCTAAGCCAAGGTTGTGGTTAACCTTATTTGTGAGTCGTTTACGAATTCGTTAGATGAATATCCATGTCAAGATCATTTATGAATCTTGATGGCTACGAAGTTATATGAATCAATTCGTAGTTAAAGCGTTTGAGTACTCTATTTTTTTAGTTGAGTTTTAAATAGAGTCGATATGATTTATTTAACGCTTTCAATATGTTGGTTATACTGAGAATTGTATCTCACCGGAGTTATCCGGCTGTTGTCTTGTTTTGTATGTGTGCATGAAAACAGAGAGGGCAGGAGCTGATCATCGACGTCATTGACAGCTGGGAGAGAGTCTAGCACGTGAGGACTCGGGTTGTAGATGATGTTTTGAATGTTAGAAGCAAGGAACCTTAGAACTTGTTGGTTTTGGAATACATGTATGAAATTTAAGATAGTTTGGGTCGGTTATCATTCTTTAGCGACTTGGTTGATGTAATAAAATGCATGTATACTTTCTTGGGACACTGTTTATATGTATAGGCTTGTGTTCATATCAAAACATCAGGTTTGGGAGCTGTAAATTTTCGGGCAAGAAGCTGTCCAGTGCAGCGCCCGAGCTGCAGAAAACAGCAGCCCGAGCGCGGCCCGGGGCAGAAAGTTGCTCTTCGATTTGAGCATGGCGCGCCCGAGCGGCGCTTTTCAGCCGCTCGAGCGCAGCCTATTGAAAAAAAATAAAAAAAATTTTTTCGTTTGTTACAGCTTCGGATGCTTGATGATTGCTTATTCATTAATTGCCCTTAAGATTTGAGATTAGCAACCCGAGGCCCCACAACAGGTGGTATTAGAGCGTTAAGTTTCTCGGACTAAGAATAGATGAGTGGGGTAGATCGAGTCTTTTACTCTGATTTAAGTATTCTTGAAGCATGTTTATTATCTGACTTGATTTACAGCTTTAAGAATTGCATGCTATCCGTTATCTGATATTATTGGAAGCATATAATAATACGACTGAATCAGATTCGAACTTTTGAGAAGGCATTGAGGAACTGAAACAGAAATGTGTTATGATATGATGAACTGTACACTAATCTGTTTGATTATCAGATATGCCTCCTCGACCAGCACCGAGAGTTAGACAACCATTGGTTGTGAATCAGCCTGAACAGACCAATGCTGCACAGGTCCCAGTGACAGTGTCTGAACATGGACAGGGTAGTACGTCTACTGATGAGTTCAGTGATGCTAATCCGATGGAGAAACTTTTGAAACGATTCCAGTCATTCAAACCACCGAAGTTGCAAGGAACAGAGAATGCTATAGAATGTGAGAACTGGCTGGAAGATATTGAGCAGTTATTTGAGTCCATTGACTATACAGATGATCGTCATGTGAGACTGATAATTCATCAACTGCATGGCCTGTCATTCAAACCACCGAAGCCGATCAATTTATCAATGGCTTGAATCCTGAGGTGTTTACACTGGTGAATTCGGGAAGACCGAATACCTTTGCTGATGCTCTGAATCGAGCAAAGGGGGCTGAAGCAGGGATACTAAAACAACGAGGAGCACAGTTTGTGCCACAGCCAGTGAGACAACCACAAGAACAGCCACAGATTCCACGGCCACCTCGATTTGAAGCTGGAGGTAGCAGCAGTGGAAAGAAAAATTTCTTCAAGGGTAAGAGCAAACAGTTCAAGAGATCAGGTGGTGGTAGCTCTTCTAGTTCTAGTGGATCCCGACAGACTAGAGCTGGACAGAAGTCTGATGTATATTGCACCAAATGTGGAGGTCGCCATACTGATGAACAATGCTGAGGTGTGTTTGGAAGCTGCCACATTTGCAATAAGATGGGACACTTTTCAAGAGTGTGTCCACAACGAGGATCTGAAGGTGCACAGGGTGCAGGAGCATCGAGACCGGTGGGCCAATCTACATCTTCAGTTCACTCTTTTCAACCACAGCCTGCCGCACCGAGTAGAGGAGGAGGTTAGACGGTGAATCAACCTCCAAGGTAACAAGCAAGGGTGTTTGCATTGACTGAGGAGCAAGCACAAGCGGCACCAGATGATGTGATTGCAGGTAACTGTTCTCTTTATGGTTATCCTGCTTATGTCTTATTTGATACTGGTGCGTCGCATACTTTTATATCTGAGCAGTTTTTTTCATTGCATTCATTACCTGTTGAGCCCTTAGCTACTGTTGTATCTATTTCATCAACTCTGGGTCGAGGTATTGTATCAGTGAAGTCTGTACAAAATTGTATATTACAGTGTGAGGGGCATGAGATTGAGCTTGATTGTATTGTACTCGGTTTGTCTGATTTTGATTGCATAATCGGTATTGATATGTTAACCAAGTACAGAGCTACAGTAGACTATTTTCAGAAGATTGTGAAGTTCAGACCTGATATGGCTGATGAATGGAAATTTTATGGTAAGGGATCAAGATCTAAAATTCTATTGATATCTGTTCTTGCTATGACTGAGTTGTTACAGAAAGGAGCAGAAGGATTTCTGATCTATGCTGTTGATGAATTGAAGACTAGTCCGACACTGACTGATATACCGGTGGTGAGTGAGTTTGCAGATGTATTCCCTGACAAGATTCCAGGACTGCCACCGTATCGAGAGGTAGATTTCGGTATTGAATTGATGCCAGGTACACAGCCGATATCAAAAGCACCTTACCGTATGGCACCGATTGAATTGAAAGAACTGAAAGACCAACTCGAAGATTTGTTGGCCAAGGGTTATATCAGACCGAGCATCTCTCCTTGGGGTGCTCCGGTATTGTTTGCTAGAAAGAAGGACGGATCGATGAGACTATGTATTGACTACCGGCAATTGAACAAAGCAACGGTAAAGAATCGCTATCCTTTACCTCGTATCGATGATTTATTTGATCAATTGCAGGGATCGTCAGTATATTCGAAGATTGATTTGCGATCCAGATATCATCAACTGAGGGTTAGAGACGAAGATATTCCTAAGACTGCATTTAGAACCAGGTATGGCCATTATGAATTCATAGTCATGCCTTTTGGTCTAACGAATGCACCAGCAGTGTTTATTGGATTGATGAATAGGGTATTTCAAAGATATCTAGATGATTTTGTGATCATATTTATCGATGATATCTTGATTAATTCTAAGAATATGTGTGAACATGCTGATCATCTCCGAATTGTATTGAGAACGTTACGGGAAGAAAAATTATATGCCAAGTTATCCAAATGTGAGTTTTGGTTGCAGCGAGTCGTGTTTCTTGGCCATATAATATCAGGAGATGGTATATCAGTGGATCCAAGCAAAGTAAAAGCTGTGATCAGTTGGCAAAGACCGATGTCTGTGCCAGAAATTCGAAGTTTTATGGGCTTAGCTGGTTATTATCGTCGATTCATTCGAGATTTTTCATCTATAGCGAAGCCTATTACACAGCTTACACAGAAGAATGCACCATTTGTTTGGTCTGAGGCATGTGAAAGGAGTTTTGTTGAACTGAAAAAGAGATTGACTACTGCGCCAGTGTTGACAATCCCTAAAGGTACTGGTGATTTTGTTGTTTATTGTGATGCTTCTCACCAGGGTTTTGGATGTATTTTAATGCAGAAAGGACATGTTGTTGCTTATGCTTCTCGACAACTGAAACCACATGAGATTAGGTATCCGATTCATGATCTTGAATTGGCTACTATCGTTTTTGCATTGAAGATTTGGAGACATTATTTATACGGCGAGAAGTTTGAAATCTTTTCTGATCATAAAAGTCTGAAGTATCTATTCTCACAATCTGAATTAAACACGAGACAACGACGATGGCTTGATTTATTGAAGGATTTTGATTGTGAAATCAAATACTATCCGGGAAAATCTAACGCAGCAGCAGATGCCCTAAGTAGAAAAGTATGTGCTCTATCTTTATCTACTATCGGTGTATCTAATTTGATTGAGAATTGTTATGTTTCTGGGTATGTATTTGAGACAGATAGAAGGCCGATGAGAGTGTATGCAATCAGTGCTGAGCCAGAGTTATTGATTCGTATCAAAGAAGCACAGAAAGCTGATCAGAGTGTACAGAAATCCATTGAAATGATCAAATCAGGACATCAGTCTGAGTAAAAGGTTAGTGATGACGATATCTTGTATGTGAATAACCGAATAGTTGTTCCTAATATTACAAATTTGAGACATAATATTCTGAAAGAAGCCAATTTTAGTCACTTTAGTGTTCACCCTGGAGGCAGGAAGATGTACAATGACTTGAAGAGTCTGTACTGGTGGAAACAAATGCAGTCTGATGTGACTGAATTTGTGTCCAAATGTTTGAATTGCCAACAGGTGAAAGCTAAAAGAAAGAAATCGGATGGCTTATTACAAAGTTTATCAATTCCTGAATGGAAATGGGATCACATTTCCATGGACTTTGTAACGAAGTTACCGCGATCATCTCGAGGGTGCAATGCTGTTTGGGTGATCATCGATAGGTTGATGAAATCTGCGTGCTTTATTCCTTATCGAATGACTTATCTTCATGATCAAATGGCGGATCTCTATATTCAAGAAGTGGTAAGACTACATGGTGTGCCAAAGTCGATTGTATCTGATCGAGATCCGAGGTTTACTTCGCACTTTTGGCATAGCCTACAGGAAGCTCTAGGTACGCGTTTACATTTGAGTACTGCTTACCATCCTCAAACCGACGGTCAATCTGAACGAACAATTCAGATGCTTGAGGATATGCTTAGAGCTGTAGTACTTGATTTTGGTGTTACATGGCATAATTCTATACCACTCGTGAAATTTTCTTATAACAACAGTTATCAGATGAGTATAGAGATGGCACCATTCGAAGCATTATATGGGAAGAAGTGTCGATCGCCGCTGTATTGGGATGATATTTCTAAGGTACCTGAGTTAGGACCTGATATGATCAGATAGATGACTGAGAAAGTGAAACTGATACAGCAGATAATGAGAACAGCACAACACAGACAGACCAGATATGCAAATGTACGACGACGACCGTTATCTTTTGATCAGGGGGATAGAGTGTTTCTGAAGATTTCACCGTTCAGAGGCACCGTTCGATTTGGTAAACGAGGGAAATTATCTCCGAGGTATATTGGGCCATATGAGATTCTCGAGAAGATAGGCAATCTAGCTTATCGACTCGCTCTTCCTATGTCTTTATCTGGAATACATGATGTCTTTCATGTATCGATGTTGAGGAAGTACATATCTGATGCATCTCATGTGATTCACTCCGATGAAGCTGAATTGGATGACACTCTTAGTTATTTCGAGCAACCTATTAAGATTCTTGATAGAAAGACGAAGCAACTCCGAACGAAGACCATTCCATTGGTGAAGATTCAATGGAGTCGACACGGAGTTGAAGAAGCGACTTGGGAAGTCGAAGAAGATATGAAGCAACGATTTCCTTATCTATTCCACTGATGTGAGTTCTTATTCAGTTTTCAGTTATTCTTTATTCTTATGAGCATACGAACTGCATATCTATATTGTTTATGACTTCGAGGACGAACTCATGTCTTAGTGGGGGAGAAATGTAAGGCCCGGGATTAATTAAAAATTAATCCGAATTTATTTAATTTTAATTCGAGTATATTTAATTTGGGAATATTTAGAGTTTTGATTTAAATTCTAATATTCTTAAATTATTTAGGATTGAAATTGAATTAAAATAAGGGCTGAGGACTAAATTGCAATTATTAAAGAGTTGAGGGACCAAATTGCAATTCTCTTATAACTTATCAGATTTTAAGTGTAAGAGTCAGCTTATGCAACGTTTAAGCATGGAATTTTGTTCAGAATTTTGAAGCCAAGAACAGAGAGCTCGATTGCTTTCATTTTTCTTTGAGTTTTTGATCTTCAAAACCATGTAACTTTTGAACCGGGTATCTGATTTCGATTCCGAAAAGTGTTCTGGAATCCTTACGACAAGAGCTTCGATTTGGTGTAAGTTTTTATATCTTTTAGCATGGTTTGAATTTCGAAAATTGACAGATATCAGATATTGAGTTTTCGATCATGTTTTGCAATTTGTATTGCGTCTAGTTTCGACTCCGGATCAAAGTTGGATGATTGAAGGGATTGATGATGATTTTTAGCATGTATATCAATGACTTTAGCTTCTGTAATGATGTTATGCTATTGAGTTTGATAAGATATATGCTTATATATGAGTTTGAGTTACACGTTTCGAAGTCGGGATTACGGCGGTTACCGATTTTGAATCGCTACGACGTTTAATCGAGTTTTGGAACTGTTTTGATAGCCGAATTCTGATTTGAAGTTGTTATTAAGCTGTTGTAAATGTTAAAGTATGTGTCTTGTTCAATTTCAGTTGAGTTTGAAGGCTTAACAACACGAGACGCCGACTTTGAACCGAAGAAAGTTGATTGAGGTTTGAAGTGGTTTTGATTGATGAAATCTTGATGGTTTTGGTTCGTTTCTGACATGATAGATTGATATGAAGTTTGATATGTGTATTTTTATTGTATCTTTCAGACTTGAAGAGTTCAGAATCGAATTAAACGAAGGTATAATGACGACATCGCGAAGTAGGGACTTTGAAACTCAAGAACGATTATCTTTGAGTTGGCCCGCAAAAATCACATACTTGTTTATGTTTTGATTTGATTGTGGTGTTGTCGATCCATCTCAGGTAGTGGATCTTTAAATTTGAGTTGATATGATGTTATATCGAATTAATTCTAAGCCAAGGTTGCGGTTAACCTTATTTGCGAGTCGTTTACGAATTTGTTAGATGGATATCCATGTCAAGATCATTTATGAATCTTGATGGCTGCGAAGTTATATGAATCAATTCGTAGTTAAAGCGTTTGAGAATCTATTTGTTGAGTTGAGTTTTAAATAGAGTCGATATGATTTATTTAACGCTTTCAATATGTTGGTTATACTGAGAATTGTATCTCACCGGAGTTATCCGGCTGTTGTCTTGTTTTGTATGTGTGCATGACAACAGAGAGGGCAGGATCTGATCATCGACGTCATTGACAGCTGGGAGAGAGTCTAGCACGTGAGGACTCGGGTTGTAGATGATGTTTTGAATGTTAGAAGCAAGGAACCTTAAAACTTGTTGGTTTTGGAATACATGTATTAAATTTGAGATAGTTTGGGTCGGTTATCGTTCTTTAGCGACTTGGTTGATGTATACTTGCTTGGGACACTGTTTATATGTATAATCTTGTGTTCATATCAAAACATCAGGTTTGGGAGCTGTAAATTTTCGGGCAAGAAGCTTTCCAGGGCAGCGCCCGAGCTGCAGAAAACAGCAGCCCGAGCGCGGCCCGGGGCAGAAAGTTGCTCTTCGATTTGAGCATGGCGCGCCCGAGCGGCGCTTTTCAGCCGCTCGAGCGCAGCCTATTTTTTTAAAAAAAAATAAAAAATTCGTTTGTTACAGCTTTGGATGCTTGGTGATTGCTTATTTATTAATTGCCCTTAAGATTTGAGATTAGCAACCCGATGCCCCACACCCACTATTTTAACGATTTCACTACCCTCTAGTGAAAACGGGAAACTGTTTTCCTTAGTGAGAACATGAAGTCCAATTGAAAAATCATGATCCCGAATAATATCAGCCAACCATAATTTTCAAAAGGTAGAGCCCAATTACTTCCAAAGTAACCCCCATGTTTTTACCTCATGTCCAATAAGGGCCCAATAATATGACGCCGTTTATTGTGACATGTCAAGATAACCCATCAATATTAAGTTGTGATGGACGGTCGCCATGTAGATCCCCAATAATTGTTGGAGAACGCGGCTATCAGATCAATCAGAATTGATACCCGGTGCAGCGGAAGTTTAAAATTTTTATATGGAACGTTTCCATATTGGGTATCAAAACTTACGATTAAATTGTGTGTGTAAAAATTAAATAACAATTATAAATTTTTACCTCCAATCTCGAATCGAGATTATGGACACCAACAGATTGCTCTGCTCTTGTTGTATATCCCTGGAACTGATGGACGAACTATTTTTCAATCAGGTCCACGAACGGATATTTAATCCCTCTGATAGATTGCACTAAAAAATCTATCAGAAGTTTCTACGAAGAGATTAACAAATTTGATCCGTTAAACCAGACTGTAATTCAAAATTCACAGACAGGATTTTGCCGAGCAGAGGGGAAAGGGGGGGCGGCCACTACTGAGAGAAAATCACTAGGTTTTCGAAAATTTGTGACCTGTTGTGTGTTATTTCTATACTGCAATAACTTATTTATAATGTAGGCCGCTAACAGCTTAGGGCCCATTAGTCATAAGTTCAAGCCCGACAAGCAAAGCTCGCATGTTCAGAAATTAATATAAAATTCATCGTGACTCCGATTGATAAACCGATTTCACCAATGTGCACAGAAACCATTTCTGCACCTTTTAAAGTCAAGATAAATTTTTCTGAATCCGAATTCAGTGGTTTCCAAAAATGTCCATCCCTATGTCATTTTAGAAAATCTTACTCCTCTACTCATAATTAAGAAGTCCAACTTCTTTGTTCATTAAATTTAACTCTTTAAATTTAACTATCTCAACGGGGATTAAAAATCCATTACTCTGTGTGACCCTCAATGGTTCAGGGATACAGCTAGCCGTGGGCTCACAACTCCTTGTGACTCGAAACAACAATTTCCGACTTGCCCATCGAATCATGGTAAGAGCGCCTAGCAACATCACCCCATGATTCCCTAGGTATCACTGATAGTGCCTGCAAGAACCAATAGATTTTGGTTAGCGTACAGTACGGTCCCTTCATCCATATATCCCGATCGAATCAACAACCATTGGTATATCGAGAGTCGCTCGAGATTCGATAACTATGCAATACATCTTGAAGATCAAATAGTGACATCGCATGTGTTACAGAGAAACCATTTCTTAAAACACATCATGTACTCTGGCCAGAGATTCGTCACACTAATATCTCCTCAGATCGCATAGGATATCCACACTCGCAAGTATGTGGTGAATCCTTGACAACAATGCATCGACTCCTATATGTGTTGTAACTGTACCCAATCCCGACACCTGATGACCCCAATAGAGTCGGTAAATGAGTCAAAGCACAGTTCTAGCATATAGAGTCTCAATGATGTTTCAAGTAGTAAGGACTAATGGTGTACAACCAAAACCGCGGACTTTATCCACTCGATAAGTGATAACCACTTGGAAAGTCCGGATAGGGTAGTTCGATCATTCATCATATGAATATCCATTTGCATGCTTCGAACATCTCTATGTTCCTTACCAATGAAACGTGGTACTCTGCATCGCAAATGCTAGTCTCAAACTCGAGCGATCCTTATCCTTATTATCGGACGGCTCAATCGACTAGGAACAATTTAGAATATACAGTGACTATAAGATGTGTTTCATGATAGACATCTCCATGTTCTACCACATCTTACATACACTATAGTATATTCAAGGTCTTTATCAAAACAACAATAGTATATCACAATATAACAATATGAAGAAAGATAAAGTCATTGCCATTAATAAAAGTGTAAATTATATTAAACAAAAGATTGTTTATACAAAGAGTCATCAAAGCCCTTAGCCACAAGTTGGCTCACCGGGCACCCACTCTTTCAATCTCCCACTTGCCCTAAAGCCAACTAGTCATACTACGTAGACCCATTGCTTCGCGATGTTTGTCAAATAATGGTCCTGGCAAGGGCTTAGTAAGTGGATCAGCGATATTGTCTGCAGAGGCCACTCTTTCGACAATGATGTCTCCTCTTTCCACAATCTCCCGGATGATGTGGTATTTCCTCAGTACGTGTTTGGATCTTTGATGAGACCTTGGTTCCTTTGCCTGAGCAATGGCACCCGTGTTGTCACAGTACACCGGGACTGGACCAACAACTTCAGGAATGACGCCCAACTCTTGGACGAAATTCCTCATCCAAACGGCCTCTTTAGCAGCAGCTGATGCTGCAATGTATTCTGCCTCAGTGGTGGAATCCGCTGTGGTGTCCTGCTTGGAACTCTTCCAAGAGACAGCACCGCCATTGAGCATGAACACAAATCCTGAGGTTGACTTCGAGTCATCCACGTCACTTTGGAAGCTAGAGTCGGTATAGCCTTCCAATTTTAGTTCTCTTCCTCCATATACCATGAACATATTCTTAGTCCTTCGTAAGTACTTAAGAATGTCCTTCACGGCTTTCCAATGCATTTGACCGGGATTAGCTTGATATCTGCTTGTGACACTCAGAGCAAATGCTACATCCGGTCTGGTAGATATCATCTCATACATGATACTACCTATGGCTGACGCATATGGTACATGTGTCATTTTCTCTATCTCTTCATCAGTCTTGGGACACATAGACTTGGATAGAGAAACTCCATGACACATGGGTAGATGTCCTCTCTTGGACCCATCCATTGAAAACCGTTTCAATATGGTGTCGATGTAGGTTGATTGAGTGAGTCCTATCATTCTCTTAGATCTATCTCTATAGATCTGTATCCCTAGAATATAGGATGCCTCACCCAAATCCTTCATCGAGAATCTACCTGATAACCACATCTTTGTTGGCTGCAACATCCCTACGTCATTCCCAATGAGTAGGATGTCATCAACATAAAGTACTAAGAATGTCACAGCATCCTTAACTACTTTCTTGTACACGCATGGTTCCTCCGGGTTCTTGATGAAACCAAAATCCTTTATTGTTTCATCAAATTTCTGGTTCCAACTTCTTGATGCTTGTTTTAGACCATAAATTGATCTCTGAAGCTTGCATACCTTATGCTCGCTTCCCATGGATGTGTACCCCTCAGGCTGCTTCATATAGATTTCTTCCTTAATGTCTCCATTAGGAAAAGCAGTCTTCACATCCATTTGCCATATCTCATAGTCATACCAAGAAGCTATGGCAATAAAGATTCTTATGGACTTGAACATTGCAACTGGTGAAAAGGTTTCATCATAGTCAACTCCTTGTCTTTGAGTATAACCTTTCGCCACCAATCGCACCTTGTAGGTCAATACCTTACCATCAGGCCCAAGCTTTCTCTTGTAGATCCATTTACACCCTATTGGAACAATTCCATCGGGAGGATCTACTAAAGACCAAACTTGGTTTGTATGCATCGAATCTATTTCCGACTGCATAGCTTCAAGCCATAAATTTGAATCCGCATCAGAAATTGCTTCCTTGAAATTTCTTGGATCACATCCAACATCGGATTCATCTTGATCCCCTTCAAGAAGAAGACCATATCGAATAGGAGGTCTAGAAGTCCTCTCGGATCTTCTAAGTATAGGCGTGTCCATCAATGGTTCCTGAGGTGTAGGATCGTTATTTTGTATTTCGGGTTCTTCTCGAATTTCTTCGAGTTCCATCATCTCGCCTTTCTTATCCGATAAGAATTTCTTCTCCAAGAAGGTGGCATTCCTTGAAACAAACACCTTTGTTTCAGCAGGATAATAGAAATAATATCCGATTGAATTCTTCGGATACCCTACAAAATAACATAAGGTGGATCGACTATCCAACTTATCTCCCACTGTCTGCTTCACGTAAGCAGGACATCCCCAAATCCTCAAGTACGAATACTTAGGAGCTTTGCCATTCCATAACTCGTATGGTGTTTTGTCCACTGCTTTAGTGTGGACGTTGCTCAACAACAATACCGCCGTTTCAAGCGCATAGCCCCAAAACGAAGGTGGAAGCTCAGTGAAGCTCATCATGGATCGAAACATGTCCAACAAAGTTCGATTACGACGCTCCGATACACCATTTAGCTGTGGTGTCATAGGAGGAGTCCACTGAGAGAGAATCTCATTCACTTTCAGATAGTCCAAAAACTCGGTACTCAAGTATTCTCCACCTCGATCCGATCGAAGTGCTTTAATACTTTTACCTAGCTTGTTTTCTACTTCAGCCTTGAATTCTTTTAACTTTTCAAATGCTTCAGACTTATATTTCATTAAATATAAATACCCATACCTAGAATAATCATCAGTAAAGGTAATGAAGTAGGTGTGGCCATATTGAGTACCAACTCTAAATGGACCACAAACATCTGTATGGATCAAATCCAACAGATTTTGACTACGCTCAGGTTTCCCCTTAAAAGGAGATTTAGTCATTTTTCCTTTTAGGCAGGATTCACAAGTAGGTAGAGAGTTAATATCAGACATATCAAACATGCCCTCTCCCACTAGCTTGTTCATCCTCCTTGAGAAAATATGACCTAGCCTAGCGTGCCAAAGGTTTGCCGGGTTTTGGCTATCGATTTTCCTTTTGTTTGTTGTTGCCGGTTTATCAACATAATTTATTGGAACGTCTTTTAGTTTTAAGTTATATAGATCATTTTCAAGTTGTCCATTTCCAATCAAACATTCATTCTTGTAAATATTGCAAATCCCATTCACAAAATTGCAAGAATAACCATCTCTATCAAGCATAGAAACAGAAATAATGTTTTTAATCAAATCTGGAACAAATAAAACATCTCTCAAAAGTAACTTAAAACCGTTCTGCAAAATTAAATAAATATCTCCCACAACTTTAGCTTCAACTCTGGAACCATTTCCGAGCCTCAGCTGGGTCTCACCCATTCTAAGCCTGCGACTTCTTTTCATCACCTGCAAATCATTGCAAATGTGAGATCCACATCCGGTATCCAATACCCAAGAAGTAGTATTAAGTGAAACATTTATTTCAATATAGAACATACCCTTCGCAGTTCGCAACTGCTCTAGATATTCCTTGCAGTTACGCTTCCAATGACCGGGCTTCTTGCAGTAATGGCAAACATCCTTGGATTTTTCCATGTTTGAAGCCTTTGTCTTGAACTTCTTCTCGGGTTCGATTTTCTTGGGTGGGGCAGAACGTTTCTTACCCTTTATACTTGGCCCCTTCTTAGCAGAAGAAGTGGATCCCACCAAGAAAGCCGGTTTATCCTTCTTTAATGTGGATTCATATGTCACAAGCATATTGACCATCTCTTCAAGGGAGACCTCTATCTTGTTCATATTGAAATTCACCACAAATCCGTCAAACGAAGAAGGAAGAGACAGAAGTAGTAAGTCCACGTTGAGTTCATGCTCCAACACCAAATCAAGGGTTACCAACTTCTGTATGAGCCAAATCACTCGTACCCCATGATCACGGACCGAAGTCCCTTCACGCATGCGACACGTCATTAGCTCCTTTACAGTAGCGAACCTTTCAGCCCTCGATTGAGCCCCAAAAAGTTCCTTGAGTTGTACGTGAATGTCAGCAGCATTCACGGTGTCCCCAAATCGCCTCTGGAGTTCATCAGACATCGAGGCTTGCATATAGCATTTGGCCTTAATATCATGGTCCCACCATGTATCAAGTTTGGCTAACTCTTCCGGACTTACGTCAGCTGGTGCTTCCTTCGGAGGAGATTTTTCTAACACGTAGAGCATCTTCTCCGAAGTCAAGACAATCTTCAACTTACGGAACCATTCCGTATAGTTTGCGCCAGTCAACTTATTTTGTTCGAGGATCGAGAAAAGTGGATTACGCGAATTCATCTTTATGAAATACTGAAAAGAAACAGACAAATATCAGTGATTGTTTAAGTAATTTACTAAGACATAAAATAGGCGAAATTTATTTTATGAATCTCACTCCCACTATTTTAACGATTTCACTACCCTCTAGTGAAAACGGGAAACTGCTTTTCTTAGTGAGAACATGGAGTCCAATTGACAATCTATGGTCACGAATAATATCAGCCAACCATAATTTTCAAAAGGTAGAGCCCAATTGCTTCCAAAGCAAACTCCATGTTTTTACCTCATGTCCAGTAAGGGCCCAATAATATGACGCCGTTTATTGTGACATGTCAAGATGACCCATCAATATTAAGTTGTGATGGACGGTCGCCATGTGGATCCCCCAATAATATGAGCCGATCCCATGGGAGTTCCACCCAACTTACAACATGTGTCGATCCAATGTACAGCTTTCCGACGAACGGGCCCCCCCAATAATATGAGTCGGACCGTATCCGCGGGTAGCATCTCATACATTGATCGTTGATGGAAGGTAGGAACATTTAAACAAATTTAAATTTCCTTTATTTATCTTGATATCAATTTTAAATCATATTTAAAATGAGGGATTTTAATTTTGAAAATTTGTCTCATCATTTTTAAAATTTTGTATGCTTGCCGGATTCACACAATTTTGTCTAAAACATGCATACAACAATAATATCACATATTATATAGGATGATCGATTCCATTTCTAATTGACCCGTGGTTGCCAATCACGAGTCTTAGTCAAATCCTCGGTAATATGCAGTATGCAATGCAA
The DNA here is from genome assembly GCF_033568475.1 of Henckelia pumila. Classification (NCBI taxonomy): domain Eukaryota; kingdom Viridiplantae; phylum Streptophyta; class Magnoliopsida; order Lamiales; family Gesneriaceae; genus Henckelia; species Henckelia pumila. Next base: position 34,844,025 of record NC_133120.1, on the reverse strand, counting down.
TCCTATTACATTGAGCTTCCAATTTACATTTCTTCTGTCTTTATTGTCTGCTGGGCCCACCTCCATCTTCAAATCTTGATCTCCCACTAAATCTAATGTATTTACAATAAATAACAATGACAAGTAGGGGATACATTTTAAGGGGTGGGAACGGGCCATAAACCAAGCCCACTTTCATTACATATGACAATTCATATTGGGCCATAAACCAGGCCCATTAATAAATCCAACAACAATAAAAATAAATGTAAATTCCTAACATACACCTACAAAATTGGTCATGGCAATCGATCATCCTTATCCAATAACATTTAATTCAAAATTAATTTATTGGATAACATGCAATGGCAATTTAAATTTAAAAGGATAAAATCATATTTCATATATAAAATCTTATTTTACATACAAAATCATATTTTATCTTTTTATCAAATATAATCATATTTTATCTATAAAATCCAATTTTATACATAAAATCATATTTTACTCAATATATCCATAAGATCATATCTTATCATCAATTGTACCAAAAATAATTAATTTCAAAATTCAATTTAACGGATAAAATATTTAAATTTTCCAAAAATTCAAATTTATCCAAAAATCAATTTTAAAATTTTAGGACTCGAACAATTCGATCCGACGCCTCGTGGACCAATCAAAAACAATTTTCGATCGGACTAAAAATAGAATTTTAACATATTAAAATTTAATTTAAAAATTAAAAAATTAATTTTTCCCGCAAGCCGCCCGGGACATTCCCGGGCTGCCCGCGCCCTAATGGGGTCAGGCCGGGCAGCCCGGCTGCCCCTAGGGCAGCGACCATCGCTGCCCCCCCGGGCAGCGATTGGATCGCTGCACGGGTTTTTTGCCCGAAAAATTTTATTTTATTTTTATTTTTAAAATATTTATTTTGTTTCAAAAACCGAGGCTTATAAATTTTTGTACAATTGATTAATTTAATCGCTTGATCTGAGCAACCTGGCTCTGATACCACTGTTGGAGAACGCGGCTATCAGATCAATCAGAATTGATACCCGGTGCAGCGGAAGTTTAAAATTTTTATATGGAACGATTCCATATTGGGTATCAAAACTTACGATTAAATTGTGTGTGTAAAAATTAAATAACAATTATAAATTTTTACCTCCAATCTCGAATCGAGATTATGGACACCAACAGATTTCTCTACTCTTGTTGTATATCCCTGGAACTGATGGACGAACTGTTCTTCAATCAGGTCCACGAACGGATATTTAATCCCTCTGATAGATTGCACTAGAAAATCTATCAGAAGTTTCTACGAAGAGATTAACGAATTTGATCCGTTAAACCAGACTGTAATTCAAAATTTACAGACTGGATTTTGCCGAGCAGAGAGGAAAGGGGGGGCGGCCACTACTGAGAGAAAATCACTAGGTTTTCGAAAATTTGTGACCTGTTGTGTGTTATTTCTGTACTGCAATAACTTATTTATAATGTAGGCCGCTAACAGCTTAGGGCCCATTAGTCATAAGTTCAAGCCTGACAAGCAAAGCCCGCATGTTCAGAAATTAATATAAAATTCATCGTGACTCCGATTGATAAACCGATTTCACCAATGTGCACAAAAACCATTTTTGCACCTTTTAAAGTCAAGATAAATTTTTCTGAATCCGAATTCAGTGGTTTCCAAAAATGTCCATCCCTATGTCATTTTAGGAAATCTTACTCCTCTACTCATAATTAAGAAGTCCAACTTCTTTGTTCATTAAATTTAACTCTTTAAATTTAACTATCTCAACGGGGATTAAAAATCCATTACTCTGTGTGACCCTCAATGGTTCAGGGATACAGCTAGTCGTGGGCTCACAACTCCTTGTGACTCGGAACAACAATTTCCGACTTGCCCATCGAATCATGGTAAGAGCGACTAGCAACATCGCCCCATGATTCCCTAGGTATCACTGATAGTGCCTGCAAGAACCAATAGATTTTTGTTAGCGTACAGTACGGTCCCTTCATCCATATATCCCGATCAAATCAACAACCATTGGTATATCGAGAGTCGCTCGAGATTCGATAACTATGCAATACATCTTGAAGATCAAATAGTGACATCGCATGTGTTACTAAGAAACCATTTCTTAAAACACATCATGTACTCTGGCCAGAGATTCGTCACACTAATATCTCCTCAGATCGCATAGGATATCCACACTCGCAAGTATGTGGTGAATCCTTGACAACAAAGCATCGACTCCTATATGTGTTGTAACTGTATCCAATCCCGACACCTGATGACCCCAATAGAGTCGGTAAACGAGTCAAAGCACAGTACTAGCATATAGAGTCTCAATGATGTTTCAAGTAGTAAGGACTAATGATGTACAACCAAAACCGCGGACTTTATCCACTCGATAAGTGATAACCACTTGGAAAGTCCAGATAGGGTAGTTCGATCATTCATCATATGAATATCCATTTGCATGCTTCGAACATCTCTATGTTCCTTACCAATGAAACGTGGTACTCTGCATCGCAAATGCTAGTCTCAAACTCGAGCGATCCTTATCCTTATTATCGGACGGCTCAATCGACTAGGAACAGTTTAGAATATACAGTGACTATAAGATGTGTTTCATGATAGACATCTTCATGTTCTACCACATCTTACATACACTATAGTATATTCAAGGTCTTTATCAAAACAACAATAGTATATCACAATATAACAATATGAAGAAAGATAAAGTCATTGCCATTAATAAAAGTGTAAATTATATTAAACAAAAGATTGTTTATACAAAGAGTCATCAAAGCCCTTAGCCACAAGTTGGCTCACTGGCACCCACTCTTTCAATAATATGAGCCAATCCCATGGGATTTCCACCCAACTTACAACATGTGTCGATCCAATGTACAGCTTTCCGACGAACGGGCCCCCCCAATAATATGAGTCGGACCGTATCCGCGGGTAGCATCTCATACATTGATCGTTGATGGAAGGTAGGAATATTTAAACAATATTTAAATTCCCTTTTTATTAATCTTGATATCAATTTTAAATCATATTTAATATGAGGGATTTTTAATTTTGAAAATTTGTCTCATCATGTAATTTATGTATGTTTGCGGGATTCATACAATTTAGTCTAAACATGCATACATCAATAATATCATATATTATTTAAGGATGATCGATCCCATTAACTAATCGACCCGTGGTTGCCAATCACGAGTCTAAGTCCAATCCTAGGTGATATGCAAGTATGCAATGCAATCCTATTACATTGTGCTTCCAATTTACATTTTTTCGGTCTTCATTGTCTGCTGGGCCCACCATTTCTTCAAATCTTTGTCTCCCACTAAGTCTAATAAATTTACAATAAATTTGATGACAAATATGAGATACATTTTAGGGGTGGGAACGGGCCATAAACCAGGCCCACTTTTATTACATATGACAATCATATTGGGCTATAAACCAAGCCCATTAATAAACACCAATAACAATAAGACAAATGTAAATCACCTAACATACACCTAAAACATTGGTCATGACAATCGATCATCCTTTATCCATTAATTAATTCAATAATTAAATAATTGGATAATCATGCAAAGGCATCATAATTTAAAAGATAAAATCATATTTTATCCTATCCATCCATAAGATCATATCTTATCATCAATTATACCAAAATAATTAATTTTATAAAATTTAATTTAACGGATAAAATTTATAAATTTTCCAAAAATTCAAATTTATCCAAAAATCAATTTTAAAATTTTCGGACTCGAACAATTCGATCCGATGCCTCGTGAACCAATCAAAAACAATTTTCGATCGGATCAAAAACTAGAATTTCAAAAAATTAAAATTTTAATTAAAAATTAAAAAATAATTTTTCCGGGCTGCCCAAGACAATCCCGGGCAGCCCGTCCCACAAAAAGGGCCCGGGCTGGGTAGCGACGTGCGCTGCCCTGGGCAGCGACGCTCTCTGCCCGATTTGCCCATTAAAATTAAATTTTAAATTTTCGTTTTGTTTCAAAAAACCGAGGCTTAAAAATTTTGTACAATCGATTAATTTAATCGTTTGATCTGAGCAACCTGTCTCTGATACCACTGTTGAAAATCGGTGTTCAGATCAATTAGAATTGATACCCGCTGCAGCGGAAGTTTAAAAATATATTTTATTAATATGGAACGATTCCATATCTGGGTATCAAAACTTTTACGATTAAATTTGTGTAAGTAAAATGAATAATCACAATTAAATATTTTACCTTAAAATCTCGAAGCGAGATTATGGACACCAACAGAATTTAATCTGCTCTTGTTGTATATCCCCGGAACTGATATACGAACGTTTCTTCAATCAGGTCCACGAATAGAAAACAAAACCCTCTGATTGACTGCACTAGAAATCAATCAGAAGTTTGCGTAGAGAATAAACAGATATGATCTGTTAATTCAGATTGTAATTTTTCATAAAAATCACAAGCCGAATTTTCTCCGAAAGGGACAGAGGATTTCGAAAATCCTCTTGAATAATCTAGACTGATTTCTAAAATTCAAGACTAAATGCTTTCTGATTTTCGAACACTGCAGTCCTATTTATAGATAATTTCTAGACTGGATTAAGTTATAATTATATTTGGACTCTAACTCCTTAGGGCCCATAATCCATAACTTAAGCGCAACAAGCCAAGCCCGTTGTTCTAAAAATTAATATAAAATTCATCGTGACTCCGATTGATAAACTGATTTTACCAATGTGCAAAGAAACCATTTCTGCATCTTTTAAAGTCAAGATAATTTTTCCGAATCCGAATTCAGTGATTTTTCAAAAATTCCCATCCCTATGTCATTTTAGGAAATCCCACTCCCTTTAGTTAAGAAGTCCAACTTCTCTTTCATTAAATTTAACTCTTTAAATTTAACTATCTCTACGGGGTTTTAGTAATCCATTACTTGTGTAACCCTCAATGGTTCAGGAATACAGCTAGTCGTGGGCTCACAACTCCTTGTGACTCGGAACAACAATTTCCGACTTACCCATCGAATCATGGTAAGAGCGCCTAGAAACATCGCCCCATGATTCCCTAGGTATTACTGATAGTGCCTGCAAGAACCAGTAGATTTTGGTTAGCGTACAGTACGGTTCCTTCAACCATATATCCCGATCGAATCAACAACCATTGGTGCATCGAGAGTCGTTCGAGATTCGATAACTATGCATAACATCTTGAAGATCAAATAGTGACATCGCATGTGTTACTAGGATAACCCATTAACCTAAAACACATCATATCCTCTGGCCAGAGATTCGTCACACTAATATCTCCTCAGATCGCATAGGATATCCACACTCGCAAGTATGTGGTGAATCCTTGACAACAAAGCATCGACTCCTATATGTGTCGCAACTGTACCCAATCCCGACACCTGATGACCCCAATAGAGTCGTTAAACGAGTCAAAGTACAATACTAGCATATAGAGTCTCAATGATGTTTCAAGTAATAAGGACTAATGTTGTACAACCAAAACCGCGGACTTTATCCACTCGATAAGTGATAACCACTTGGAATGTTCGAATAAGGTAGTTCGATCATTCATCATATGAATATACATTTGCATTCTTTGAACATCTCTATGTTCCATACCAATGAAACGTGGTACTCGGCATCGCAAATGCTAGTCTCAATCTCGAGCGATCCTTATCCTTATTTGCGGACGGCTCAATTGACTAGGAACAGTTTAGAATATACAGTGACTATAAGATGTGTTTCATGATAGCCATCCCCATGTGCTACCACATCTTACATACACTATAGTATATTCAAGGTCTTTATCAAAACAACAATAGTATATCATAATATAACAATATGACGAAAGATAAAGTCAATGCCATTATAAAAGTGTAAATTATATTAAACAAAAGATTGTTTTACATAGAGTCATAAAAGCCCTTAGCCACAAGTTGGCTAACCGGGCACCCACTCTTTCAAGCAAACCAGCAATAAAAAAACTCAAGAGTAAATAAGCACAAGTACTAAAGTAATAAAAGGTTGCACATACAAACAGATTCAGATGTTGTCAATAGGTGTTGACAACATCTTCAATAACACCTTGATTAACATGCATCAGAATTTTTGAAAGAATGAATAAAATAGATGGGCAACCAAAAAAATTAGACTCGAAAATTTATGCAAGAGTATACAATACTCTTGCAACGCCTCAGGGCAAAATTTTTACTAGGAAATAAATCAAAGAGTTTAAAAACCCTAAAACTAGTGAATTATTTTCAAACTCTATTTTCTCAAAACATATGAGAAAATAAATAAATTAAAACAACTCCCTTAAAAGTCTACTGAAAGTAGAACAAAAAAACCCAAGAAAGGAGTTGATCCTTGATGCCAAAATACGAGAGCAACACTACTTCGATCACCAATCTTCAATGCTCTCAAACCTTTAAGAAATCAACGAAAATCACGAAAAACAGAACGATAAAACTAGATGGAGTTGATCCCTATTGCCGAAATTCGAGAACCACAAACGGTATTTCGATCAACACTTTTTCAAGTGTAATCTTCAAGTGTTCTCGACAAGCTTCACGGCAATTCAGAAACACAGCAACCACGACTGTGAAATCTCCAATCTTCTAATGTAATTCAGAGCTCTTGATTTCTCATGAATGCGACTCTAAATTTACTACGTGAAACTCTCTTGTGCATTCTATGTGTTTCTCTGCTCTCACTATTCTGCACAACTCGTTCTGCTTCTTGATGTGCTTACTTTTAAGCGTGAGAAATCTTCATAGATAAGGTAAGTAATTTAAATTAGGAGATAGATATAAAAGTTGAATAAGTGATAATATCTCCTAATATAATTAACCCAATAAACCATATTTTAAATCTAGAAATATTATATTATCTCAATTCAAATCAAAACAATTCCTAGTTTAAAATATATCAAACATATAGATAGAAAACACAATATTAACTATCAATCCTAGAAAGGAAAAACACATAATACAATCTTTCAAAACATGGAAAGTTATCAAGGAATTTTATTCCTTGCAAAAATATCATATTTTGAAGTATTGAGATAGTTTGAGTTAAAGCTTTGAAATGTTGCATGTGCTGGATTGTCTCGGATTAGCGACATTCATTACAATTTTGAAGATCAAAATTAGTGTATTGATTCAAATGATATGAGGCCAATTATATTGGAAATCTAGCTTATTTATCTACAATTTTCATGTTTTGAGTTTTGTTAAAATCATTTCGGAAGATTGACCAAAATCGCCCATAAATGTGTCGAGTTGTTTGCATTTCTGTCAGTGACACATCTCGGGAGAATGAACATAACGTTATATTGCAAAATCCAATTGTGGTGTGGTTTTCGGAAATGGAAAGCCAAGATCCAGGGCTACAAATTTCATGTTTACCACGTTCCCACATTCCGAACGACACATATAGTTTGAGCGCCTGCAACATGCTTCTCTCGAACAGGTCTTGCTCGAGCGCGAGATCTTGCAGCTTGAGAGAGGATGTTTCTGTCCCAAAATATTTTCATTCATGGTTTTAAGTTCTAAATTCATGTTTATGATGTATGAAGGTGTTTTAAGTATGTTTAAGAGTTCCTATGCAAATAGTTTCAAGTTTTACGTCAAGAACGTAAAGAACGACTTACGTGGACCGATTATGTTATGTGATGCATGTACATGTTTAAGTTTCATTCATGAAACATATGTTCAATATGGAAGTATGAGTTTTATCATCTATGACATGCAATACGTTATCGAGTAAAGTTTTATGTTCACGAAATGAAAGCTAAGATGGATATTACGATGTTTCAATGATGCTTCATAATGAATGATATGTTATGACGATACGATGATATGATGATGAAATGAAAGATAATGAAGCATGAATGAATAATGTTATGATGAAGCATACATATATGAATTGTTGATGCACGAAATTATTTTGATGTTTTATGTGTCTTTGTGGTGGCAATACGGGACTCGTACTTCGGTTTGGGCTCCGGAGGGACCTTTCCAAATATTGCTCAATGTACGGGTTAAGTACTCCGGGATGAGCTCCGAAGGGGCCTCCAAAAATGAATGAACAAATGTTATGAGGCATAATGCCATATGACTCAATGTACGGGTTAGGTACTCCGGGATGAGCTCCGGAGGGGCCTCCGAAAAGAAAGAAAATTCTTGTTGATAAACAGGAACTACAAATGTGATCATTATGACGGTTGCCACAATTTCAAATAATTCATCACCCCAAAATGATAAGTTTTTATGTTATGTTAATGATTTGATGTTTGTCCAAGTTGCATGATTTTCATTAGATTTTAAGTGCAAATGTTTATTTAAGAATGAAATGGTAAAGTTTTGAGAAAATGCATGAAGTCTACTTTCAAGATTTAAATGTTAAGTAAGTTGATGGCCATGTTTAAGTTCCTCGCATCTTTTATGAGTTTTGAAGTTCATGTTCAAGATTTTAAGCTTAAAGTTCCAAGATGTTTACGTGAAAGTTCTTCAATTTCAAGGTATCATGTTATGTATGTTTAAGTTATTAAGTTAAAATTATTTTGAAGCTATAATGATATCAATATGCTTATTTTAATCTTATTGAGTCTTTTAGACTCACTATACTTGAATGGTGCAGATCTTAGCAGTTTTGATTTAAAACGTTTTGGTAGCACGACTGAAGAGCTAAGAGGCGAAGACATTGCATGACACGACAGTTCAGAAGCTCTGATGTATTTAAAGCAGATAGATTTACTTACATTTATTTATGGCATGTTGTTATAATATTTCATGCACGATGTTTAAAAGTAATGATTTAATTTATTTAATTTGTCAGTCTTTTAAAGATGAGTTTTGATGATTTCAAATGGTTCGTCTTTTAAATGTTCATTTTAGTTTGATATTTGTTATGTGAGTTCCTCGATTATTTTAACTACGTAGTTTGTTTACAGTAACTCACATTTTCCCATCATATTTAAATGTTAGTAGTAATTTTTTATGTGTTGTATTTTAAATGGTCTTTGTTATAGGGTTGCATCAGTGCTTCTTAGACTTCGTGAACACTGAGTCACGAGTTTTATTGTTAAATATTTAGATTTTAAATTCTTTTGAAATTGGTGTGATGCACTCGCTGTATGGTTTTAAGTTTAGAAAAATTTTCTCAACCATTTTCTGCAACTATTTGTATTACATGTTTGAAAAATACGGGACGTCACAGCTAAAGCAATAAAACATGGTATAAACAAAGCACATACAAATGCAACATATAAGATCATATATCATGCTGGCCATCTCAGTCAGTACTTACGTACCTCACTAAAGAAGTTCCTAGAAGCATCCATCTAGGTTTCAAGCCTACCATCCAGTACTGCAAGTCTACAATGAAAAATACTCATGCATCACTAAACATGATCTAAAAAGCCATAACTAAGCTAATAGATACTCCCTAATAATTTTAGGAATCCAAAGATATACATGCTTCTGTCTTCAGCCCGCTGATGGCGATAACCCCAAAACTTAGGCACAGCTCCGCTACTATCCCTGTAGCGCCTTGCCACTTCCGGCCCTTCAGTAGGACGCCTAGAATGTCCCTAAAAGCTAAAAGACTAACTTAAAGAGAAAAAGAGAGGAAATGGTGCACTTTGGAAATGAGCTCGGCACCCCTTATATAGACGGAGATCAGAGGCTCCGATCGCACGTTCGGAGCCTGCGATTCGATCGGAGCTTTCGATCCCTGCTTTCGAACTCCCTCCACCAATAACGTGTCTAGCTTCTAGAGGACGCCTTCCGACAACAGTTCGGAGCCTCTGCTCATCCTTCGGAGCAACCAATCCCTGACGTCATTTCTTACATAATACTTCAGACAGCTGGACCTGTAACTGATTGGAGTGTCCGATCATCGTTTGGAGCGTCTGAACTTGAAAGAGCCTCCGAACTTGGAACAATGGTTCCGATCTTGTTCGGACCATCCGAACTGTGTTCGGAGCCTCCGATCTCTCCGAAGGGTCGGGACCGGATGTGAATCTTATGTATGAAAGGCAACACGATTTCAACGAATCGCACCTCAATTCGATAACAAAAGAAACAACGAATTTTCCCTATCTTTGAAACAAGTGTGAGACCTCGATTCCAAACAACTAATCTCGGGATTAAAAAACAATAAGGCATACAATAACCAAAGGTTAAAAGCAATAAGAATTTTTTATTTTTTTTTTGAAATAGTGCTTCGCTCGATCGGTAAGATCTTACCGATCGAGCGAACCAAAAACCCAAAAGGTTCTGCCCGAGAAAACCAGCCCTCGCCCGATCCATAAGATCTTGCGGATCGAGCAAGCCACAAAATTTGCAAAACAGAACTGCATCAAAATGCCCTCGCTCGATCCGCAAGATCTTGCGGATCGAGCAGTGACAGAAACAGAGCAAAACAGCAGAAATCATGCTAGAACTTGAGTCCAAAACCAACAACATTTTATCATGCATTACAATCACAAGTTCTCCAACTAATACATGAAATTCTAGGGTTACACAACCGCTCAAAAGTATTGGATTTGTAACGACAAACTTTCAACACAGCTCGCATAATCAATACAATAACATAACGAAGTTCGATATCTAAACATGTTCAAATACAACTAGGTAGACATGCTGGCACGACTTCTAAACCGAGTCTCACTACTAGCTCTCCCTCTTGTTGCTAACCAGGCCTTCGCTGACTTGGTCCTGCCCCACCTGTTGCCAAGTACACATACAAAACAAAGCAACAGCCGGATAAACCGGTGAGAAAGATAATCCCAGTAAAAGCAACATAGCAAGTAATAAATTCAATAAACATGCTTTCAAGGTAACAAGTAATCAATGATAACGTAATGAATGCATGTCTTTAAAACAGTTATCAAATCTGATAAACGAGGGATTGCTGCTGTGCTTTTGGGATCTCGAGGATGAGATCACGTAACAACTCACCGACTCTCCCAATCGAGGTGGTGCCACGTATCCCACTCCTCTAGACTTTGAGCAACCATAATGAGTATGCTAGCACTAGGCAAAAGGACTACAACCTAGGCCACTCAATCATGGTTCCCAAACGTCTAAAACAAAAAGGGCGGTTCTGCCCGCTGTAAACAAAGTAGGCTCAAGATGAATTCATAGCATAAATATAAGCAAAAGTCACATAACGAAGCTCAATCAACCAACAAATACAAGTTCCACATGCTAGAACAAGTATTGATGCAATATGTGATTTAAAAGGGAAAACTCGAGAACCAACAGTCCCGAGTATGCTATCCCGCGATGATGACTGCTTTTACCTTTCAAGGCAGTAGTTCCAACTTCTGGAAAGCTACAACAAAAGATTGTATCAAAGTCTAACCAATCTAAACAACAACAAGGCTCAAGGTAATTCTCTATACCGTTCTTCGTCCAACTCTTGACGAACAAGGCTGCTAACACGGGCTTGACAAACTCCAAACGAATCTGTTCAGAGACAAAAAGTGATCAACAACAACGTTCAACTCAAGCAAAAGTCCAACAACCCAAAAACGGTTCAAAATCCCCAAAACTCAAACCGACGGCATAACGGCTATAAACTGAACAAACCGGAAACGCAGACAGCAGTTCAATGCCGATAACAACTCATATCAAAGCCAATACAACCATAACAAGGCAAACCCAACAAATCTCAAAACCATGATTTTCAAAAATGGCTTCCAAAAATCATAACAAATCCGAACGTCGCTCTATTTCAAAACCGACAGGTAATAAACGATCAGAACTCTGTCGAGAACAACATACTAGAATCTAGAACGATTCTAAAAACATCCAAAAACTAGAATGTATCTGATCGTATAAAAACTTACGATATAACAGAGCTCTCACTGCAGTGATCGATAATCTGCCTTCAGAAATAATTTCTAACAGACGGATCGACCGGAAACCTAGATTGGAAAAGCTTGAAAGGCGTTTCCCCAAGCTTCAATGGTGCTTCACGGTTTGGGGAGGAAGAGAAGACTTCTCAAATAAAAATCTAAGTGTAGATAATATATAAAATCCCATATTTGCATTTTAGTCCCTGAAATTTCCAAAATTTGCAAAAAGGACCCTGATCAAAATCAAGTCGGCTCGAGAACTCTGAAATCTCTGATTAACTCAAATAAACTTATTTAAGATAAAAACGGGGCATTAAAACAAGTAAGTTTGCAAAATCCACCTCTAGTTGAACATGTAACTAGCAACAGATAATTGCGGAATAAACAATCGATCTCAACGGGACCTTCAAAGGAACCTGTCTTTGACAACCCACGAATATAATCGATCGACAAATGCCACAAAGTTATTAAACTTTGATAAGTTTGATTTTGACAAAGCAAAAGCTTCAATAAAATTCTAGAGAGAATTTTAGACTGATAAAAATCAATAATATGAACTATGTTAATTCGTTATTAAAATAATGAATGTTTGTTGTATTTATAATACAACTACAAAATAATAAAAGATATCGCAAAATAATTCAAAATATAGCTAAAGATATCAAAGATATCTCCTAAAAGTTTCCTAGTAGGAATAAAACTCTTAAAAATAAGAATATTATAAAAAATACTCAAAATTCCACGCATACACACTACATGCCGAAGTGTGTGTGAGAGAACGTCGGCGCGGGCACGCTACGGAATGGCACGGGCGCGCTAGTCGTGCGCAGGAACGGCGCAGGCGTGCGGCTAACAGGCGCGGGCGCGCTGGCCTCTCGCAGATGATGGCGCGGGTGCGCGTTTACAGGAGCGCGGGCGCGCCTTGGCTTCGTTTTTGGCCTTCATTTTCTTTACTTTCTTGACCTCCTTTTCCCTCAACAAGGTTACAACATCCTCCAAATTGATCTTCAAGTACTCCAACTTGATTCCCATGGATTTCAAACCCTTCAATTCGCAATGCAAAATTATGGACCAAATCTTGGAACAATATGAATCGTCGAGCACCTCCTAGATTCATATCAGACTCCCCTTCTTCAAAAAGATTTGTCCTCAAATCTTGCCAATTTCTACAAAAACCAAGCAAAGATTAGAAACGTTAAAAATAATTTTCACAAGCAACAATGTACTTTGCTTACTCAAAACTATATCAAAAATCATGAAATATCTCATGTACAAAGTAAACGCACCAACTTAATTAGCATGCAAAAACATGATTAAAATTCCATTTAGCAAGACAAAGATCAAATTCCTCCCCTTCTTAGACCTAGTTAACCCCAACACAAAGTTCATAGTTAAATACAACCATTGTTTTCTAGGAATATGAAACAATGCAATTGAAATATGCCACTCACAACTTTCCTCAACATATCTCTTCATATGCAACCACAACAAATATTCATGCAACTTATTCATTAACTTTATACTACATGCTCCCACAAAAAGTAACTTATTCAATGACGAAGATGGAATAAAAGTGCTACTCGTCTTAAACAAACACTTGTTGCTCACATAGAATTTCTCAAGAGTTTCATGCAAACATAACTCAAACACATATTTCAAATCATTATCCAATGCATATAACTCATTAACATTCTCAATCCATAAAAACTTTGTAACCAAAATAGATAATAACTCATACCTTTGTGTTAGAATAGTAACTACCACATATTCCTTACCTCGTTGGCATTGGATCAACTCTTCACCAATAATTCTAAATCCTTGAGAACTTACACCATAATCAACAAGTTCTTTTGTACGAAAAACATTCAACTTTCTAACATGTTCATGACCCAAAAACTTCATATCCAACATGATTAACATAACTCTATAATGTTCAACATGCACTTTAAAAATTTTTCTATATACTAAGATATAATCAAAGCATATCACAACAAAGTTACCCATAGATGCATGCAAAACACAACCCATCAATCCCATAAAAGTATTACGCACATTAGTTAGCCCAAAGGGCATAACCAACAACTCATACAAGCCGTATTTGGTTTTAAAAGCAGTTTTCCACTCATCACCTTCTCTTATCCTAATTTGATGGTAACCACTTTTTAAATCAATTTTACTAAAGATGCTAGAACCATGCAACTTAACCAACGTATCATCTAGTCTCGGAATAGGATGCCTATACTTGATGGTAATGTTATTAATGGCTCTACAATCTACACACATTCTCCATGAACCGTCTTTCTTAGGAACTAACAAAACAGGCACAGCACACGGTGACATGGACTCACACACAAAGCCTTTATCTAAAAGTTTACTTACCTGTCTTTGAATCTCTTTTGTTTCCTCCGGGTTGCTCCTATACGCTGGACGGTTTGGCAATGCACTTCCGGGCACAAAATCAATTTGATGTTCAATCCCCCTCAAAGGTGGTAATCCTTGAGGAAAATCCTCCGGATATAAATCTTCAAATTCCTGCAAAAGAGAAACAACATTGCTCGGAAGATTTCCGGCTTTATCACTTGTGTTAAGGAGAAATTCCTTATAGAAAATCAACACAAGTGGAGTATGCTCCTGTAAAATCTCTCGCAACTCACTCTTTTAGGCCATAAATATTTTTTTATCGGCCTCTTTCCTCTCAATTTTTTTTTCATCTTTTTTCTCTCAATTTTTTTTTCTAAGGCCATCTCACTTTTTTTTTCGGCCTCTTCTTTCTTTTTCTTTTTCAAATGGTCCTCCAACACTTGCTTTGGAGTCATCGGTAACAATACAACATGCTCCTTTTTCAAAGTAAAAGAATAACGATTTTTAAAACCGTCATGTATCACCTTTCTATCAAATTGCCATGTCCTACCTAACAAAATATGACAAGCTTGCATAGGCACCACATCACACAAAACTTCATCTACATATTTACCAATGGAAAACGGTACTACCACCTGCTTATGCACTCTCACCTCCGAGCTATCATTAAACCACTGCAATTTATAAGGTTGAGGATGCTTTATAACAGGCAAAATCAACTTTTCCACCAGCTCATAACTCTCTACATTAGTACAACTCCCACTATCAATAATAACACTACATACTTTGTTATTCACAAAGCATCTAATATGGAATAAATTCTCCCTTTGAGTTTCTTCCTCTTCCTTTTGTTGTACATTCAACACACTCCTGGTCACTAGCAATTCTCCAACCATCGCATCATATCCCTCTTTATCAGAATCCTCCAATGCAGGCATACTATCATATTTCTCATCCTCACTCTCCGACTCAATCTCACCACCAGCATTCATAATCATAATTTTTTTATTAGGACACTGACTGGCAATATGACCAAGTCCTTGACATCTAAAACATTTAATATCCCTTGAACGAGTATTAGTAGTTTCAGGTGTACCTCTACCCACTTGTTTTGGTGCCTCCAATTTGGTGTCAAATTTTGGCTTGGACACCGACTTGTTGTCCTTCCGTTTTGCAACGCTTGGATGCCAAGGAATTGGCGATCCTCCACCGGTAGGAAGTCGACCAGCTCCTCTCCTCTTGAGCTGCTGCTCCACCTTCATGGCTGTCTGCACCATCTCATCCAAATCAAAACAGTGGCAAAGCTCCACTTGATCTTGGATTTCTCTATTCAAACCGCACAAAAATCTGGCCATTGTAGCTTCATTATCCTCCTCAATGTTGGCCCGGATCATCGTGGTTTCCAACTCCTTGTAATAATCCTCCACGCTTCTTGGACCTTGCTTCAGAGTTTGTAATCGCCTGTACATGTCACGATAATAATAGTTAGGCACAAACCGCTTCTTCATGACACGCTTCATCTCCTCCCACGTCTTAATAGGCGGCTCTCCACACCTTCTTCTAGTGGTCACTAATTGATCCCACCAGATTAACGCATAGTCTACAAACTCAACCACTGCCAACCTTACTTTCTTAAGGTCAGAATAGTGATGGCAATCAAACACAAACTCCACACGCTTCTCCCATTCCAAATACGCCTCCGGGTCAGACTTCCCATGAAACGTTGGAATTTTCATCTTAATACTACTAATATTTCCATCCTCCTTACTGCACTCCGTATGTTTTCCTCGTACCGCTTCTCGCCTATGGCTAACCTCATGTACTCTTCTCCCTCCATCCCAATTCTTATCAAAACTCTCCTCATCTCCTTAAAAATTATTTCCCTTCCTATGTTTATTTTTTTTTCCACTACCACTACTCTCCTCCAATCTACTCATTCACTCATGAAGAGGTTCCAACTCCGACCTCATCACCCTAGTAAATTGACCCATCAACGCATCCATTTGAACCTTGGAAATTCCTTGGTTCACACTTTCACTAGCATCTTTATTAGGATTCATGGTACCTGCAAGAAAAAGGTTAGTAGTAAAATTCCTCACACAAGTTCTCACAGATCACTCCAAACGAATCACTCCAACACTCTTTTTCTTTCAACTCAATTTATGTAGGCTTTTGCTTTGTGTAAAAATGAATAAAACTCTCAAGTTCACAACTTTTAGACGCTTGAAGATCGACTCTCGAAGATTGAAAAAAACAAGAAGAAGAAATTTAGGGATGCTCGACTTTTTGACTTGCAACCAAGGATGAACAAGAACGAAAATTATCCACAAGTTATCTTTCTTCTTCTATTATTTTTTTTTTGTTTGAAGCTTTTTCGGTCTCTATTTTTTTTTTATTTTTTTTTTGAATTTTTTGAGATAACTTGAAGAAAGACGAAGAACGCGAAGAACACGAAGAACAGATAGTCAAAAAGATGTGAAAACTTACTTGTTTCAAACCTGGCTTTGATACCAAATGATGTGAATCTTATGTATGAAAGGCAACACGATTTCAACGAATCGCACCTCAATTCGATAACAAAAGAAACAACGAATTTTTCCTATCTTTGAAACAAGTAAGTTTGCAAAATCCACCTCTATTTGAACCTGTAACTAGCAACAGATAACTGCGGAATAAACAATCGATCTCAGCGGGACCTTCAAAGGAACCTGTCTTTGACAACCCACGAATATAATCGATCGACAAACTCCACAAAGTTATTAAACTTTGATAAGTTTGATTTTGACAAAGCAAAAGCTTCAATAAAATTCTAGAGAGAATTTTAGAATGATAAAAATCAATAATATGAACTATGTTAATTCGTTATTAAAATAATGAATGTTTGTTGTATTTATAATACAACTACAAAATAATAAAAGATTTCGCAAAATAATTCAAAATATAGCTAAAGATATCAAAGATATCTCCTAAAAGTTTCCTAGTAGGAATAAAACTCTCAAAAATAGGAATAATATAAAAAATACTCAAAATTTTACGCACACACACTACATGCCGAAGTGTGTGTGAGAGAACGTCGGCGCGGGAGCGCTATGGAATGGCGCGGGCGCGCTAGTCGTGCGCAGGAATGGCGCGGGCGCGCTGGCCTCTCGCAGATGATGGCGCGGGCGCGCGTTTACAGGAGTGCGGACGCGCCTTGGCTTCGTTTTTGGCCTTCATTTTCTTTAATTTCTTGACCTCCTTTGCCCTCAACAAGGTTACAACATCCTCCAAATTTATCTTCAAGTACTCCAACTTGATTCCCATGGATTCCAAACCCTTCAATTTGCAATGCAAAATTATGGACCAAATCTTGGAACAATATGAATCATCGAGCACCTCCTAGATTCATATCAGGATCCCTTTTTGGCTATTTCAAGTAGGGGTGGGTTTTCGTTATACCGTATCAAAAATATTGGTATGAAAAAAATTCATATCGATACCGATATCGAAATTCTGAAATTTTGGTATGAAAAAAATCCATACTAATACCTTATAGATACCGAAAAAAAATTTGATATACCAAAAAAATGTATATATACCGAAAAAATTTTGGTACGGTATCCCGAAAAGTCGGTATTTTGGTTTCGTATCCCAGCCCTAATTTCAAGTATTCTGAAATCAATTTTCAACTACTTAGGCTTGTTAGGAAATCCCTTAATCATGTTTTACTTAATCAAAACATGATCACTTGATTAATTATCACTTAATCATAATTCTGGATACGGTTCACTACACACTTTGATACGCAAACCACTTTGGTTCACTCTTTTCAGCCTCAGAATAGGCAGGGAGGAAGCCAGAGTGTGGGCCAAACTCCGAGACAGCATGCACGAGTATATGCACTTATAGAGGATCAGGCTCAAGATGCACCTGATAATGTGATTGCAGGTAACTGTGTTACTTCTGGTTATCCTGTTTATGTATTGATTGATACAGGAGAATCACATACTTTTATTGCTGAGAAATTTGTAGCATTGCATGTTTTGCCTATTGAGCCTTTGCCCTCTGTATTTGATATTTCTTTGCCTTTGGGTAAAGGGAAGATATTTGTGAGTTTGGTAAGAGGATATGAGCTAAATTTTGAAGGAAATGTGATTGAGCATGATTCCATAGTACTTGGTTTATCTCATTTTGATTGTATTATTGGCATAGATGTGCTAACCAAGTACAGGGAAACAATGGATTGTTTCCACAAAGTGATCAAGTTTAGACCATATATGGCAGACGACTGGAAATTTTATGGTAAGGGTTCTAGAGCTAAGATCCCTTTGATTTAAGCGTTATCTATGACTCTTTTACTTTAGAGAGGCGCTGAGGGATTCCTGGTCTATGTAGTAGATGTACTGAAATCTAGACAGAGTTGGCAAACATTCCAGTTGTTAAAGAATTTGCAAATGTGTTTCCAAAAGAAATTTCGGGTTTTCCTCCATCCCGTGAAATAGATTTCAGTGTTGAATTGGTGCCTGGTACGCTACTTATTTCGAAAGCCTCTTATAGGATGGCACCACTTGAACTAAAAGAGCTTAAAGAGCAGCTGGAAGATTTGTTAGCCAAATGATATATTAGACCAAACATGTCACCTTGGGGTGGTCCGGTGATATTTGTGAGAATGAAATATAGGTTGATACACAACTCCGGTGATATTTGTGAGAAAGAAAGATAGGTCGATGAGATTGTGTATTGACTATTGAAAGTTGAATAAAGCCACAATAAAGAATAAGTATCCTTTGCCTCGAATAGACGATTTGTTTGACCAATTGCAGGGTTCTTCTGTCTATTCGAAGATTGATCTAAGATCTGAGTATCATCAATTAAGCGTCAAAGAGGCAGATGTGCCTAAGACCGCATTTAGAACCAGGTATGGCCATTTTGAATTCCTGGTTATTCCATTTGGAGTAACGAATGCCCCTGCTTTGTTCATGGATGTAATTAACAGAATTTTTCAGAGGTATATTGACGAGTTCGTTGTAATATTTATTGAGGATATTCTGATCTATTATAAGAATGAAATTGAGCTTGCAGAACATTTGAAGATTATCTTACAGATTTTGAGAACCAAACAATTGTATGTCAAGCTGTCCAAATGCGAGTTTTGGTTGAGCCGAGTTGTATTCCTTGGCCATGTTATTTCATAAGATGAGATTTCAGTTGATCCTAGCGAGGTTGAGGCAATTATTAACTGGACTAGACCTACTTCTGTTCCTGAGATACGTAGTTTTATAGGTTTAACAGGGTATTATCGTAGATTTATCGAGGAATTCTCCGGTATTGAAAAACAGATTACCCAATTAACCCAAAAGAATTTTCCTTTTGTTTGGACAGATTCTTGTGAATCAAGATTTATTGAGCTAAAGAATAGATTGACTAGTGCTCCTATATTGACTATTCCATCAGGTACAGGTGGTTTTACTGTTTATTCTTATGCGTCTCACAGAGGTTTGGGTTGTGTGCTTATAAAGAGAGGCCATGTGATAGCCTATGCTTCGAGACAGTTTAAGCCACATGAGACCCGATATACCGTACACGATCGTGAGCTTGCAGCCATTGTCTTTGCTCTAATGATTTGGCGTCATTATTTGTACGGTGAGACCTTTGAGATATTCTCTGATCATAAAAGTTTGAAGTATCTATTTTTTCATTTTGAACTGAATATGAGATAGAGGCGTTGGTTAGACTTGCTGAAAGACTTTGACTGTGAGATTAAGTATTATCCAGGGAAGTCTAACGCAGCTGCAGTTTCCCTGAGTAGAAAGTTATGCGATTTGTCTTTGTCTACGATGGGTGTATCTAAATTAATTGAGGATTGCTACACTTTTGGTTTGAATTTTGAGGCAGATGTTCAGTCGATCAGGATTTTTTCAATCCATGATGAACCAGAATTTCTTATGAGAATAAAAGAAGTACAGAAATCCGATCAGAGAATTTAGAGTTTAGTCGAAAAAGTCATATCTGGACATCAGTCAGAAAATCAGGTCAGTGTGGATGGACTTATGTTGTGAATAATCGTATTGTTGTGCCAGATGTCTCTGATTTGAGACAATATATTTTGAAAGAGGCACATTACAGTAAGTTCAGTGTCCATCCAGGTGGCAGAAAAATGTATAATGACTTGAAAAATCAATTCTGGTGGAAAAAGATGAAAGCAGATGTGACAAAATTTGTATCCAAACGCCTAAACTGTCAGCAAGTGAAAGCAGAAAAAAAAAAAAGCAACCAAGTGGTCTATTGCACAGTTTGGAAATTCCAGAGTGGAAATGGGATCACATTACCATGGATTTTGTCACGAACTACCGAGATCCTCGAGAGCATGCGACGCAATCTGGTTAGTTTTTGACAGACTCACTAAGTCTGCTTTCTTTATTCCCTATCAGATGACGTACCGACATCATCAGATGGCAATTATTAAAATCAGAGCATTGAGATGGCTACTTTTGAAGCGTTATATGGTACATAATGCATATCTCCATTGTTTTTGGATGATCTTCCAGAAGCACCAGTTACTAGGCCCGACATGATCAGAGAAATGTCGGATAAAGTGAAGTAGATTCAGTCTAGAATGAAAGCATCGCAAGACAGACATTCCAAATATGCTAATGTGAGGCAAAGACCTCCGAGTTTTGAACAAGGTGACCGTGTGTTTTTGAAGATAACTCCTTTCTGGGGTACATTCCGATTCGAAAAGAGAGGTAAGTTGTCATCGAGAGATATTGGGCCTTATGAGATTCTAGACAGAGTTGGTGATCATGCTTACAGATTAGCTCTCCATCCAGCTCTATCAGGTATACATAATGTATTCCACGTGTCTATGTTGAGGAAGTATGATCCAGATGCTTCCCATGTGCTTTAGCCAGATGAAGCAGAACTGGACGAGACCTTGAGTTACTTTGAGTAACCAATTTAGATTCTTGATAGAAACGATAAGCAGCTTAGGAACAAGTCGGTTTAGTAGGTTAAAATACAATGGAGTAGACATGGTTTTGAAGAAGCAACTTGGGAATTGGAGCAGGATATGACAAAAATATATCTTGAGTTTTTTTTTGAAATTTGTCAATTGTAATTCAATCCATTTTGCAATTGTTGAGATGTAACTGAGATTTTGAGACCGAAATCTTTTATTAGAGCGGAGGAATTTTAATGTCTAAAAAATATTAAATTTGAAAATTTACGGAATTTTGGGTTTAAATTACGAGTTGCAGAAATTAAGGGAATGAATTGAAGTTTTCATGAATTGACAAGGACTAAACTGAAAATTATAAAATTACTTAATGGGCTGGGTTCGTCCCACTGCTTCTGGCCCATCTGGACTTCTGCTCTAGGGGCCCACGCCCACACTCATGGTCTTCTCCCCACCTGGATATAGGAGTTTTTGCCCTCCCCAGGGATCAAACTTGTACCACCAAGCTTTAAGTACAAATTCTTTAGATCCCAGGTACGACTAGGGCTAGCAGAAGTTCAGATGGGCCAAAAGCAGTGGGACGCACCAAGCCTATTACAAAAAAGGGGCGCAGCTCAAGTGGTACCAGAGATTAGAAGAATTTGTACTTAAAGCATGGTGGAAAAAGTTCGATCCTTGGAGAGGACAAAAACTCCCCCAGCTAGGTGGGGAGAAGGTCATGAGTATGGGCCTGGTCCCCCAAAGCAGAAGGCCAGATGTGCTAGGAAAGTGGGACACATCCATCCCATTACAAAATTGTAAAGCCCCAAAAATATTTAATTTGAGAATTTATGGAATTGAGAATTACATTCTAAGATTATTACATGAAGGAACTGAATTGATATTTGAAAATTTGATTAGGGACTGAATTGCAAATATTGAGAAGTTTAGGGACTAAAATGCAATTTTTCTACGACTAGTCAAATAAATATGAAAATTAATGAGATAAGTGCCATTTTCAGTAGAAGAATCTAGAGGAAGAAATAAAAGAGAAGAAGAAGCTGATTCCTTCACTCCAAGATCCGATTAAAATCAATCCGCCCGATAGAATTCAAAATTGGTTGTATATTTGCGATCCTGACATTGATGACTTCGCTTTGACATAAGTATTATGAAGTTCTATCATGTTTTAATTTTGAGATGGTGTTAGAATCAGATTTTGATTGGAAAGATATGTTCTAGTATAGACGACGATAGCATATCTAAGACGAATCGGGAAAAGATCGTCGTTCGAACATGTTTGTGAATTTTTGAATGATTTTCAAAAATATGAAAATTTGGAGCTGCTGAATTCGTGCGATAGAGGTTGAAATGATATTGATTTTAGTTGAATTTTATAGAAATATTGATGATTATGCTTTTGTAATTACCGATTTCAAATCGTTATGTCGCCGGTTTGAATTACGATTAATTGATAAAGTTTTTAGGGTGTTAAGCTTTGAGAGATTGAGATGAGATTGAAAGCGGATATTGACAATTTATAAACTTCATTTCAGTTTTTATTTTTAAGTATCAAGTTCGAGACGAAGAGTTCGAATTGCTTAAGTTGGATCAAGGTTTGTATTGAATTGTTACCTTGAATGATTGAAGATGAATGAGCAGATTTTTATAAGAGATTGTGTTGCTGCAGCTTTGCAAGATTCAAACACTTCAAACCAAGATAGAAAGGTATGAATTGACATCGATTAAGATGGAAAGAATACTCGAGAAAGATTCATATTCTCGAGTTTCCTACTAAATCACATACTTGCATGATTTTTTTGTTATTACTTGATCTTTAGGAATTTTACATTGATTGAATAGCATGAATTATGCTTACTTTCTTTAGCTCAATGATTATTAATTTTATTCATATGATTTAAATATGATTTGAATAAGATGACATCTAGAATTTTGAAGTTCTTATTTGATCAAGAACTTAAATAGATTGTGATGCATCATTGCATTCATTTTGAGCCACAAACCTTTGAGAATAGAAGGCAGAACTGCCTAGATTTCAATGAATGTTTGGAGTATATATTTGAGTGGCATAGGTTACAAAACAGTACTTATAGTCAGATAACTCGATATAGTATCGCCAGAGTCCAGGGTTGAGATACTCCACATCCACCTGAAGGAGAGAGTTGGTGGTAATGATGCGAGATCTTTTCTCTCGGGATCCCAAAAACCGAGATTCCGATTTGAATCCAATATTTGATAGCCTTTTTCTGTCATCACGCATTGCATTGATGTATTAACCATAAAACAACATCTATGACATTAGAATTATGCTTTTGATATTCTTATATGAAATTGCATGTTATGTCGTTCATACTGGGATTTATTCTCACCGGATTTATCCGGTTGTTGCTCTGTTTGGTATGTGTGCATTGCAACAGGTGGGGCATGAGCAAGTCAGAAAGGACTTGGATAGCTTGAGATTGAGAGATTTAGAGTGGAGACTCAGGTTAAGAAATAGATTGGTGTAAAAACACATTGGAATTGCATAGGACAGCACAAGAGCAGATTTTATTTTTTGCCTCAGTATCTCTCGCTCGAGCACAACTTTTTGACGTTCGAGCGAGTGATATTCTTGCCCGAGCGCAGCTTCTTGCAACTCGAGCGAGACACTGTTCAATTTTAAAATAAATAAAATTTATTACTTGATTTTCTAATTAATCAGATTAATATTCAGATTGAATATTTCTAATTAATTATTCTTAATTTGTTCATATTGAATAATTATTGTGAATATGAGATTAGCACTCGAGGACCCCACAACAAGTGGTATTAGAGCGTAAGTTTCTTGGACTGAGATAGTAGTTTGTGAGCAGGATAGATCGAGTTCGCATGAATTTATTTCTTTCGCACGATATTGATTTCATTGTTTGATTACATGAATTCCATGCGAGCATGCTTTACTGATTTAGAATTATATGCCTCTATGATTATTTGAATTGATTGTAATGAATGTGTTATTTGAAAACGAATCAGAACCGATTCCAGATAATTAAAATTTGAATACTCATGAGAACTCGTGAGTATGATAATCAGAAGATGATCAAATTATTTTTGATGAATATGATATTTTTATATAGATATGTCTATTTGTTAATCTGAAATATCACATAAAGCAGGTGTGATTTAAAAACAAATGAATCAGACTGATTCTGTTTGAGAGATTGACAGCTTATAGACCTTAGGAAATGAGAATTTTTGGATTGAGACTAGGATCCCGATGTTTCGATTTGTTGTATTAGCTCGGTATATTAGATATGCTACTCTTTCGAGCAAGAAATTGAATTCTCCTGAACTTAAAGAGAGGAACATTATTGAATAAGGAATGATCTAGAATATGACTAGGTGATTTCTACCTTGACTGCATAATGAATTTTTATGATATTTTGGATATCTGCATGAGATTTCATCCAGGTTTGAGATAAGGTAGGCACGGAAGAGCCATATCAAGATTGATGATTTTGGCTATTGATGTCATGAGATTGAAATGACAGAGATGCAATCCGTTTTCGAGGAAGCAAAATTATAATTCCATAAGATTTCTTGAGGCCGGGATTGAACGAGGTAAGATCTAATATTTTAATTCTTACCAATGATTGAATTGATTGTGACAGACGAACCTCCAGACAAAACAGAGATAGAACCTAGATATTTAGAATTTCAGAAAATTTCAGAATTCGATCAAATTTGATCAGTGACTGAAATGATATGGTAAGAATTCTCTATATATAAGAATTATGTTGATCTTGACTCATTAATTTGAGGAATGAGTTTTAGACTTTGGAAAAGTGTTGTAAAACACTCCGAGACCAAAGCTAGATGTTTAAAAACACCTATTCTGAGTAGATGATTCGATCTATCAGGAATTATAAGCTTGATATATTTGAAAGTGTCTTGGGAATTTTAGAATGTCAGCATCCATATGCTACAATTTTGGGATGATTATGATTAATAGAATGTTTTGCGATTTCTATTAGATCCCAATCGATTGTATCGCGAATTTATAGATTTAACCGATACTGTTCTTTCGAGAATGATGATATGATCGAGTCTTACATAAAATGTAATGCCCCGTAATTATATTAATCAATATTATGGGATATTTATATTGATATTCATATATTATGATTTTTGAAGATTGAATTGGAAGTTTTGAACTAATTGATCAGGGGCTGATTTGCAATTTTTGAATAATTCAAGGACCAATGTGCAATTCCCTTATTTTGACTTGGTCTTATGTATTTTTACAGGTAAGCGTTTGGATGGAATTATCTTATTCTATTCTTCTCCCTCCTTCACGCCAACCTCCATAGCCGCCCCTTTAAGCCTCTTGATTTCTTTGGTTTGCACGGTCCGTCCGATAAAAATTCAATTTGAAGGAATATCAGCAATCACGGCTGCAAGAGCTACGTTGTACCGTAAGTTTTTCTTCGATCCGTTATGCTTCGATTTTTTTTAGTCTATGGAATCGAATTATTTTTGGATATGTTGTTCTTGAGCTAGCATAGACTGTTAATTCAAAAACGGATCGGAAAAAGAGCGACGTTCGGATTTGTTGCGATTTTTGATGCATTATTCAAAAATGGGGTTGTTGGGGGTGTTGATATTTGAATTGTTTTTTTTATGGATTATTGATGTTAGAAGTTGAATTGGGATGATTTGTGTAGTTACTGATTTTTGTTTAGCCGTACTTTAGTCGTTATGCCGTTGGTTTGAGATTAGGGAGTTTTGGAAAAAATGGTTTGAATCGTTATTGAATTGAATGGATTGATTGATATTGAGTTCTTTTACATCTCCGTAAATATTTGTTTGAAGACGGTTGGAACTCGGAGTTAGCAGAATTCGAATCATCGAAGAATTGATCGGGATTGGTAACGGTATTACCTTGAATTATTTGATCGGTGTTTGAATGGTTTTTGATTGGAACTCTTGTTGTTGTAGCTTGTCCAGATTGGGAACAACATTGAATCGAAGAAAACGTATAAGTCAACATCGAATTAAATTGGACGAATAATCGAATCCGAGTTGATTTTTGAGTTTACCTGAAATCGCATACTTGCTTGTTTACTTGAATTACTTGGAATATGTTTAAATGTATTTGATTTGCACTTGCATTCATCTTGAGCCAAATGATTTGTTTTCATTTTAAATTAGACGTTTTGGGGACTATAACCGAGTGGCATTGGTCGTCGAGTTACTCCAATAGCCCGACACTCCTTGTAGTTGCTCCAGAAACTAGAGGATTGAGATATGCATCATCCACCTCAATCGGGAGAGTCGGTGAGTTGTTGTGATATCTTGACCTTGTGATCCCAGTCGAAGAACCGAGCTATCTTTTGATTAATCAATTTGATAATCCCGAAACTTAAAGACAAGCATTTCATTCTATTTCATAATTGAAATATGTTGTCATTATATCATGATTTTGATATATTATTTGATATTTCATATTTGTTGCTTTTACTGGGAATATTATTCTCACCGGATTTATCCAGCTGTTGTCTTGTTTTGTATGTGTGCTTCGCGACAGGTGGGGCAGGATCGAGTCAGAGGTGACTGATTAGATCGGGACTGAGGGATAGAAGTGAGGCTTTGGTTTAGAAGTCGAATATCATGTCGAACTCGTGTTGTATTGAAAGCATGTTTAGAACTCGTACTTTCTTTGAATTAAGTTTGTAGCGACCCGACTCGGATCCACTACCTAATCAGAGTTAAGAGCATAATTAAGCATGCATTAAATAAAATCATTGCGGAAGACTTAAATAGAAGCAGACCGGCAGAATACAACCGGCTAATCATCATCGATTTATACAACCCAATCGAATTTACATAGATAAAAACCTACAGCTAAATACTGCTATCTACAAGGTCGCTGGCTCCTCCAGGCTCCTGGTGCTCAATCCTGCACCTACATCTGCCCCGTCAAATAGGGTATCCAGATACACAAAAAAATACTGAACGTGAGCTCTAAGCTGAATACGAAAGCACGGATAAACATACAAATATGATGCATGCAAATGACAGGGTATCCATATCTGGGATAACTGTATACGAACTACTCAGACTGGCGCCTGGGATATAAGCTCGTCACATCGGGGTAGCTAACCACTGTGTGCGACCACTCATTCCCGAATCATGGACGCGGACCACGAAGTTCTTCAGGTATCAGTACCTAGGGGTACTCGATATCAAACGTCCTAACAGGGCTGAGCAACCCTAACTGGCTCATCTCGAAAGATATACAGATGTACAGGCACAAGATGATATGCACATGCCGCATAACAATAATAACATGCAAACACATAAATGCAACATATAAGCATGCATATCCGCTGGCAATCTCAGTCAGTATTTACGTACCTTTCTAAGGCAGTCCTAGTAGTCCCACTCTAGGTTCCAAGCCTATCATCAAGTCTACAATGCAAATACTCATGCATCATTCAATAAGCTCTAAAAGCCTTAACTAAGCTATTGCATACTCCTAAATAATTTAAGGAGACCATAGCTATACCTACGTCCGTCGTCAGCCCACTGATGGCGACTATCCCGCAACTAAGGCACTCCCCTGCTGCAAATTCACAGCCTCGAACACGGCTCTACAACACGAGCACTGCTCCGCTACTATGTCAGACACTGTCTGAATATACTAAATCAAATATCCTACTCCAACTCTAGAATTAGAGTACCCATAGCCTTAAAATAGGACCACGAGGGCGAAGGAGAGAATTCGGAATTGGCAAGAAATGAATGCCTCGGACCTTATATTTATAGGCATCGATCGGAACCTTCGATCCTTGATCGGAACTTCCGATCCTTGATCGGAACGTCCTGTAGTGACCCATCCCGGATCCACTACCTAAACAGAGTTAAGAGCATAATTAAGCATGCATTAAATAAATCGCTGTGGAAGTTTTAAATACAAAAAGACCGACGGAATACAACCGGCTAAACAAACTCGATTATACAACCCAATCGAATTTAAATAAAAACCTACAGCTAATCCTGTTGTCTTCAAGGTCACTGGCTACTCCAGACTCCTGGTGCTCAATCCTGCACCTACACCTGCCCCGTCGAATAGTGTGTCCAGATATACAGAAAATACTGGACATGAGCTCTAAGCTCAATACGAAAGCACGGATAAACATACAAATATGATGCATGCAAATGACAGGGTATCCATATCTGGGATAACTGTATACAAACAGCTCAGAATGGCGCCTGGGATATAAGCTCGTCACATCGGGGTAGCTAACCACTGTGTGCGACCACTCATTCCCGAATCACGGACGCGGGCCACGGAGTCCTTCCGGTATCAGTACCTAAGGGTACTCGATATCAAACGTCCTAACAGGGCTGAGGAACCCTAACTGGCTCATCTCGAAAGATATACAGATGTACAGGCACAAGATGATATGCACATACCGCATAACAATAATAACATGCAAACACATAAATGCAACATATAAGCATGCATATCCGCTGGCAATCTCAGTCAGTACTTACGTACCTTTCTAAGGCAGTCCTAGTAGTCCCACTCTAGGTTCCAAGCCTATCATCAAGTCTACAATGCAAATACTCATGCATCATTCAATAAGCTCTAAAAGCCTTAACTAAGCTATTGCATACTCCTAAATAATTTAAGGAGACCATAGCTATACCTGCGTCCGTCGTCAGCCCACTGATGGCGACTATCCCGCAACTAGGGCACTCCCCTGCTGCAAATTCATAGCCTCGAACACGGCTCTACAACACGAGCACTGCTCCGCTACTATGTCAGACACTGTCTGAATATACTAAAACAAATATCCTACTCCAACTCTAGAATTAGAGTACCCATAGCCTTAAAATAGGACCACGAGGGCGAAGGAGAGAATTCGGAATTGGCAAGAAATGAATGCCTCGGACCTTATATTTATAGGCATCGATCGGAACCTTCGATCCTTGATCGGAACTTCCGATCCTTGATCGGAACGTCCTGTAGTGACCCATCCCGGATCCACTACCTAAACAGAGTTAAGAGCATAATTAAGCATGCATTAAATAAATCGCTGTGGAAGTTTTAAATACAAAAAGACCGGCGGAATACAACCGGCTAAACAAACTCGATTATACAACCCAATCGAATTTAAATAAAAACCTACAGCTAATCCTGTTGTCTTCAAGGTCACTGGCTACTCCAGACTCCTGGTGCTCAATCCTGCACCTACACCTGCCCCGTCGAATAGTGTGTCCAGATATACAGAAAATACTGGACATGAGCTCTAAGCTCAATACGAAAGCACGGATAAACATACAAATAAGATGCATGCAAATGACAGGGTATCCATATCTGGGATAACTGTATACAAACTGCTCAGAATGGCGCCTGGGATATAAGCTCATCACATCGGGGTAGCTAACCACTGTGTGCGACCACTCATTCCCGAATCACGGATGCGGGCCACGGAGTCCTTCCGGTATCAGTACCTAAGGGTACTCGATATCAAACGTCCTAACAGGGCTGAGCAACCCTAACTGGCTCATCTCGAAAGATATACAGATGTACAGGCACAAGATGATATGCACATACCGCATAACAATAATAACATGCAAACACATAAATGCAACATATAAGCATGCATATCCGCTGGCAATCTCAGTCAGTACTTACGTACCTTTCTAAGGCAGTCCTAGTAGTCCCACTCTAGGTTCCAAGCCTATCATCAAGTCTACAATGCAAATACTCATGCATCAATCAATAAGCTCTAAAAGCCTTAACTAGGCTATTGCATACTCCTAAATAATTTAAGGAGACCATAGCTATACCTGCGTCCGTCGTCAGCCCACTGATGGCGACTATCCCGCAACTAGGGGCACACCCCTGCTGCAGCTCCACAGCCTCGAGCACTGCTCCGCTAAACGAGTACTGCTCAGCTAATATGTCAGACACTGTCTGACTATACTAGAATATATTTCCTACTCCATCTCTAAAATAAGAGTACCCAAAGCCCTAAAATAGAGCTACTAGGCGAAGGAGAGGAACTCGGAATTGGCAAGAAATGAGGAGCTCGGACCTCATATTTATAGGCATCGATCGGAAGCTCCGTTCCTCGATCGGAAGCTCCGTTCCCCGATCGGAAGTTCCGTTCGCTACGTGTCAATTCGGTCCACATGCAACCACACAATTGTCACCGACAGCCATCGGAAGCTCCGATCCTGATCGAACGTTCCGATCTCCCTGCTTCCGATGTGGTTCCGAACTCACCAAGATCGGAGGCTCCGATCCTGGATCGGTGGTTCCGATCCCACTCGAGTCATGAAACCCTCTAAGCCATTTTCGAGTGTTCTGGATCCATTTCTGGAATCCGTTAACCCTTCTGGAATTTCCTTAATCATGTTTTACTTAATCCCGACATGATTATACGATTTAATTACTCATTACTCATTAATCATTAGTTTTGGACACGGGCCACTACATTCCCACCACCTTAAAAGGATTTCGTCCTCGAAATCTAAGGTAAATATTGGGTCGAATAACCTTCGACAGACCCAATCCTTGATAAAATAGTGTAACACTATTGACTACCGTCAGTTATCCATCGATAACCTCAACAACACGGCACCTTCGGTCCAAATTGCCCATTGAATCAGTCACACTGCCTACAAATCTTAGCGATGACACCCTTGCTAAGATAGTAATTAATCAGCAGTTATCTATAGATATGTACGAACTCCATCGCAGTCCAACTAGAGAACAAGATACAACACATTGTATCTCACTGGTCTAACGGTAACATCTCATCTCTTGATGTTATCGAAAAGCCCTAAACAATCGACCTAGATTCAACTCTCGGTCAAATCCTAGATATCCTTTTTCCAAGAACTCGTGTGAGTTACTTTTTATCACGAAGGATAAAATATATTTTCCAAAACAATACCTTATGCGAATAGAAATGGCAGCTACCGGCCACCCGCTCGCAGAGCAATCGCACCACTGCACGCGACTCTAACCATTTGAAATCCTTAGAATAATTGCGATAAACCTTGATTCGAATCTCGCCATCGTAGATAGCATCTACTCGATTACATTAGTCATCCTGCCATGGATAACAACAAAATCCTGACAATTCCTGGCGTCATAGTATGTACTTTCAGTACTCACCCTGCCATTGGCCAACAAATGTTCCCAAAGAACAACAACTAGCAAACAAAGATTACTAACCCCAATTGTGATAAGATCCTTATACACAATTTCTTGTCTAAAAGCATTCTTCGAGGTCGTCGTCTCGAAATTCACTAACATCATGCTGAAACTCCCAGATGGACCACACCATCCTCAGCAGTACGTAGTCTCAATCAAATGTTTACTTCCATATCAGAACTAGAGATAGTATCAACGAAAATGATTCCGGTTAATCCTGTTCCAGATAACCAAACCCTTGGCTCCCTAGCGGGGATAACCAAAATGATTCACCGCGATCCCGCACAGAATCTATCAATACGGATGGCAATTACGTTATCAAATCCTTTCAATGACACAGCATATCAGAACGCACTGGGATATCAGTGACAACAATCCTGCCAGACTCAGAAACACAAGTCTCAGCTATTGTCTCATCCCATGAAACAACTAATGCTATTATGCTAATGCTCATTGAAATCCAAAAGCACTTGTCGAATTACCGCTCAAGAACAACTCTTGAGAAATCTGCTGGAAGCACCCAAGCTGATCATTCCGACTAACAGTTTCCAAAATTCGTTCACTGACAACCCTGGAACAATCACTGAATCCTTTTTCTGCAAACTGAATAAATCATTGCTAAAACCAAGCATCGTTCAGATCAAAATCCGTCACTGGTAGCCAAAGCAACGTTACCAACAACTACGATCGCAAAAGAAAACTAATGACAACTTTCGTGATCCGCAGAATCCAAAAGTCTCGATTCCCGCATCCCTGGAGATTCCTTGGCGATGAAGAATCCCCTAAATACACTTGAATCGCTATATCAAGCATACAATACTTAAAGTACTATTTCCAGCACTTGTTGA
This sequence comes from Henckelia pumila, assembly GCF_033568475.1. Taxonomy (NCBI): domain Eukaryota; kingdom Viridiplantae; phylum Streptophyta; class Magnoliopsida; order Lamiales; family Gesneriaceae; genus Henckelia; species Henckelia pumila. Next base: position 34,811,768 of record NC_133120.1, on the reverse strand, counting down.
TTCACTACATCCCAATCAACACCGATTGGAATAATATGATCGATCAAGTCAATCTAATGTAGCTCTCGATCTTCCTGACGATATAGACCTTAGTCAGACGATCACAGATCAATGAACTCTCATGGATGATCAATATCGATGATCTCCCTGCCACACGTCCGCAGATCCCAAATACTTGGAATTAAAAGAATCACAGCTGATTCAATCACTCATCTTTGACAGAGTCAGACAACAGTTACAAGTAGTCACTAGCGCTAAACATGCACCAGTCTAGACATACTATCACTGTCTATCTTCATCCAAGATGATCATAAGGACTTGTTCCATCCAAGCCGCAATACAAGTCCGAAAAGATTTCAACTATCGTTGAACATGCTTCTGATAACTATATCTCTTGCTAAGGCTGTAACAAATCGAGACTGAGGTTACTTGCCGCGGTGTCCCACCTGAAATCACCACCAAGTGTACACTGGCATAAATCACGCTATCCTCACGCCTCAAATAGTCATGTACAATCCTTAGCATCGGATATAATCTATCACTGAAGAAAACTATCCTTGCCAAAAATACTCATCCCCGAGTCAAATGCTCTAGGAAATTCACTAACAGAACTCCTGAATAGCCCTTATCACCAGAGCATCCAAACACCGACTAGATCCACTAGTCCAGCAATATTCGATAGTGCTAAAACTATCTGCTCAGAGTACGCACTTGTCAAGGAAATCCCTCCAAAACTGGTTCTTATGACAAAAACTGCAAACCAATATCTCTGACGACAGTCAGACGATATCTATACCACCGATACCTAACCAGGCATCCAATCCAATGTCATACCCCATCGTGACTGTTACCAAAACTCTAGACTAAGTAGCCTTCCCATCGCCAAATCCTGAAGAACGAAGGCTTCCAGGCATTCTCCGAAGTACGAAAGACTCCCAAAGTAATACTGACATAGGGTCGCGCTCCATCATGTCTAGTCTTGGTCATAGTCCACAACTCTCGGCATATACTCGACTTGGTATCCCGATGAAATCCCATCATCACGAAGTCTCAACCTATGAAGGTCAATCAAACTACTGTCCTAAGGAAACAACAAAAACTCAAAATTCCAAACAAGATCAATATTTCCGTGCCCCCAGATTAATTACCTCATCAATGGCACTAACCCAGTCAAACGACTAATCAGGTTAACCCTAGGAAAACACCTAGACTTAATCCATGTCAATTCGTTACCGCTGGCTTACTCAAAATCCATGAGCTAACCTAGTTGATTACCAATCAACTAATTCCAAGCCAAACTTTATAAAATTACTTGCAATCAATCACGAATTGCTGAATAAATAAAACATGTATCATTACTTCAAGTTATGTACAATTTCCTTTATTACAATCCCATGTAATACATACAGTATTCAAAATACAACAAATGTACATCCAATAACTTGAACTGATACAACCAAATTCTGATGATTCATTACAACTGAAATACTGTTTACAACTACAACAATACAGTATTTAAAATCATCAAATCTTATCTTCGTTCCTTGAGCATGAAGCTTCCCATTGACACACGCATCGATACAAGCATACTCCCGTCCAAGTCTCTCTACATGTCCTCCCGCGAAGAACTCCGGAGAAATGGCACGTAATAGCTAACCAGCTATGCTCTGCGTCAGTGCATGTCGGTCAACTTCTTTTGCTCGCGATCTACCATCAGCGTTCTTCTTGTATCCGAATCATGCTTTTGAACATGAAGTTTCCCGTATGCCTAACAAAAGCATCAATGCAAGCATACCGGCAAAACCATGTTCTGCATGAGTTTACAGACCTTACGTTAGGAACCTGCCATGCCTTAGGCACTCAAAGCATTCCCTAGTAAAGGTCTATCTGACAATTTCTCCAACTACGAGTGGAGAATATTCGAGGACTGGAACCACATGGATTATTAAACACCATTCGTTCCAAAAAGCCCTCAGAGGTATCTGACGCGATATACTCGATCTTCTCTTCCAGTCTTCCTTGGCTGGAATCCATATATTCTTCGATCAACATCCCAATGCATCGAATGATGAACTGTCCACAACAGTCAGTCTATCTATCGATATGCTACTACTGGTGTTCTCATCACTGTTGCATTCCTTATAGTAAAGACTTATGCCGCAAACCTCGGCAATGAAGAACCAAATCTTCTTTCGCTGGGCCTCAATCAATCCTACAAGGATAATCAAGAAGTCTTAATATCAATTTCCTAAGTCCCTTGCATGCATTGCTCTGATACCAATAAATGTAGTGACCCATCCCGGATCCACTACCTAAACAGAGTTAAGAGCATAATTAAGCATGCATTAAATAAATCGCTGTGGAAGTCTTAAATACAAAAAGACCGGCGGAATACAACCGGCTAAACAAACTCGATTATACAACCCAATCGAATTTAAATAAAAACCTACAGCTAATCCTGTTGTCTTCAAGGTCACTGGATACTCCAGACTCCTGGTGCTCAATCCTGCACCTACACCTGCCCCGTCGAATAGGGTGTCCAGATATACAGAAAATACTGGACATGAGCTCTAAGCTCAATACGAAAGCATGGATAAACATACAAATATGATGCATGCAAATGACAGGGTATCCATATCTGGGATAACTGTATACAAACTGCTCAGACTGGCGCCTAGGATATAAGCTCGTCACATCAAGGTAGCTAACCACTGTGTGCGACCACTCATTCCCGAATCACGGACGCGGACCACGGAGTCCTTTCGGTATCAGTACCTAGGGGTACTCGATATCAAACGTCGTAACAGGGCTGAGCAACCCTAACTGGCTCATCTCGAAAGATATACAGATGTACAGGCACAAGATGATATGCACATACCGCATAACAATAATAACATGCAAACACATAAATGCAACATATAAGCATGCATATCCACTGGCAATCTCAGTCAGTACTTACGTACCTTTCTAGGGCAGTCCTAGTAGTCCCACTCTAGGTTCCAAGCCTATCATCAAGTCTACAATGCAAATACTCATGCATCAATCAATAAGCTCTAAAAGCCTTAACTAAGCTATTGCATACTCCTAAATAATTTAAGGAGACCATAGCTATACCTGCGTCCGTCGTCAGCCCACTGATGGCGACTATCCCGCAACTAGGGGCACACCCCTGCTGCAGCTCCACAGCCTCGAGCACTGCTCCGCTAAATGAGTACTGCTCAGCTACTATGTCAGACACTGTCTGACTATACTAGAATATATTTCCTACTCCAACTCTAAAATAAGAGTACCCAAAGCCCTAAAATAGAGCTACTAGGCGAAGGAGAGGAACTCGGAATTGGCAAGAAATGAGGAGCTCGGACCTCATATTTATAGGCATCGATCGGAAGCTCCGTTCCTCGATCGGAAGCTCCGTTCGTTTAGATCGGAAGCTCCGTTCCCCGATCGGAAGTTCCATTCGCTACGTGTCAATTCGGTCCACATGCAACCACACACCTGTCACCGACAGCCATCGGAAGCTCCGATCCTGATCGGACGTTCCGATCTCCCTGCTTCCGATGTGGTTCCGAACTCACCAAGATCGGAGGCTCCGATCCTGGATCGGTGGTTCCGATCCCACTCGAGTCATGAAACCCTCTAAGCCATTTTTGAGTGTCCTGGATCCATTTCTGGAATCCGTTAACCCTTCTGGAATTTCCTTAATCATGTTTTACTTAATCTCGACATGATTATACAATTTAATTACTCATTACTCATTAATCATTAGTTTTGGATACGGGCCCCTACACGTCCGATCCTGCCATCGGAGCTTCCGAACATCCTTATCTGCCACATGTCAAAATCTCACTAGTTGACTTCGGATAGGGGTGATCGGAGCTTCCGATCCTGTTCGGAGCTTCCGATCAACCACACGTCATGGATGACGTAATTCGATCGGAGCTTCCGATCGTTCATCGGAGCTTCCGATCACCTTCGGAGCATCCGATCCTAACTTTGGAGCTTCCGATCTGTCTGACCCTCTGAACCATTTCTGATCATTTTGGGTCTATTTCCAGGCTCCGTTAATCCATTTAGAAGTCTTCTTAATCACGTTTTACTAAATATAACATGATCACACGATAATTACTCATTATCGTTAATTCTGGATATGGGCCACTACATTCCCACCACCTTAAAAGGATTTCGTCCCCGAAATCTAAGGTAAACCTCGGAACTATAGTATAAACCATTCGTCCAATTCATTAGTAGTTCCGGTTCAAAACATCTGGTCAAATAACCTTCGACAATACCAAACCTCGCTAAACCTGCAAGGTCTGTTCATTCACTGAACCACACCAGAACATAAACTCAATTTATAATTCGCACTGATTTCAAAGTCGCACGCTTTTAACAATCACTCTGGAAATCACTGCCTTCTTATCAGCAATCCTGCGAGAATCGAGTAACACTGCTGACTATCGTCGATTATCCATCGATAACCGCAACAACACGGCACCTTCGGTCCAAATTGCCGACTGTATCAGCCACACTGCCTACAAATCTTAGCGATGACACTCCTTCTAAGATCGTAACTAGCCATCAGCTATTCTCTAGACATGCACGAACTCCATCGCTGCCCACGATAAAACCAGATACAAATTTCACTGGTCTAACGGTAACATCGCATCCCTTGACGTTATCGCAAAGTTCTAAAACAAATTCATCTAGATTTGATTTTCGGTCAAACCCTAGATATCCTTCTTCCAAGAACTCATGTGAGTTACTCTTTATCACGAAGGATAAAATATTTCTTCCCAAAACAGTACCTTATGCGAATAGAAATGGAAACTACCGGCCACAAGTTCGCAAAGCAATCGCATCACTACCACCACTCTAACCATCTGAAATCCTCAGACTGATTGCGATAAACCGCTATCGTAGATAGAATCTACTCGATCGCATTAGTCATCCTTCCATGGATAGCAACAAAATCCTGACAATTCCTGGCATCATAGTACGTACCTTCAGTACTCACTTTGCCTGATGAATGTTTTCCAAAGAACACCAACTAAGTAAACAGATGACAAAATCTTTATACACATTTTCTTGTCTAAATGCATCCTTCGAGGTCGTCGCCTCGAAATTCACTACCATCCTGCTGAAACCCTCAAATGGACCAACACCACCCTCAGCATTAGTAGCCTATATCGAATGCTTACTTCTATCTCGAAACTAGAGATAGTATCGACAAAACGATTCCGGTTATCCTGTTCCAGATAACCAAACCTTTGGCTCACTAGCGGGGATAACCAAACTGATTCACCTTGATCCTGCACAGAATCTATCAATACTAGTGGCAATTACGTTATCTAACCCTCTCAATGACACAACATATCAAAACGCACTGGGATCTTAGTGACAACAATCCTGCCAGACTAAGAAACACAAGTATCAGCTGTTGTTTCATCCCATGAAACAACTAATGCTAACCTGCTAATGTTCAATGAAATCCATGAGCACTTGTCGAATCGCCTCTCAACAACAAATCTTGAGAAATCTGCTGGAAGCACCCCAAGCAAAACACTCTGACTAACAGTCTTCAAAATTAGTCCACTGACTAACTTGGGACGATCACTGAATCATATTTCCGCAAATTGAATAATTCATTGCTAACACCAAGCAATGCTCAGATCAAAATCCGTCACTGGTAGTCAAAGCAACGTTACCAGCATCTACGATCACAAGATCCAACTTATGACTATTCTCATGATCTGCAGAATCCAAAAAGCCCCGATTCTCGCATCCCTGGAGATTCCTTAGCAACTAAAGAATTCCCTAAATGCACTTGAATCGCTATATCAAAACATACCATACTTATAGTACTATTCCCAGTACTTCTTGATTCACTACATCCCAATCAGTACCGATTGGAATAATCTGATCGATCAAGTTGATCTACTGTAGCTCTCGCTCTGCCTGACGATATCAACCCTAATCAGACAATCACATATCAATGAAACTCTCCTGGCCGATCAATATCGATGATCTCACTGCCACACGTCCGCATATCCCAAATACTTGGAATCAAAAGAATCGCAACTGATTCAATCACTCATCTTTGACAAAGTCAGACAACAGTTACAAGTAATCACTAGTGCTAAACCTGCACCAGTCCAGAAATACTATCCACTGTCTATATTCATTCAAGATGATCATAAGGACTTGTTCAATCCAAGACGCAATACAAGTCCGAAAAGATTTCAACTATCGTTGAACATGCTCCTGATAACTATATCTCCTGCTAAGACTGCAACAAATCGAGACTGAGGTTACTTGCCGCGGTGTCCCACCTGAAATCACCACCAAGTGTACACTGGTATAATTCACGCTATCCTCACGCCTCAAATAGTCATGTGCAATCCTTAGCATCGGATATAATCTATCACTGAATAAAACCATCAATGCTGAAAACTACTCATCCCCGAGTCAAATGTTACAGGAAGTTCACAAACCATCTCCTGGATAGCCCCTATTACGAGAGCATCCAAACACCAACTAGATCCACTAGTCTAGAAGTTCCCAATAGCTTAAAACTATCTGCTCAGAGTACGCACTCGTCAAGGAAAATCCCTTCCAAGACTGGTCCTTATGAAAAAACTACGAACCAATATCTCTGACGACAGTCAGTCGTTATCTAAACCATTGATACCTAACCAGGCATCTAATCCAATGTCATACCCCGTCGTGACTGTTACCAAAACTCTAGACTAGGTAGCGTTCCTACCGCCAATCCTGAAGCACGAAGGCTTCCAGGTATTCTCCGAAGTACAAAAGACTCCCAGAGTAATACTGGCATAGGGTCGCGCTCCATTATGTCTAGTCATGATCATAGTCCACAACTCTCGATATGTACTCAACTGGTTCCTGATGAAATCCCATCATCACGAATTCCCAACCTATGATGGTTAATCAGGCTACTGTTCTACGGAAACAACCTAGAACGAAACTCAAAATTTCAAACAAGATCAAAATTCTCATGGCCCAGTTGAATTACCTCATCAATGGCATTAACCCAGTCAAACGACTAATTAGGTCAGCCCTAGGAAGACACCTAGACTAACCCCATGTCAATTCGTTACCGTTGGCTTACCCAAAATCCATGAGTTAACATAGTTGATCACCAATCAACTAATTCAAAGCCAAACTTAGTAAAATTACTTGTAATCAAACACGAATCTTTGAATAAGTAAAACATGTATCATTTCTTCAAGTTATGTACAATTTCCTTTATTACAATCCCATGTAATACATACAGTATTCAAAATACAACAAAATGTACGTCCAATAACTTGAAATGATACAACCAAATTCTGATGATTCATTACAACTTGAAATATTGTTTACAAATACATCAATACAGTATTTAAAATCATCGAACTTGTCTTCACTCCTTGAGCATGAAGCTTCCAATCGACACACGCATCGATACAAGCATACTTCCGTCCAAGTCTCTCTACATGTCCTCCAGCAAAGAACTCCGGAGAAATGGCACGTGATAGCTAACCAGCTATGCTCTGCGTTAGTGCATGTCAGTCGACTTCTTCTGCTCACGATCTACCATCAGCGTTCTTCTTGTATCCAAATCATGCTTTTGAACATGAAGTTTCCCGTATGCCTACCAAAATCATCGATACAAGCATACCGGCAAAACCATATTCTGCACGAGTTTACAGACCTTACGCTCGAAACCTGTCATGTCTTAGGCACTCAAGGTATCTCCTGTGAAGGTCTATCTGACAATCTATTCAGCTACGAGTGAAGAATCTCTTTGAACTGAAACCACATGGGTTATTATACATAATTCGTTCCAAAAAGCCCTCAGAGATATCTGACGCGATATACCCAATCTTCTCTTCCAGTCTTCCCTGGCTGGAATCCATATGTTCTTCGATCAACATCCCAATGCATCGAATGATGAACCGTCCACAGCAGTCAGTCTATCTATCGATATGCTACTACTGGTGTTCTCATCACTGCTGCATTCCTTATAGTAAAAACTTCTGCCGCAAACCTTGGCAATGAAGAACCAAATCTTCTTTTGCTAGGCCTCAATAAATCCTACAAGGATAATCAAGAAGTCTTATTATCAATTTCCTAAGTCCCTTGCATGCAGCTCTGATACCAATAAATGTAGCGACTCGACCCGGATCCACTACCTAATCAGAGTTAAGAGCATAATTAAGCATGCATTAAATAAAATCGCTACGGAAGACTTAAATACAAGCAGACTGGCAGAATACAACCGGCTAATCTGTAAGAGTGGGTGCCCAGTGAGCCAACTGTGTGGCTATGGGCTTTGTTGACTCTTTGTATAAACAATCTTTTGTTTAATATTATTTACACTTTTATGGCAATGACTTTATATTACTTCATATTGTTATATTGTGATATACTATTGTTGTTTTGATAAAGACCTTGAATATACTATAGTGTATGTAAGATGTGGTAGAACATGGAGATGTCTATCATGAAATACATCTTATAGTCACTGTATATTCTAAAACCGTTCCTAGTCGATTGAGCCGTCCGATAATAAGGATAAGGATCGCTCGAGTTTGAGACTAGCATTTGCGATGCGGAGTACCACGTTTCATTGGTAGGGAACATGGAGATGTTCGAAGCATGCAAATGGATATTCATAGGATGAATAGTCGAACTACCCTATCCGGACTTTCCAAGTGGTTATCACTTATCGAGTGGATAAAGTCCGCGGTTTTGGTTGTACACCATTAGTCCTTACGACTTGAAACATCATGGAGACTCTATATGCTAGTACTGTGCTTTGACTCGTTTACCGACTCTGAGGGGGTCATCAGGTGTCGAGATTGGGTACAGTTACGACACATGTAGGAGTCAATGCATTGTTGTCAAGGATTCACCACATACTTGCGAGTGTGGATATCCTATGCGATCTGAGGAGATATTAGTGTGACAAATCTCTGGCCAGAGTACTTGATTTGATTTAAGAAATGGTTTCTTAGTAGCACATGCGATGTCACTAATTTGATCTTCAAGATGCATTGCATAGTTATCGAATCTTGAGCGACTCTCGATATACCAATGGTTGTTGATTCGATCGGGATATATGGATGAAGGGACCGTACTGTACGCTAACCAAAATCTACTGGTTCTTGTAGGCACTATCAGTGATACCTAGGGAATCATGGGGCGATGTTGCTAGGCGCTTTACCATGATTCGTTGGGCAAGTCGGAAAGTGTTGTTCCGAGTCACAAGGAGTTGTGAGCCCACGGCTAGCTGTATCCCTGAACCATTGAGGGTCACACAGTGTAATGGAGTTTTAATCCCCGTTGAGATAGTTAAATTTAAAGAGTTAAATTTAATGAACTAAGGAGTTGGACTTCTTAAATAAGAGTAAGGGAGTAGGATTTCCTAAAATGACATAGGGATGGACATTTTTGGAAACCACTGAATTCGGATTCAGGAAAATTTATTTTGACTTTAAAACGTGCAAAAATGGTTTCTGTGCACATTGGTGAAATCGTTTCATCAATCGGAGTCACGATGAATTTTATATTAATTTCTGAACGAGCGGGCTTTGCTTGTCGGGCCCCAGCTTATGACTAATGGGCCCTAAGGTGTTAGTGGCCTGCATTATAAATAAGTTATTTCAGTACAGAAATTACACACAACAGGTCATTTTTTGAGACAGAAATTTCGAACCCTCCTCTCTCTCAAAAAGCAATCGGCCGACCCCTCCCTACCTCTGCCCGAGAAAATTCCGGTCTGTGATTTTGAATCGCAGTAAGGAATAACGAATCAAATTCGTGTATTCTCTTCGCAGAAAACTTCTGATAGATTTTCTAGTGCAATCTATCAGAGGGATTAAACCTCTGTTCGTGGACCTGATTGAAGGCGTTCATCGGTTCCAGGGAGAGACAACAAGAGCAGAATTGTTCTGTTGGTGTCCATTAATCTCGTTGCGAGATTTGAGGTAAAATTTATTTAATTGTTATTTAAATTTTACACACACGTAATTCAATCGATGAACGGTTGATACCCATACCATGGAAACGTTCCATGAAAAATTTTTAAAACTTCCGCTGCACCGGGTATCAATCGTAATTGGTCTGGGAACTCGCCAGTTTTCCAACAGTGGTATCAGAGCCAGGTTGCTCAGATCAATCGATTGAATTAATCAATTGTACAAAATTTTTGAGTCTCGGTTTTTGAAACAAAATAAATATTTTTAATAAAAAAAAAAATTTTTTCCAGGGGCGAAACCCGGGCAGCGATTGGATCGCTGCCCGGAGGGGGCAGCGATGGTCGCTGCCCCCAGGGGCGGCGCACGGCGCCGCCCAAAGGGGGCGCACGGCGCCGCCCAGGGCGGCGACCGTCGCCGCCCAGGGCGGCGCACGGTGCTGCCCAGGGCAGCGCTCGGCGCCGCCCAGGGCGGCGCTCAGCGCCGCCCAGGGGCGGCGCTCGGCGCCGCCCAGCGGCGGCGCCAGGCGCCGCCCAGGGCAGCAAGCGTTGCTGCCCTAAGGGGGCAGCCGGGCTGCCCCGGCCCGCGCCCCGGGTGCGGGCCAACCCGGGAGTGTCCCGGGTGGCCCGCGGGGAAAAATTAATATTTTATTAAAAATTAATTTTAATATGTTAAAATTTTATTTTTGGTCCGGTCAAAAATTGTTTTTGATTGGTTCACGAGATTTCGGATCGAATTGTTCGAGTCCGTAAATTTTAAAATTGATTTTGGATAAATTTGAATTTTTGGAAAATTTTAATATTTTATCCGTAAATTGAATTTTGAAATCAATTATTTTGGTACAATTGATGATAAGATATGATCTTATGATATATTGAGTAAAATATGATTTTATTTGTAAAATTGGATTTTATAGATAAAATATGATTTTATTTGATATGGAGATAAAATATGATTTTATATGTGAAATGTGATTTTATATATAAAATATGATTTTATCTTGTTTAAATTTGAATTGCCACAGCATGTTATCCAATAAATTAATTTTGAATTAAATGTTATTGGATAAGGATGATCGATTGCCATGACCAATTTTGTAGGTGTATGTTAGGAATTTACATTTTGTCTTTATTGTTGTTGGTTTTATTAATGGGCCTGGTTTATGGCCCGATATGAATGTCATATGTAATAAAAGTGGGCTTGGTTTATAGCCCGTTCCCACCCCCTAAAAATGTATCCCCTACTTGTCATTGTTATTTATTGTAAATACATTAGATTTAGTGGGAGATCAAGATTTGAAGATGGTGGGCCCAGCAGACAATGAAGACTGAAGAAATGTAAATTGGAAGCATATGTAATAGGATTGCATTTGCATACTGCATATTACCTAGGATTGGACTAAGACCCGTGATTGGCAACCACGGGTCAATTAGAAATGGAATCGATCATCCTATATATAATATGTGATATTATGATTGTATGCATGTTTAGACATAAATTGCGTGAATCCGGCAATGCATGCAATAAATTAAATATGATGAGACAAATATTTTTATAAATAAAATCCCTCATTTTAAATATGATTTAAAATTTATATCAAGATAAATAAAGGAAATTTAAATATTGTTTAAATGTTCCTACCTTCCATCAACGGTCAATGTATGTGATGCTACCCGTGGATACGGTCCGGCTCATATTATTGGGGGGGCCCGTCCGTCGGAAAGCTGTACATTGGATCGACAAATGTTGTAAGTTGGGTGGAACTCCCATGGGATCGGCTCATATTATTGGGGGATCCACATGGCGACCGTCCATCACAACTTAATATTGATGGGTCATCTTGACATGTCACTTTAAACGGCGTCATATTATTGGGCCCTTATTGGACATGAGGTAAACACATGGGGGTTGCTTTGGAAGCAATTGGGCTCTACCTTTTGAGAATTATGGTTGGTTGATATTATTCGGGACCATAAGTTTGTCAATTGGACTCCATGTTCTCACTAAGGAAAAAGTTTCCCGTTTTCACTAGAGGGTGGTGAAATCGTTAAAATAGTGGGAGTGAGATTCATAAAATTAAATTCGCCTATTTTATGTCTTAGTAAATTGTTAAACAATCATTGATATATGTCTGTTTTTCCTTTTCAGTATTTCATACAATTAATTCGCGAAATCCTTTATTCTCGATCCTCGAACAAAACAAGCTGACTGGCGCCAACTATACGGAATGGTTCCGGAAGTTGAAGATTGTCTTAACTTCGGAGAAAATGCTCTACGTGTTAGAGAAAGCACCTCCGAAGGAAGCACCAGCTGACATAAGTCCGGAGGAATTGGCCAAACTTGATGCATGGTGTGACCATGACATCAAGACCAAATGCTATATGCAAGCCTCGATGTCTGATGAACTCCAGAGGCGATTTGAGGACACGGTGAATGCTGCTGACATTCACACGCAACTCAAGGAACTTTTTGGGGCTCAGTCGAGGGCTGAAAGGTTCTCTACTGTTAAGGAGTTGATGACGTGCCGCATGCGTGAAGGGACTTCGGTCCGTGATCATGGGGTACGAGTGATTTGGCTCATACAGAAGTTAGCGACCCTTGATTTGGTGTTGGAGCATGAACTCAATGTGGACTTGCTGCTTCTATCTCTTCCTTCTTCATTTGATGGATTCGTGATAAATTTTAATATGAACAAGATAGAGGCCACCCTTGAAGAGATGGTCAATATGCTCGTTACATATGAATCCACACTTAAGAAGGATAAGCCAGCTTTCTTGGTGGGCTCCTCATCTTCTGCTAAGAAGGGGCCAAGTATGAAGGGCAAGAAACGTTCTGCCCCACCCAAGAAAGTGGAACCCGAGAAGAAGCAAAAGACAAAGGCTTCAAACGATGGAAAATCCAAGGATGTTTGCCATTACTGCAAGAAGCCGGGTCATTGGAAGCGCAACTGCAAGGAGTATCTTGAGCAGTTGGGAACTGCAAAGGGTATGTTCTATATCGAAATAAACATGTCACTTAATACAACTTCTTGGGTATTGGATACCGGATGTGGATCTCACATTTGCAATGATTTGCAGGTGATGACAAGAAGTCGCAGGCTTAGAATGGGTGAGACCCAGCTGAGGCTCGGGAATGGTTCCAGAGTTGAAGCTACGGCCATTGGAGATGTTTGTTTGATTTTGCAGAATGGTTTTAAATTATTGTTGAGAGATGTTTTATTTGTGCCAGATTTAATTAAAAACATTATTTCTATTTCTATGCTTGATAGAGATGGTTATTCTTGTAATTTTGTGAATGGGATTTGCAGTATTTACAAGAATGAATGTTTAATTGGAAATGGACAACTTGAAAACGATCTATATAATTTAAAACTAAAAGACGTTCCAGTGAATTGTATTGACAAACCGGCAACAACAAACAAAAGGAAAATCGATAGTCAAAACCCGGCAAACCTATGGCACGCTAGACTAGGTCATATTTCCTCAAGGAGGATGAACAAGCTAGTGGGAGAGGGCATGTTTGATATGTCTGATATTAACTCTCTACCTACTTGTGAATCCTGCCTAAAAGGAAAAATGACTAAATCTCCTTTTAAGGGGAAGCCTGAGCGTAGTCAAAATCTGTTGGATTTGATCCATACAGATGTTTGTGGTCCATTTAGAGTAGGGACTCAACATGGCCACACCTACTTCATTACCTTTACTGATGATTATTCTAGGTATGGGTATTTATATTTAATGAAATATAAGTCTGAAGCATTTGAAAAGTTCAAAGAATTCAAGGCTGAAGTAGAAAACAAGCTAGGTAAAAGTATTAAAGCACTTCGATCGGATCGAGGTGGAGAATACTTGAGTACCGAGTTTTTGGACTATCTAAAAGAGAATGGTATTCTCTCTCAGTGGACTCCTCCTATGACACCACAGCTTAATGGTGTATCGGAGCGTCGTAATCGAACTTTGTTGGACATGGTTCGATCAATGATGAGCTTCACTGAGCTTCCACCTTCGTTTTGGGGCTATGCGCTTGAAACGGCGGTATTGTTGTTGAACAACGTCCACACTAAAGCAGTGGACAAAACACCATACGAGTTATGGAATGGCAAAGCTCCTAAGTATTCGTACTTGAGGATTTGGGGATGTCCTGCTTACGTGAAGCGGACAGTGGGAGATAAGTTGGATAGTCGATCCAGCTTGTGTTATTTTGTGGGGTATCCGAAGAATTCAATCGGATATTATTTCTATTATCCTGCTGAAACAAAGGTGTTTGTTTCACGGAATGCCACCTTCTTGGAGAAGGAGTTCTTATTGGATAAGAAAGGCGAGATGATGGAACTCGAAGAAGTTCGAGAAGAACCCGAAATACAAAATAACGATCCCACACCTCAGGAACCATTGCTGGACACGCCTGCACCTAGAAGATCCGAGAGGACTTCTAGACCTCCAGTTCGATATGGTCTTCTTCTTGAAGAGGGTCAAGATGAACCCGACATTGGATGTGATCCAAGAAGCTTCAAGGAAGCAATTTCTGATGCGGATTCGAATTTATGGCTTGAAGCTATGCAGTCAGAATTGGATTCGATGCATACTAACCAAGTCTGGTCTTTAGTTGATCCTCCCGATGGAATTGTTCCAATAGGGTGTAAATGGATCTACAAAAGAAAGCTTGGGCCTGATGGTAAGATATTGACTTACAAGGCGCGATTGGTGGCGAAAGGTTATACTCAAAGGCAAGGAGTTGACTATGATGAAACCTTTTCACCAGTCGCAATGTTCAAGTCCATAAGAATCCTAATTGCCATAGCTGCATGGTATGACTATGAGATATGGCAGATGGATGTGAAGACTGCTTTTCTTAATGGAGACATTAAGGAAGAAATCTATATGAAGCAGCCTGAGGGGTTCACATCCATGGGAAGCGAGCATAAGGTATGCAAGCTTCAGAGATCAATTTATGGTCTAAAACAAGCATCAAGAAGTTGGAACCAGAAATTTGATGAAACAATAAAAGATTTTGGTTTCATCAAGAACCCGGAGGAACCTTGCGTGTACAAGAAAGTAGTTAAGGATGCGGTGACATTCTTAGTACTTTATGTTGATGACATCCTACTCATTGGGAATGATGTAGGGATGTTGCAGTCAACAAAGATATGGTTATCAGGTAGATTTTCGATGAAGGATTTGGGAGAGGCATCCTACATTCTTGGGATACAGATCTATAGAGATAGGTCTAAGAGAATGATAGGACTCACTCAATCAACCTACATCGATACCATATTGAAACGGTTTTCAATGGATGGGTCCAAGAGAGGACATCTACCCATGTGTCATGGAGTTTCTCTATCCAAGTCTATGTGTCCCAAGACTGATGCAGAGATAGAGAATATGACACATGTACCATATGCGTCAGCTATAGGTAGTATCATGTATGGGATGATATCTACCAGACCGGATGTAGCATTTGCTCTGAGTGTCACGAGCAGATATCAGTCTAATCCTGGTCAGATGCATTGGAAAGCCGTGAAGTACATTCTTAAGTACTTGCGAAGGACTAAGAATATGTTCATGGTTTATGGAGGACGAGAACTCAAACTGGAAGGCTATACCGACTCTAGCTTCCAAAGTGATGTGGATGACTCGAAGTCAACCTCTGGATTTGTGTTCATGCTCAATGGCGGTGCTGTCTCTTGGAAGAGTTCCAAGCAGGACACCACAGCGGATTCCACCACTGAGGCTGAATACATTGCAGCATCAGCTGCTGCTAAAGAGGCCGTTTGGATGAGGAATTTCGTCCAAGAGTTGGGCGTCATTCCTGAATTTGTTGGTCCAGTCCCGGTGTACTGCGACAACACGGGTGCCGTTGCTCAAGCAAAGGAACCAAGGTCTCATCAAAGATCCAAACACGTACTGAGGAAATACCACATAATCCGGGAGATTGTGGAAAGAGGAGACATCAGTGTCGAACGAGTGGCCTCTGCAGACAATATCGCTGATCCACTTACTAAGCCTTTGCCAGGACCATTGTTTGACAAACATCGCGAAGCAATGGGTCTACGTAGTATGACTAGTTGGCTATAGGGCAAGTGGGAGATTGTAAGAGTGGGTGCCCAGTGAGCCAACTGTGTGGCTATGGGCTTTGTTGACTCTTTGTATAAACAATCTTTTGTTTAATATTATTTACACTTTTATGGCAATGACTTTATATTACTTCATATTGTTATATTGTGATATACTATTGTTGTTTTGATAAAGACCTTGAATATACTATAGTGTATGTAAGATGTGGTAGAACATGGAGATGTCTATCATGAAATACATCTTATAGTCACTGTATATTCTAAAACCGTTCCTAGTCGATTGAGCCGTCCGATAATAAGGATAAGGATCGCTCGAGTTTGAGACTAGCATTTGTGATGCGGAGTACCACGTTTCATTGGTAGGGAACATGGAGATGTTCGAAGCATGCAAATGGATATTCATAGGATGAATAGTCGAACTACCCTATCCGGACTTTCCAAGTGGTTATCACTTATCGAGTGGATAAAGTCCGCGGTTTTGGTTGTACACCATTAGTCCTTACGACTTGAAACATCATGGAGACTCTATATGCTAGTACTGTGCTTTGACTCGTTTACCGACTCTGAGGGGGTCATCAGGTGTCGAGATTGGGTACAGTTACGACACATGTAGGAGTCAATGCATTGTTGTCAAGGATTCACCACATACTTGCGAGTGTGGATATCCTATGCGATCTGAGGAGATATTAGTGTGACAAATCTCTGGCCAGAGTACTTGATGTGATTTAAGAAATGGTTTCTTAGTAGCACATGCGATGTCACTAATTTGATCTTCAAGATGCATTGCATAGTTATCGAATCTTGAGCGACTCTCGATATACCAATGGTTGTTGATTCGATCGGGATATATGGATGAAGGGACCGTACTGTACGCTAACCAAAATCTACTGGTTCTTGTAGGCACTATCAGTGATACCTAGGGAATCATGGGGCGATGTTGCTAGGCGCTTTACCATGATTCGTTGGGCAAGTCGGAAAGTGTTGTTCCGAGTCACAAGGAGTTGTGAGCCCACGGCTAGCTGTATCCCTGAACCATTGAGGGTCACACAGTGTAATGGAGTTTTAATCCCCGTTGAGATAGTTAAATTTAAAGAGTTAAATTTAATGAACTAAGGAGTTGGACTTCTTAAATAAGAGTAAGGGAGTAGGATTTCCTAAAATGACATAGGGATGGACATTTTTGGAAACCACTGAATTCGGATTCAGGAAAATTTATTTTGACTTTAAAACGTGCAAAAATGGTTTCTGTGCACATTGGTGAAATCGTTTCATCAATCGGAGTTACGATGAATTTTATATTAATTTCTGAACGAGCGGGCTTTGCTTGTCGGGCCCCAGCTTATGACTAATGGGCCCTAAGGTGTTAGTGGCCTGCATTATAAATAAGTTATTTCAGTACAGAAATTACACACAACAGGTCATTTTTTGAGACAGAAATTTCGAACCCTCCTCTCTCTCAAAAAGCAATCGGCCGACCCCTCCCTACCTCTGCCCGAGAAAATTCCGGTCTGTGATTTTGAATCGCAGTAAGGAATAACGAATCAAATTCGTGTATTCTCTTCGCAGAAAACTTCTGATAGATTTTCTAGTGCAATCTATCAGAGGGATTAAACCTCTGTTCGTGGACCTGATTGAAGGCGTTCATCGGTTCCAGGGAGAGACAACAAGAGCAGAATTGTTCTGTTGGTGTCCATTAATCTCGTTGCGAGATTTGAGGTAAAATTTATTTAATTGTTATTTAAATTTTACACACACGTAATTCAATCGATGAACGGTTGATACCCATACCATGGAAACGTTCCATGAAAAATTTTTAAAACTTCCGCTGCACCGGGTATCAATCGTAATTGGTCTGGGAACTCGCCAGTTTTCCAACATAATCATCATCGATTTATACAACCCAATCGAATTTACATAGATAAAAACCTACAGCTAAATACTGCTGTCTACAAGGTTGATGGCTCCTCCAGGCTCCTGGTGCTCAATCCTGCACCTACATCTGCCCTGTCGAATAGGGTATCCATATACACAAAAAAATACTGAACGTGAGCTCTAAGCTCAATACGAAAGCACGGATAAACATACAAATATGATGCATGCAAATGACAGGGTATCCATATCTGGGATAACTGTATACGAACTACTCAGACTGGCGCCTGGGATATAAGCTCATCACATCGGGGTAGCTAACCACTGTGTGCGACCACTCATTCCCGAATCACGGACGCGGACCACGGAGTCCTTCAGGTATCAGTAACTAGGGGTACTCGATATCAAACGTCCTAACAGGGCTGGGCAACCCTAACTGGCTCATCTCGAAAGATATACAGATGTACAGGCACAAGATGATATGCACATGCCGCATAATAATAATAACATGCAAACACATAAATGCAACATATAAGCATGCATATCCGCTGGCAATCTCAGTCAGTACTTACGTACCTTTCTAAGTCAGTCCTAGTAGTCCCACTCTAGGTTCCTAACCTATCATCAAGTCTACAATGCAAATACCCATGCATCATTCAATAAGCTCTAAAAGCCTTAACTAAGCTATTGCATACTCCTAAATAATTTAAGGAGACCATAGCTATACCTGCGTCCGTCATCAGCCCACTTATGGCGACTATCCCGCAACTAGGGCACTCCCCTGCTGCAAATCCACTTGTAAGGCCCTGAAATTAATTATTTCGAGATTAACAGAGTTGATTATTATTTATTTTGGAATTAGTGAAGATTAATTAAGCCGGGATTGAATTGATTTATTTGGAGTTTCAGGGACCGAGTTGCAATTGTAGGATGGACCAAGTCAAAACTTTGACTTGTATTTTATTATTTACCCATCCTACCTTACCTCTCTCCTCCATTCTCCTCCCTCCCTTTCCTCTCTCCCTCTCGATCCCTCTCTCCTCCATTGAAGCCGAGACCAAACTTCTCCAAGCTTTTCTTCCGTCCGATTCGCACGATCCGTCCGTTATAATTTCAAATTGAAGACATATTCACGATCACCGCAACGAGAGCTTCATTCTGACGTAAGTTTTGTTACGATCCACGAACTTTGAATTTTTTTGGGTTGTTAGAATTTGATAATCTTCGAGTATTTTGTGCTTGAGCTAGCATAGATCGTGTATTCGAAGTCGGTTCGGAAAAAGAACGAATTTTGGATTTTATATGATTTTTGGAGGTTAATTTCGAAAATGGGTCTTATGATTTTGGTTGGATTTGTTGAGTTTTGATGGATTGGAAGATGATATGAGTTGTTTGGAATGGTTTGACGATGTTGATGATTTTTGGTTTGACCGTTTATAGCCTTTATGCCGTCGAAATCGAGTTTTGAACTATCGATTGTTGTTCCGGTTTGAATTTCGGGTTTGTTTGAGTTGATGAATTGAAATCGAATCCATATGTTCAACATTTCAGATTTTGGGTTGACGATTCGGGTTTGGAACAAACTTTGAAGTTGAATCGATTTGAGAGTTGAAGACGATTTGAATCCTCGACGAACTTGAAAAGGTAAGAAGACGACGATTGAATGAATGGGACGATTAACTCGAATTTGATTTAATTCGAGTGCCCAAAAGAAATCACATACTTGTATGCTATTTAAATTATTTGAGTTTTATTTGAATGAGTTTAATTGCACTTGCATACATCTTGAGCCGAAGATTCGATTCATTTTGAATTTAGACGATTTAGGGAACTATATTGAAGTGGCTTTGGATTTCGAGTTTTTTCAATTGCTAGAATACTTCTTATAGTTGCTCTAAAGTCTAGGGGTTTGAGTTGAACGACATCCACCCCGAATGGGTGTGTCGGTGAGTTGTTGGTGAAAACTTGGCCCCGGGATCCCAACCGAGTACCGATTGATTTTGATTATCCGATTAGATAATCCCGAGTTTTGAAGTCATGCATTGCATTTTAATGCATTTTGAGTTGAGTTTTGATATGCCCTTTTGAATTGATTAGCTCGATGTTTTATATAACATGATTTGTTATATTATTTGAAATTGCTTGATTTGTCTCTTTTACAGGGAATTATATTCTCACCGGATTATCCGGCTGTCGTTTTGTTTGTATGTGTACTTGATGGCAGGTGGGGCAGGATCGAGTCAGAAGCTGCATGACTAGATCGAGTGGGAAATGATAGCGTGAGGACTTGGTTGTAGAAATCATACCTTGTATTCGAACTCCCTTGTTTCCCATTTCGAGTTGTGGAACTTAGATCGATGTTTGTTCTATATTTTTATGTATTGAATAACTCGTTGTTTGAAAAATGCTAGTTGGATCATGTTAGAGTCCTTTTGGGTATGATATTACACTTTTGAAGCCTTTCTTTGAGCTGAAACAACAGGCCATGTGTAGTGACCCTGCATGGAATCACCTACTAACTGGCAACTAATAGCATGCATTAAGCTTAATACAGCAAAATACTTAACAAAGTAAAAACGTGCGAAAACTTAACCATAATTTACATATCAGCTTAGTAATATAATCCAGGCTTAAATCTGTAGTGATACAACCATATCGAAATTCTTAAAAGTAAACATTATACAGCTAATAAATCATGCTGTATAAAAACTTTCAAAGCTCCTGCTCCCTAGTCCTTCCTTGAACTACCAGCTCCGTCCATCCTGCGACCTGCCCCATGAAATAGGGTGTCCAAGATAACAACTAGGACGTGAGCGCTAACGCCCAGTACATATACATGAGTAAACATATGTATATAATGCATGCAACATGATGACTGGTAAAAGATCATCTGAAAAATCATGCTCAGAACCGGCACCATATGAGTGCTGCCACCGCACGGATCAACCTCTGGGTGCAACCACACTCGTCTAGTACACCAGAGTAGACAGACATAAATGCCCCCGCCGTCACGGTACTCTCAGTGACAGACTATCGAGTATAGAGCTGAGCGGCTCTATAATCAGGTATAACAAGGAATAGGCTCAACGTGTATATGCACATGACATATGAGTATAGAAAACGGTAAATCATACATCATGCCATATAATAATGCCAAATAAATGCAACATATAAACATGTATACTCGCTTGCAATCTCAGTCAATGTGTACGTACCTCTAGGCTAGTTCAAGTAAAGTAGATCCTAGGTTCCAAGCCTATATTCAAAAGTTCACCGTATCACTACACAAGTTCTATAAGCCTTAACTAAGCTAATAAGTACTCCCAAAACTTAAATCGATTTCCGGACCATACCTTCGTCCGAAGTAAGCCCTTTGAAGACGCTAGTCCCGTATGACTATAACCACAACTTGGTTATTCCAGAACTTTGATTATAACCGATAGGGCCCTTAAGTGTATATCTCACACTATATAACTGAAGAAGGAAACTCGGGAATTCGTAATTGAAAATGAACTCTGAACGGCCCTATTTATAGCCAAATTTCTCGGCCAGGATCGGAACTTCCGATTTCGGAATCGGAGCTTCCGATCCAGCTCATTGCGTGCATGTCTGCCACGCCAGGATCGGAACTTCCGATCTACGATCGGAGCTTCCGATCTGCTCTATGATCGACACTTGTCAAAACTCGCGACTGAGTCATCGATCATTGCTGGCAGCTGGGGATCGGAACATCCGTTCCAGGATCGGAGCTGCCGTTCCGATCGGAGCTTACTATCTAGGATCGGAGCTTACTATCCGGCCCAAAATTAAAAAGCCCAAATTTTACTTCTGATGTCCAATAACACTCCGAAATTGGTTAAATACCAACCCGTAATCATGTTTAACATATTATTACCTTAAAATGGTATCAGGGTTACTACACCATGCGCGCCCGCGCAGCCCAAAGGTGTGCCCGCGCGTCCTGCACTCTCTCTCGGAGGCCCGGACAGGGCTTTACGCGCGCCAGCGCGTCACCCTGGGTAAAAAAAAAAAAAAAATCTGCTTTTCGCGACGTGGTTTTGCGTCGCCAAATGTAAGGTGTGCGTCGCTAAATGTCTTATTGATTATTTTATTTCTTTTGATTACATGATTTATTTATGTTTGAAAGATTAGAATCAGGGTCCTCACATTAAGTGGTATCAAAGCGATAAGATTCTTGGAGTTGAACTAGTGTGAGCGGGGTAGATCGAGTCCGCATGAATTGAACTCTCGCATGTGATTGATTTATTTAAATGATTATTTAAATACTTGCGAGCATGATTTATTGATTCTTGAATTAATTGAATTACATGAGTTGTGATTTAATTTTCGAAGCACGATTACTTGATCTGATTGAAAGCATGCTTTATTATTTATGAGTTACTTGGAATTACATGATTATGTGATTTAAATCTTAAAGCATTAATTACTCTAAATATGAACTGTATCTTTTTAATTTCGGATCCGTGTTCCACCATCTTCTTGAGCTTGCAGATCTAAGATTGTTTGCGATGAGAACTAGAATACAAATTGAAATCCGAAATCAGTGATTTTGTAGTAGAACGAACTTTTAAGACAGAGATGTGGAACACATAATTTTGAGATGGATATTTGGTATACTTTTCATACTGAATATCATAATTGTCCCCTGAAGAATTTTAGCAGACGATAACCAGCAGTAACTCCTTCGACTGATCTATAGATCGTACCACTACTGCACTATTAGATGTCACTTTGACATCGATGGGAATTCTACCGAGGAAGTTTATTCATTTAGGTTACCGATTTTGAAGAGTACCGAGAATGTTGTTGGATGCAGAAGTTGAATAGAAGAGATCGATCAGTTGGCTGATTCTCTGAACTACACAGATGACCGAAGAATTCGGTTAGTGTGGTAACAACTTAGAGGATTGATAAAAGTTGGTAGAATTTGAAGAAGAGAGTATTAGGGAATCAAAGTTCGATCACTTTTTAGAACCCGCTTTCATCCTAATTTCTTCGACAGATTCCTTTTCACCATTTGATCAGAGTTAGAGGGACTTAGAGATCATCTTTAATCGAAGAGAAAGCAATTTATGAAATCAGTGAGCAGTGTCTTGAGATCAGAAGACGCTGTCAGGTCTGTCATCAGCCCGGACACTATGCCAGAGTTTGTCATCATGATATTATCGAAGATCTCCGAAGGGAATTGCCTTGTGTCTTTAACTCCGACAGATTCTAGTTGTACTCTTATCGAGGATCAGACTCAGATTTCACCGATGATGACCGCAGGAAACAGTAGAGTATGGTTTCTATTCTTATTATGATATGATCGGTTACGCACCTTATCTTCTTCTTATTGATATTTATTGATGCATCTCGGTTTGTTGAATTTTGATTAGCAGTAGTCGCAATTATTTGAATTGATGGGATAAGTTGGAACTGAACAGTATTGTACTTCAGTAGACTGAATCACATGAGATTCATCAGCTATGTACTATCGAAGCAACGACACATGAAAAACATTGTGTATACTGGAAAGAGATGGCGGTAAAGCCAAACGATAAGCAACATCTCCGATCTTCTCCAGTATCTGGAAAGGCCCAATGTAACGAGGAGACAACTTGCCTTTCACACCGAATCTCATCACCTTCCTGAATGGTGATACTCGTAGAAAAACATATTCACCAGGCTCAAACTAAAGTGGCCTGCGGCAAATATTCGCATAACTGGTTTGTCTATCTTGAGCAACTTTGATCCTATGCTTGATCAAATCTATCTTGTCTACAATCTGCTGCACTAATTCAGGACCATCGACTTGTCGTTCCCCGACTTCATCTCAGAATAACGGAGTACGACACTGTCGACCATACAATGCCTCGAAAGGTGCCATATCAATACTACGATGAAAACTGTTATTGTAGGCAAATTCAATCAAAGGTAACTGATCCTGCCAAGATAAACCAAAGTCCATGAAAAAAGAACGTAGCATATCCTCCAGCGTACGAATAGTGCGCTCTGACTGCCCATCAGTCTCCAGATGATACGCAGTGCTCAAACTCAGAGTGGTACCCAACGCCTGCTGAAAACTACCCCAAAAACGTGAAGTAAATCGCGGATCTCTATCACTGACGATACTCACTGGAATCCCATGTAATCGCACAATCTCTTGGATATATAAGCGTGCCATGCGATCATAAGAATACTCCCGGTTATAAGGAATGAAATGTGCTGATTTTGTCAAACGGTCAACGACAACCCAGATAGCATCACACTGACGTGAAGTCATAGGCAAGTGGGTAACAAAATCCATAGTCACGTGCTCCCACTTCCATTCAGGAATCTCAAGATTCTGCAGTAATCCACCTGGTCATCGATGTTCAACCTTGACCTGTTGACAAACCAAACATCTCGAAACAAACTGATAAACACTTCGCTTCATTCCCTTCCACCAGAATCTAGTTCGCAAGTCCTTATACATTTTCATATTTCCAGGATGAACTGATAATCGACTCCTGTGAGCTTGAGATAGAATATCATTCCTGAGCTCCGCAACATTAGGTACAACCACTCTATTGGATAGGCACAATAAACCATCTGCCTGAAAATGGAATCCAGATGTATTAACTCCATTGGCTAGACGTGCCAATCGCTGAGTCTTAACATCAAATATCTGAGCATCTCTGATCCGAGAATACAATGCTGGCTCAGATAGAATAGTATACAAACGAATCCCATTCCTCCCTTTCTTGTGCTTGAGCGTAAAACTCAATGAACAGAACTCTTGAATCATATGAGATACTTCACTAGTCTGAAGTGCAGAAAGTCTCACCTGCCGACTCAAGGCATCAGCAAAAAGATTAATAGAACCTGGATGATATTTGATTTTACAATCATAATCCTTCAGAAGATCCATCCAGCGTCTCTGTCGCTATTCAACTCCGCCTGAGTGAATAAATACTTCAAACTCTTGTGATCCGTGAATATCTCAAATTTCTCGCCATAAAGATAATGCCTCCAAATCTTGAGCGCAAATACAATGGCGGCTAACTCGAGATCATGTACTGGATAATTATTCTCATGCGTCTTCAACTGTCGAGAAGCATAGGCAATAACATGTCCATGCTGTGTCAAAACACATCATAACCCCTGACCAGAGGCATCAGTATAGACAACATAACCTCCTGATCCAGAAGGTAGAGCTAGCACAGGTGCAGTAGTAAGACGTCTACGCAGCTCGTGAAATGACTCCTCACAATCCGAGGACCAAATGAAGGTAACATCTTTTCGAGTAAGCTGAGTCAAAGGCCTGACCAACTGTGAAAAATTCTCGATGAACCGACGGTAATATCCCGCTAGACCCAAGAAACTACGAATCTCAGCAACCGTTGTCGGACGAGACCAGTTCAACACTGCCTCTATCTTACTAGGATCAACAGATATCCCTTCACTAGAAATCACATGACCAAGAAATACTACCCGATCAAGCCAAAATTCACACTTGCTCAATTTCGCATATAGCTGTTTATCTCGTAACGTCTGTAGAACAATCCTCAAATGTTGTGCATGCTCATTCTTATCATGAGAATAGACAAGAATATCATCTATGAAGACAATGACAAATCTATCCAGATATTCTCGAAATACTTGATTCATAAGATTCATAAAGACTGCCGGTGCATTCGTCAAACCGAATGGCATCACCAGAAACTCATAATGCCCGTATCTGGTCCTGAAAGCAGTCGTAGATATATCTGAGTCTCGTACCCGCATCTGATGGTATCCAGATCTAAGATCTATCTTCGAATAAACAGAAGTACCCTGTAGTTGATCAAACAGATCATCAATCCGCGGCAAAGGATACTTATTCTTGATGGTGACACGATTCAACTGCCTGTAATCAATACATAATCGCATCGATCCATCCTTCTTCTTGACAAACAAAAAAGGTGCTCCCCATGGAGAAACACTCGGACAAATATATCCCTTATCAAGCAGATCTTGCAACTGCTGTTTCAATTCCCTCATCTCTGACGGTGCCAGGCGATAAGGTGCTCGGGATATAGGCGTAGTTCCTGGTACTAGATCAATACCAAATTCAACCTCTCGAATCGGAGGAAAACCAGGAATCTCATCAGGGAATACGTCAGGAAACTCGCTGACAATCGGTAGCTGATCAATACCCGGACTACTCGTAGACATATAAACCGCATAGATGAGGTATCTCTCCCCACCTGACTCCAAGACATGACATGCCTTCAGAGCCAAAACAAGTGGCATCGGAGGTCGCGCACCCTCGCCATAAAAGTACCAGCTATCACCCTCAACGGGATGAAACTGTACCAGACGCTGATAAAAATCCACAGTAGCGTGATACAAAGTCAGCATATCTATTCCCAAAATACAATCAAAATCCGTCATCGCTAATATCATCAAATTAGCCGATAACACATTACCCTCAAATTCCAGAAGGCAACCCATCACTAGACGCTTAGTTACTACCTCCTTCTCTAACGGAGTAGATACAACTAAATCCATATCTAATGATACGTAAGGTAATCTATGTATCTTAACGAAGAGACTAGAAATAAAGGAATGCGATGCTCTAGTATCAATTAATACAAGTGCAGGAATACCACATAACAAGAAGTTACCTGCCAACATGCGATCGCTTCCCTCAGTAGCCTGCTCCTGAGACAGAGCAAACACCTGCCCTTGAGTCTGGGGACGAAAACCAGAAGAACTCTGTGGTGCTGGCTGCTGACGTGGAAAAGTAGAAGCCTGAGATCCAACCTGGGATCCCGATCCACTAGCAGAACCCATACGCTGAGGACAATCTCTCCGCACATGTCCCTGCTGACCACAAATATAACACGCCCCAGTAGCTCTCCGACATGAAGCTGCAGGATGCTTCCCACCACAGTGGCTACAAAACTCCTCCTTCTTCTTATTCTTCCCAAAGCGGAAAGTACCTCGTGAACCACGAGAACCAGACGAATTAGTAGGAGTAGAAGAAGACGTAGGTACAGATGGCACAACAGATTGAGCTTGAGGCTCAACAAATCCACTAGGCTGTGCTGGCATCATCAACTGTCCACACCTGTTGCTGGTCTCAACAAGACGGCAACGGTTCACCAAAGTCTCATAAGACACCGGGTCATCACAGACGACAACCTGTGCGTAGATATCTTGGTTCAGGTATTGCAGAAAGATATCATACTTCGACGCATCACTCGCATTAATATGAGGACTGAAAGGTAACAGATCAAGAAATCGCTGCTGATACTGATCAATAGTCATTGATCCTTGCCTCAAAGTAAGCAACTCCATAGATCGTGCTTGGCGAACAGCCGGAGGAAAATATAATTTCTGAAACTCCCGACAGAAATCCCCCCAAGTCAACTGTCCTCTCTCAGTACGTGCCTGAGCAACCTTGGCATTGTTGGAAAAAACTGGCGAGTTCCCAGACCAATTACGATTGATACCCGGTGCAGCGGAAGTTTAAAAATTTTTCATGGAACGTTTCCATGGTATGGGTATCAACCGTTCATCGATTGAATTACGTGTGTGTAAAATTTAAATAACAATTAAATAAATTTTACCTCAAATCTCGCAACGAGATTAATGGACACCAACAGAACAATTCTGCTCTTGTTGTCTCTCCCTGGAACCGATGAACGCCTTCAATCAGGTCCACGAACAGAGGTTTAATCCCTCTGATAGATTGCACTAGAAAATCTATCAGAAGTTTTCTGCGAAGAGAATATACGAATTTGATTCGTTATTCCTTACTGCGATTCAAAATCACAGACCGGAATTTCTCGGGCAGAGCAAGGAGGGGGCGGCCGAAATATGTTTGAGAGAGAGGATAGGGTTTTCGATTTTTGCTCTCAAAATTATGACCTATTGTGTGTAATTTCTGTACTGAAATAACTTATTTATAATGCAGGCCACTAACACCTTAGGGCCCATTAGTCATAAGCTGGGGCCCGACAAGCAAAGCCCGCTCGTTCAGAAATTAATATAAAATTCATCGTGACTCCGATTGATGAAACGATTTCACCAATGTGCACAGAAACCATTTCTGCACGTTTTAAAGTCAAAATAAATTTTCCTGAATCCGAATTCAGTGGTTTCCAAAAATGTCCATCCCTATGTCATTTTAGGAAATCCTACTCCCTTACTCTTATTTAAGAAGTCCAACTCCTTAGTTCATTAAATTTAACTCTTTAAATTTAACTATCTCAACGGGGATTAAAACTCCATTACACTGTGTGACCCTCAATGGTTCAGGGATACAGCTAGCCGTGGGCTCACAACTCCTTGTGACTCGGAACAACACTTTCCGACTTGCCCAACGAATCATGGTAAAGCGCCTAGCAACATCGCCCCATGATTCCCTAGGTATCACTGATAGTGCCTACAAGAACCAGTAGATTTTGGTTAGCGTACAGTACGGTCCCTTCATCCATATATCCCGATCGAATCAACAACCATTGGTATATCGAGAGTCGCTCAAGATTCGATAACTATGCAATGCATCTTGAAGATCAAATTAGTGACATCGCATGTGCTACTAAGAAACCATTTCTTAAATCACATCAAGTACTCTGGCCAGAGATTTGTCACACTAATATCTCCTCAGATCGCATAGGATATCCACACTCGCAAGTATGTGGTGAATCCTTGACAACAATGCATTGACTCCTATATGTGTCGTAACTGTACCCAATCTCGACACCTGATGACCCCCTCAGAGTCGGTAAACGAGTCAAAGCACAGTACTAGCATATAGAGTCTCCATGATGTTTCAAGTCGTAAGGACTAATGGTGTACAACCAAAACCGCGGACTTTATCCACTCGATAAGTGATAACCACTTGGAAAGTCCGGATAGGGTAGTTCGACTATTCATCCTATGAATATCCATTTGCATGCTTCGAACATCTCCATGTTCCCTACCAATGAAACGTGGTACTCCGCATCGCAAATGCTAGTCTCAAACTCGAGCGATCCTTATCCTTATTATCGGACGGCTCAATCGACTAGGAACGGTTTTAGAATATACAGTGACTATAAGATGTATTTCATGATAGACATCTCCATGTTCTACCACATCTTACATACACTATAGTATATTCAAGGTCTTTATCAAAACAACAATAGTATATCACAATATAACAATATGAAGTAATATAAAGTCATTGCCATAAAAGTGTAAATAATATTAAACAAAAGATTGTTTATACAAAGAGTCATCAAAGCCCATAGCCACACAGTTGGCTCACTGGGCACCCACTCTTACAATCTCCCACTTGCCCTATAGCCAACTAGTCATACTACGTAGACCCATTGCTTCGCGATGTTTGTCAAACAATGGTCCTGGCAAGGGCTTAGTAAGCGGATCAGCGATATTGTCTGCAGAGGCCACTCGTTCGACAGTGATGTCTCCTCTTTCCACAATCTCCCGAATGATGTGGTATTTCCTCAGTACGTGTTTGGATCTTTGATGAGACCTTGGTTCCTTTGCTTGAGCAACGGCACCCGTGTTGTCGCAGTACACCGGGACTGGACCAACAAATTTAGGAATGACGCCCAACTCTTGGACGAAATTCCTCATCCAAACGGCCTCTTTAGCAGCAGCTGATGCTGCAATGTATTCAGCCTCAGTGGTGGAATCCGCTGTGGTGTCCTGCTTGGAACTCTTCCAAGAGACAGCACCGCCATTGAGCATGAACACAAATCCAGAGGTAGACTTCGAGTCATCCACATCACTTTGGAAGCTAGAGTCGGTATAGCCTTCCAGTTTGAGTTCTCGTCCTCCATAAACCATGAACATATTCTTAGTCCTTCGCAAGTACTTAAGAATGTCCTTCACGGCTTTCCAATGCATTTGACCAGGATTAGACTGATATCTGCTCGTGACACTCAGAGCAAATGCTACATCCGGTCTGGTAGATATCATCCCATACATGATACTACCTATAGCTGACGCATATGGTACATGTGTCATATTCTCTATCTCTTCATCAGTCTTGGGACACATAGACTTGGATAGAGAAACTCCATGACACATGGGTAGATGTCCTCTTTTGGACCCATCCATTGAAAACCGTTTCAATATGGTATCGATGTAGGTTGATTGAGTGAGTCCTATCATTCTCTTAGATCTATCTCTATAGATCTGAATCCCTAGAATGTAGGATGCCTCACCCAAATCCTTCATCGAAAATCTACCTGATAACCATATCTTCGTTGACTGCAACATCCCTACATCATTCCCAATGAGTAGGATGTCATCAACATAAAGTACTAAGAATGTCACCGCATCCTTAACTACTTTCTTGTACACGCAAGGTTCCTCCGGGTTCTTGATGAAACCAAAATCTTTAATTGTTTCATCAAATTTCTGGTTCCAACTTCTTGATGCTTGTTTTAGACCATAAATTGATCTCTGAAGCTTGCATACCTTATGCTCGCTTCCCATGGATGTGAACCCCTCAGGCTGCTTCATATAGATTTCTTCCTTAATGTCTCCATTAAGAAAAGCAGTCTTCACATCCATTTGCCATATCTCATAGTCATACCATGCAGCTATGGCAATAAGGATTCTTATGGACTTGAACATAGCAACTGGTGAAAAGGTTTCATCATAGTCAACTCCTTGCCTTTGAGTATAACCTTTCGCCACCAATCGCGCCTTGTAGGTCAATACCTTACCATCAGGCCCAAGCTTTCTTTTGTAGATCCATTTACACCCTATTGGAACAATTCCATCGGGAGGATCTACCAAAGACCAAACTTGGTTTGTATGCATCGAATCCAATTCTGACTGCATAGCTTCAAGCCATAAATTCGAATCCGCATCAGAAATTGCTTCCTTGAAGTTTCTTGGATCACATCCAATGTCGGGTTCATCTTGATCCCCTTCAAGAAGAAGACCATATCGAATAGGAGGTCTAGAAGTCCTCTCGGATCTTCTAGGTTCAGGCGTGTCCAGCAATGGTTCCTGAGGTGTAGGATCGTTATTTTGTATTTCGGGTTCTTCTCGAACTTCTTCGAGTTCCATCATCTCGCCTTTCTTATCCAATAAGAACTCCTTCTCCAAGAAGGTGGCATTCCTAGAAACAAACACCTTTGTTTCAGCAGGATAATAGAAATAATATCCGATTGAATTCTTCGGATACCCTACAAAATAACATAAGCTGGATCGACTATCCAACTTATCTCCCACTGTCCGCTTCACGTAAGCAGGACATCCCCAAATCCTCAAGTACGAATACTTAGGAGCTTTGCCATTCCATAACTCGTATGGTGTTTTGTCCACTGCTTTAGTGTGGACGTTGTTCAACAACAATACCGCCGTTTCAAGCGCATAGCCCCAAAACGAAGGTGGAAGCTCAGTGAAGCTCATCATAGATCGAACCATGTCCAACAAAGTTCGATTACGACGCTCCGATACACCATTAAGCTGTGGTGTCATAGGAGGAGTCCACTGAGAGAGAATCCCATTCTCTTTCAGATAGTCCAAAAACTCGGTACTCAAGTATTCTCCACCTCGATCCGATCGAAGTGCTTTAATACTTTTACCTAGCTTGTTTTCTACTTCAGCCCTGAATTCTTTGAACTTTTCAAATGCTTCAGACTTATATTTCATTAAATATAAATACCCATACCTTGAATAATCATCAGTAAAGGTAATGAAGTAGGTGTGGCCATGTTGAGTCTCTACTCTAAATGGACCACAAACATCTATATGGATCAAATCCAACAGATTTTGTCTACGCTCAGGTTTCCCCTTAAAAAGGAGATTTAGTCATTTTTCCTTTTAGACAAGATTCACAAGTAGGTAGAGAGTTAATATCAGACATATCAAACATGCCCTCTCCCACTAGCTTGTTCATCCTTCTTGAGAAAATATGACCTAGCCTAGCGTGCCATAGGTTTGCCGGGTTTTGACTATCGTTTTTTCCTTTTGTTTGTTGTAGCCGGTTTATCAACATAATTCATTGGAACGTCTTTTAGTTTTAAGTTGTATAGATCGTTTTCAAATTGTCCATTTCCAATTAAACATTCATTCTTGTAAATATTGCAAATCTCATTCACAAAATTGCAAGAATAACCATCTCTATCTAGCATAGAAACAGAAATAATGTTTTAATTAAATCTGGAACAAATAAAACATCTATCAAAAGTAACTTAAAACCGTTCTGCAAAAAATAAATATTTCCCATAGCTATGGATTTAACTCTGGAACCATTCCCGAGCCTTGACTGGGTCTCACCCATCCTTATCCTATTACTTCTTGTTATCATTTGCAACTCATTGCAAATATGAGATCTACATCTGGTATCCAATACCCAAGAAGTAGTATTAAGAAAAACATTTATTTCAATGTAAAACATACCCTTTGCAGTTCGCAACTGCTTGGGGTATTCCTTGCAGTTACGTTTCCAATTACCGGGTTTCTTGCAGTGATGGCAAACTTGTTTAGACTTGTCCAATTTTGCATGTAACATTTGGCCTTGAGATCATGGTCCAACCATTTCTCTAATTCGGCCAACCTTTCGGCAGTTACATCAGCCGGGGCTGTTTTCGGAGAAGCCTTTTCTAACACTTAGAAAATCTTTTTCCGAACTTAGGACAATCTTAACTTATGGAATCATTCTGTATTGTTTGCGTCAATAAGTTTGTTTTGTTGGAGAACAGAAACATGTGGATTACTGAGATAAAACAGACAATTATCGATGATTGTTTAAATAATTTACTAAGACATAAAATTGGCGAATTTTATTTTATGAATCTCACTCCCACTATTTTAACGATTTCACCACCCTCTAGTGAAAACGGGAAACTTTTTCCTTAGTGAGAACATGGAGTCCAATTGACAAACTTATGGTCCCGAATAATATCAGCCAACCATAATTCTCAAAAGGTAGAGCCCAATTGCTTCCAAAGCAACCCCCATGTGTTTACCTCATGTCCAATAAGGGCCCAATAATATGACGCCGTTTAAAGTGACATGTCAAGATGACCCATCAATATTAAGTTGTGATGGACGGTCGCCATGTGGATCCCCCAATAATATGAGCCGATCCCATGGGAGTTCCACCCAACTTACAACATTTGTCGATCCAATGTACAGCTTTCCGACGGACGGGCCCCCCCAATAATATGAGCCGGACCGTATCCGCGGGTAGCATCACATACATTGACCGTTGATGGAAGGTAGGAACATTTAAACAATATTTAAATTTCCTTTATTTATCTTGATATAAATTTTAAATCATATTTAAAATGAGGGATTTTATAATTATAAAAATATTTGTCTCATCATATTTAATTTATTGCATGCTTGCCGGATTCACGCAATTATGTCTAAACATGCATACAATCATAATATCAAATATTATATAGGATGATCGATTCCATTTCTAATTGACCCGTGGTTGCCAATCACGGGTCTTAGTCCAATCCTAGGTGATATGCAGTATGCAATGCAATCCTATTACATGTGCTTCCAATTTACATTTCTTCAGTCTTTATTGTCTGCTGGGCCCACCGTCTTCAAATCTTGATCTCCCACTAAATCTAATGTATTTACAATAAATAACAATGACAAGTAGGGGATACATTTTTAGGGGTGGGAACGGGCTATAAACCAAGCCCACTTTTATTACATATGACATTCATATCGGGCCATAAACCAGGCCCATTAATAAAACCAACAACAATAAAAACAAAATGTAAATTCCTAACATACACCTACAAAATTGGTCATGGCAATCGATCATCCATATCCAATAACATTTAATTCAAAATTAATTTATTGGATAACATGCAGTGGCAATTCAAATTTAAACAAGATAAAATCATATTTTATATATAAAATCTCATTTCACATATAAAATCATATTTTATCTCTATATCAAATAAAATCATATTTTATCTATAAAATCCAATTTTACAAATAAAATCATATTTTACTCAATATATCATAAGATCATATCTTATCATCAATTGTACCAAAATAATTGATTTCAAAATTCAATTTACGGATAAAACGTTAAAATTTTCCAAAAATTCAAATTTATCCAAAATCAATTTTAAAATTTACGGACTCGAACAATTCGATCCGAAATCTCGTGAACCAATCAAAAACAATTTTTGACCGGACCAAAAATAAAATTTTAACATATTAAAATTAATTTTTAATAAAAATATAATTTTTCCCGCGGGCCGCCCGGGACACTCCCGGGCCGGCCCGCACCCGGGGCGCGGGCCGGGGGCAGCCCGGCTGCCCCCTTAGGGCAGCGCCTGGCGCCGCCCCTGGGCGGCGCCAGCGCTGCCCTGGGCGGCGCTGAGCGCCGCCCCTGGGCAGCGCCGAGCGCTGCCCTGCGCAGCGCCCAGCGCTGCGCTGGGCAGCGCACAGCGCTGCCCTGGGCGGCGACGGTCGCCGCCTTGGGCGGCGCCGTGCGCCCCCTTTGGGCGGCGCCGTGCGCCGCCCGGGGCAGCAACAATTGCTGCCCCACCGGGCAGCGATCCAATCGCTGCCCGGGTTTTGCCCCGAAAATTTTTTTTTTTTTTTATTTAAAAATATTTATTTTGTTTCAAAAACCGAGACTCAAAAATTTTGTACAATTGATTAATTTAATCGTTTGATCTGAGCAACCTGGCTCTGATACCACTGTTGGAAAAAACTGGCGAGTTCCCAGACCAATTACGATTGATACCCGGTGCAGCGGAAGTTTAAAAATTTTTCATGGAACGTTTCCATGGTATGGGTATCAACCGTTCATCGATTGAATTACGTGTGTGTAAAATTTAAATAACAATTAAATAAATTTTACCTCAAATCTCGCAACGAGATTAATGGACACCAACAGAACAATTCTGCTCTTGTTGTCTCTCCCTGGAACCGATGAACGCCTTCAATCAGGTCCACGAACAGAGGTTTAATCCCTCTGATAGATTGCACTAGAAAATCTATCAGAAGTTTTCTGCGAAGAGAATATACGAATTTGATTCGTTATTCCTTACTGCGATTCAAAATCACAGACCGGAATTTCTCGGGCAGAGCAAGGAGGGGGCGGCCGAAATATGTTTGAGAGAGAGGATAGGGTTTTCGATTTTTGCTCTCAAAATTATGACCTATTGTGTGTAATTTCTGTACTGAAATAACTTATTTATAATGCAGGCCACTAACACCTTAGGGCCCATTAGTCATAAGCTGGGGCCCGACAAGCAAAGCCCGCTCGTTCAGAAATTAATATAAAATTCATCGTGACTCCGATTGATGAAACGATTTCACCAATGTGCACAGAAACCATTTCTGCACGTTTTAAAGTCAAAATAAATTTTCCTGAATCCGAATTCAGTGGTTTCCAAAAATGTCCATCCCTATGTCATTTTAGGAAATCCTACTCCCTTACTCTTATTTAAGAAGTCCAACTCCTTAGTTCATTAAATTTAACTCTTTAAATTTAACTATCTCAACGGGGATTAAAACTCCATTACACTGTGTGACCCTCAATGGTTCAGGGATACAGCTAGCCGTGGGCTCACAACTCCTTGTGACTCGGAACAACACTTTCCGACTTGCCCAACGAATCATGGTAAAGCGCCTAGCAACATCGCCCCATGATTCCCTAGGTATCACTGATAGTGCCTACAAGAACCAGTAGATTTTGGTTAGCGTACAGTACGGTCCCTTCATCCATATATCCCGATCGAATCAACAACCATTGGTATATCGAGAGTCGCTCAAGATTCGATAACTATGCAATGCATCTTGAAGATCAAATTAGTGACATCGCATGTGCTACTAAGAAACCATTTCTTAAATCACATCAAGTACTCTGGCCAGAGATTTGTCACACTAATATCTCCTCAGATCGCATAGGATATCCACACTCGCAAGTATGTGGTGAATCCTTGACAACAATGCATTGACTCCTATATGTGTCGTAACTGTACCCAATCTCGACACCTGATGACCCCCTCAGAGTCGGTAAACGAGTCAAAGCACAGTACTAGCATATAGAGTCTCCATGATGTTTCAAGTCGTAAGGACTAATGGTGTACAACCAAAACCGCGGACTTTATCCACTCGATAAGTGATAACCACTTGGAAAGTCCGGATAGGGTAGTTCGACTATTCATCCTATGAATATCCATTTGCATGCTTCGAACATCTCCATGTTCCCTACCAATGAAACGTGGTACTCCGCATCGCAAATGCTAGTCTCAAACTCGAGCGATCCTTATCCTTATTATCGGACGGCTCAATCGACTAGGAACGGTTTTAGAATATACAGTGACTATAAGATGTATTTCATGATAGACATCTCCATGTTCTACCACATCTTACATACACTATAGTATATTCAAGGTCTTTATCAAAACAACAATAGTATATCACAATATAACAATATGAAGTAATATAAAGTCATTGCCATAAAAGTGTAAATAATATTAAACAAAAGATTGTTTATACAAAGAGTCATCAAAGCCCATAGCCACACAGTTGGCTCACTGGGCACCCACTCTTACAGGCATCCCACCAAAAACGTGCTCTATCCTCTAGAACAAATTCTAGAACTTCCAGTTTCTGCTCCTCAGTACACTCGAAAGCTCGGAACGTGCTCTCAAGTTTAGACATCCACCTTCTAGCTTGTTCAGGATTCTCACCTCCCACTAAGGGTTTCGGTCCTACCTGCATGAACTTATTAATAGTATAGCGACGTCGACTCTCATGAGGACGATGTTGATCATCCTGATGATGATGGCGACAATGATGATGACCACCTCCCTGGCCAACACTACCGTGACTCTCGTCAGCCATATCCTGAAAAGAATTACACATTAAAATCTCAAATGCGCAAGAATTACTCAAGACTAAACTAAATCCCAAGTACTAATCCCAAAATCTATGCATTCTCTGATACCAAAAATGTAGTGACCCTGCATGGAATCACCTACTAACTGGCAACTAATAGCATGCATTAAGCTTAATACAGCAAAATACTTAACAGAGTAAAAACGTGCGGAAACTTAACCATAATTTACATATCAGCTTAGTAATATAATCCAGGCTTAAATCTGTAGTGATACAACCATATCGAAATTCTTAAAAGTAAACATTATACAACTAATAAATCATGCTGTATAAAAACTTTCAAAGCTCCTGCTCCCTAGTCCTGCCTTGAACTACCAGCTCCGTCCATCCTGCGACCTGCCCCATGAAATAGGGTGTCCAAGATAACAACAAGGACGTGAGCGCTAACGCCCAGTACATAGACATGAGTAAACATATGTATATAATGCATGCAACATGATGACTGGTAAAAGATCATCTGAAAAATCATGCTTAGAACCGGCACCATATGAGTGCTGCCACCGCACGGATCAACCTCTGGGTGCAACCACACTCTTCTAGTACACCAGAGTAGACAGACATAAATGCCTCCGCCGTCGCGGTACTCTTAGTGATAGACTATCGAGTATAGAGCTGAGCGGCTCTATAATCAGGTATAACAAGGAATAGGCTCAACGTGTATATGCACATGACATATGAGTATAAAAAACGGTAAATCATACATCATGCCATATAATAATGCCAAATAAATGCAACATATAAACATGTATACTCGCTGGCAATCTCAGTCAATGTGTACGTACCTCTAGGCTAGTTCAAGTAAAATAGATCCTAGGTTCCAAGCCTATATTCAAAAGTTCACCGTATCACTACACAAGTTCTATAAGCCTTAACTAAGCTAATAAGTACTCCCAAAACTTAAATCGATTCCCGGACCATACCTTCGTCCGAAGTAAGCCCTTTGAAGATGCTAGTCCGGGATGACTATAACCACAACTTGGTTATTCCAGAACTTCGACTATAATCGATAGGGCCCTCAAGTGTATATCTCACACTATATAACTGAAGAAGGAAACTCGGGAATTTGTAATTGAAAATGAACTCTGAACGGCCCTATTTATAGCCAAATTTCTCGGCCAGGATTGGAACTTTCGATTTCGGAATCGGAGATTCCGATCCAGCTCATTGCGTGCATGTCTGCCACGCCAGGATCGGAACTTCCGATCTTCTCTATGATCGACACTTATCAAAACTCGCGACTGAGTCATCGATCATTGCTGGTAGCTGGGGATCGGAACTTCCGTTCCAGGATCGGAGCATCCGTTCCGATCGGAGCTTACTATCTAGGATCGGAGCTTACTATTCGGCCCAAAATTAAAAAGCCCAAATTTTACTTCTGAAGTCCAATAACACTCCGAAATTGGTTAAATACCA
Organism: Henckelia pumila; assembly: GCF_033568475.1. NCBI lineage: Eukaryota > Viridiplantae > Streptophyta > Magnoliopsida > Lamiales > Gesneriaceae > Henckelia > Henckelia pumila. The sequence continues at coordinate 34,773,539 of NC_133120.1, read as the reverse complement.
ACCCGTAATCATGTTTAACATATTATTATCTTAAAATGGTATCTGGGTTACTACACCATGCGCGCCCACGCAGCCCAAAGGAGCACCCGCGCGTCCTGCACTCTCTCTCGGAGGCCCGGACAAGGCTTTATGCGCGCACGCGCCTAATTTGGTGCGCCCGCGCATGACCCTGGGTAAAAAAAAAAAAAAAAAAAAAACTCTGCTTTTCGCGACGTGGTTTTGCGTCGCCAAATGTAAGGTGTGCGTCGCTAAATGTCGTATTGATTATTTTATTTCTTTTGATTACATGATTTATTTATGTTTGAAAGATTAGAATCAGGGTCCTCACATTAAGTGGTATCAAAGCGATAAGATTCTTGGAGTTGAACTAGAGTGAGCGGGGTAGATCGAGTCCGCATGAATTGAACTCTCGCATGTGATTGATTTATTTAAATGATTATTTAAATACTTGCGAGCATGATTTATTGATTCTTGAATTAATTGAATTACATGAGTTGTGATTTAATTTTCAAAGCACGATTACTTGATCTGATTGAAAGCATGCTTTATTATTTATGAGTTACTTGGAATTACATGATTATGTGATTTAAATCTTAAAGCATTAATTACTCTAAATATGAACTGTATCTTTTTAATTTCGGATCCGTGTTCCACCATCTGCTTGAGCTTGCAGATCTAAGATTGTTTGCGATGAGAACTAGAATACAAATTGAGATCCGAAATCAGTGATTTTGTAGTAGAACGAACATTTAAGACATAGATGTGGAACACATAATTTTGAGATGGAGATTTGGTATACTTTTCATACTGAATATCAGAATTGTCCCCTGAAGAATTTTAGCAGACGACAACCAGCAGTAAGTCCTTCGACTGATCTAGATCGTACCACTACTGCACTATTAGATGTCACTTTGACATCGATGGGAATTCTACCGAGGAAGTTTTAGTCATTTAGGTTACCAATTTTGAAGAGTACCGAGAATGTTGTTGGATGCAGAAGTTGAATAGAAGAGATCGATCAGTTGGCTGATTCTCTGAACTACACAGATGACCGAAGAATTCGGTTAGTGTGGTAACAACTTAGAGGATTGATAAAAGTTGGTAGAATTTGAAGAAGAGAGTATTAGGGAATCAAAGTTCGATCACTTTTTAGAACCCGCTTTCATCCGAATTTCTTCGACAGATTCCTTTTCACCGTTTGATCAGAGTTAGAGGGAATTAGAGATCATCTTTAATCGAAGAGAAAGCAATTTATGAAATCAGTGAGCAGTGTCTTGAGATCAGAAGACGCTGTCAGGTCTGTCATCAGCCCGGACACTATGCCAGAGTTTGTCATCATGATATTATCGAAGATCTCCGAAGGGAATTTCCTTGTGTCTTAACTCCAACAGATTCTAGTTGTACTCTTATCGAGGATCAGACTCAGATTTCACCGATGATGACCGCAGGAAACAGTAGATTATGGTTTCTATTCTTATTCTGATATGATCGGTTACGCACCTTATCTTCTTCTTATTGATATTTATTGATGCATCTCGGTTTGTTGAATTTTTATTAGCAGTAGTGGCAATTATTTGAATTGATGGGATAAGTTGGAACCGAACAGTATTGTACTTCAGTTATCAGAGTTTGATTTGATTGTCTGTTAGCTGCTTTATCCAGTACAGGACTACTGTGGATTGTTTCAGGAAGTTGATAGATTCAGGTCCGAGTCAATAGACGAACGGAAATCCTCCTGTAAGGATTCTCGATTCCAGGATAATTTGTTAGTTGATCTGCCGAATGACTTTCTGATTTTAGAATTTCGCGGAGGAATTCTCTTGTTCACAGCTGATGTCCTAGAATCTAGCCTGAATTGGTTGATAAACCAGTGGTTAGAGAGTTGTTTTTATCATCCAGATGAGATTTCTGGATTACCTCTGAGTCATGAGGTGAGATTCAACAATGACTTGAGATCAGACATCATCAGCTGAGAGTTTGATAGAAAGAAGTATTGAAGACTGGACTTGGATCGATGTATGACTGCTTTGGAGTTTGGTCGTACTGTTTGTAGTAAAACTCGTCTACAGTATTGTAGATCTTTTGAATTGAATCTATCAGAGGTATTTGGATGAAATTAGAAATTCTTATCGATATTTTTGGTTCTGTTCGAAGAATAGTACTGATCATACAGAATAGGGGAGAATGGTTTTATAGAATTGAGTGCCTAGACATTGCATCTCATGCTATTGAAGTCTGAATAGTGCTTGTATCAAGATGTCCTTTCCTCGATCATATTAATTCTAGAGCTGGAAGTTCTGTGATTTTGCAAGATCGAGGCTGTTTTGATTAAAGCCAATCCTACATCTGTGCCTGAGAATTGAAGATTTTGAATTCTGTATCAGATTTTTAAGAGATTCTTATCGTCGTGAAACCGATTTCTCATCTAACTCCAGAGAATGCACTTGTACCTGAACCGAATCTTATGAGATCAGTTGTTTGACATGAAGAAGAGATCGACCAGAGCTCCAGTATTTCTTATTTCCTCTGTGCTGATAATCTTCAGTGCATTGTATCTTCTTATTCAGATTCTGGAGGTATTCTTATTCAGAGAAAGTCTGTGATGTCTTAGTCATAGTAGCAGCTGGAGCAGTTCGAGACTCATCATCCGATTTGTGATATTGAATTGGCAGTAATCTTATTGCTTATAAGATCGGGCATCACTATCTCCAGTAAAATTTTCGAAGTCTTTTCTGAACTGAGAAGTCAAAGTCTGAGTTTCACAACCGAATTGATTTGGAGATTGAGGAAAAGAATTGATATAATGAAGAATCCGATGGTGAATTCCAGTATGATCTGAAGTAGAACAGTGCAGCCACTGAAGTTTGAACAGAATGATCTATTATTATTTTATCTACTATCGTTATTCTCCTTGAGCCGATGGATCTGTTCTTATTTTATCTACTATTCTTGACTTCGCGGACGATGAGTGTGTACTTCTGATTTGGAGTCTAGAACAGATATAAAGTCTATCAGAATTCTTTTATCCGAACTGAGCCAGAATTGATTTAGAAATGGAGATAGCGCAGAAAACAAATTCGAATTGGAGAATTTAATGAAGAAGAGTCAGAACTGGGTTCAATCTGAGTTTCAGGATAGTGACGATACCTCAGTTATGAGTAATTGTTTTGTTGTGCCAGAGATTTTGATTGAGACAGAGTATCTTGAGATTGGCACTTTGTAGTTATTCATTATTATTTCAGACGACCGAAAGATTTTCAGAGGATTAAGGAATCGACCTTTATAGGAACAGATGAAGAATGAGATTCGAAGTTTGATTTCGTAATTGCTAGTCTGTCCACTTTTGATGGTTGATAGAGAGAAGGAACCGACTGTCTGTGGTACGGTTAATTGTCAGAATGGAAAGAAGATTACTTTTTGACGAATACCTTTCTGAGGCTATCGATCAGTTTGGAAATTTGAAGCCACCTAAGCTTTAATAGACCGATTGCAGAAATATGCTACTGTACTCCGTACAGAATGAATTCCAGACTCGACCGATGTTGAAAAGTTGGTCAGAAAGAATTCCAGATTGTTTTATTGTGTCGCTGTTTATCCGTGCAGAATAGAATTTGGAAGGTTCGGCATGTGGTAACGGAGATATAGAACTGTATGATTTGGAGATGCTGTCTGACTATACTCGAGATCTAGCAGTAGTCTGCTTCTGTTCCCATACAGAATATTTTTCAGACACGAAAATATGATGAGATTGTTGTCAGGAGAAATTTTCAGAAAGTTGACTTGTTAAATTCTGTCCTTTAAAAATGAGATTTTGAGTTAACTCTCACCTTGAACCCAGCCTTAAAGAGACTTTTATTATTGGATTAGCTTTGGGTTCAGTTTATTATCCTCAGAACGACGGACAGCCAAGAATAAGCTATATAGACATTAAGAGGATATGATGAGCTTTAGTGCTGGATTTTGGCACTAGATGGATGGATTTCCCATCTTTTGCGAGGTTTCCATACAACAGCTATCAGACGAGGTATCATCTTTTGTAGATGAGTTGTACGAGAAGAAATGAGAATCCTAATTCAATTGGGATGTTTCTGAGTTCCCTGACTTGGGATCATATCTGATTCGAGGTTCGATAGATAGATGGAGAATTCCTGTCTGGGATAAAGACAACTTGAGAGGAAGGATGAACGATGTATTCGAATTCCGGCGCAGATCTCTGTACTTATGTGCAGGGAGGCCGAGTAATTCAGAAGATTCCTCCTTTTGGAGGCCGTGGCATATTGCTAAGAGAGAGAACTGTCTCGATGAACTCTCGAGTTCCTTTGAGATTCTAAAGGAGATAGACGATCTCGCCTACCGACTTGTACTCTTGCAGTTCTCCTTGTTTTCCACTACTTTGTTCTTTTGTATTCTTCGGGTATTCTCGACGTGCTTCACGTCTTTTGTTGCCAAGTTCGCAGATTTTCTTGATGTTGGGACGGAAATTGATGTGTCGCCAGTTTTGTTTGAGGCAACCGATTCAAAGTTGATCGTATATAACTGCAGCTTCTTAGCGGAACTGTTTCAGATGAGTTTGTGTCGATTGAGCCAATGCGGATTTAAAGAAACGGTGCAAGAAGCGGAGTTTGATTAGAACCGCAATTTCAGAGGTGTTTTGGGAGAAGAGTTATTTTAGCAGTCTTCGAACTCTATCTTGTTTTCTATGAGATGGAACTGCTTTGATTTCGAGGAAGAAATCGATTCTTAGAGGGGGAGAATTGTAAGGCCCTGAAATTAATTATTTCGAGATTAACAGAGTTGATTATTATTTATTTTGGAATTAGTGGAGATTAATTGAGCCGGGATTGAATTGATTTATTTGGAGTTTCAGGGACCGAGTTGCAATTGTAGGATGGACCAAGTCAAAACTTTGACTTGTATTCTATTATTTACCCATCCTACCTTACCTCTGTCCTCCATTCTCCTCCCTCCCTTTCCTCTCTCCCTCTCGATCCCTCTCTCCTCCATTGAAGCCGAGACCAAACTTCTCCAAGCTTTTCTTCCGTCCGATTCGCACGATCCGTCCGTTAGAATTTCAAATTGAAGACATATTCACGATCACCGCAACGAGAGCTTCATTCAGACGTAACTTTTGTTACGATCCACGAACTTTGAATTTTTTTGGGTTGTTAGAATTTGATAATCTTCGAATATGTTGTGCTTGAGCTAGCATAGATCGTGTATTCGAAGTCGGTTTGGAAAAAGAACGAATTTTGGATTTTATATGATTTTTGGAGGTTAATTTCGAAAATGGGTCTTATGATTTTGGTTGGATTTGTTGAGTTTTGATGAATTGCAAGATGATATGATTTGTTTGGAATGGTTTGACGATGTTCATGATTTTTGGTTTGAAGTTTTATTTGAATGAGTTTAATTGCACTTGCATACATCTTGAGCCGAAGATTCGATTCGTTTTGAATTTAGACGATTTAGGGAACTATATTGAAGTGGCTTTGGATTTCGATTTTTTCCAATTGCTAGAATACTTCTTATAGTTGCTTTAAAGTCTAGGGGTTTGAGTTGAACGACATCCACCCCGAATGGGTGTGTCGGTGAGTTGTTGGTGAAAATTTGACCCCGGGATCCCAACCGAGTACTGATTGATTTTGATTATCCGACTAGATAATCCCGAGTTTTGAAGTCATGCATTGCATTTTAATGCATTTTGAGTTGAGTTTTGATATGCCCTTTTGAACTGATTAGCTCGATGTTTTATATAACATGATTTGTTATATTATTTGAAATTGCCAGATTTGACTCTTTTACTGGGAATTATATTCTCAACGGATTATCCGGCTGTCGTTTTGTTTGTATGTGTACTTGACGACAGGTGGGGCAGGATCGAGTCAGAAGCTGCATGACTAGATCGAGTGGGAAATGATAGCGTGAGGACTTGGTTGTAGAAATCATACCTTGTATTCGAACTCCCTTGTTTTCCATTTCGAGTTGTGGAACTTAGATCGATGTTTGTTATATATTTTTATGTATTTGAATAACTCGTTGTTGGAAAAATGTTAGTTGGATCATGTTAGAGTCCTTTTGGGTATGATATTAGACTTTTGAAGCCTTTCTTTGAGCTGAAACAACAGGCCATGCGCGCCCGCGCATCCCAGAGGCGCGCCCGCGCGTCCTGCACTCTCTCTCGGAGGCCCGGACAGGGCTTTATGCGCGCCCGCGCGTCACCCTGTGTTAAAAAAAAAAAAACTCTGCTTTTCGCGACGTGGTTTTGCGTCGCCAAATGGAAGGTGTGTGTCGCTAAATGTCTTATTGATTATTTTATTTCTTTTGATTACATGATTTATTTATGTTTGAAATGTAAGAGTGGGTGCCCAGTGAGCCAACTGTGTGGCTATGGGCTTTGTTGACTCTTTGTATAAACAATCTTTTGTTTAATATTATTTACACTTTTATGGCAATGACTTTATATTACTTCATATTGTTATATTGTGATATACTATTGTTGTTTTGATAAAGACCTTGAATATACTATAGTGTATGTAAGATGTGGTAGAACATGGAGATGTCTATCATGAAATACATCTTATAGTCACTGTATATTCTAAAACCGTTCCTAGTCGATTGAGCCGTCCGATAATAAGGATAAGGATCGCTCGAGTTTGAGACTAGCATTTGCGATGCGGAGTACCACGTTTCATTGGTAGGGAACATGGAGATGTTCGAAGCATGCAAATGGATATTCATAGGATGAATAGTCGAACTACCCTATCCGGACTTTCCAAGTGGTTATCACTTATCGAGTGGATAAAGTCCGCGGTTTTGGTTGTACACCATTAGTCCTTACGACTTGAAACATCATGGAGACTCTATATGCTAGTACTGTGCTTTGACTCGTTTACCGACTCTGAGGGGGTCATCAGGTGTCGAGATTGGGTACAGTTACGACACATATAGGAGTCAATGCATTGTTGTCAAGGATTCACCACATACTTGCGAGTGTGGATATCCTATGCGATCTGAGGAGATATTAGTGTGACAAATCTCTGGCCAGAGTACTTGATGTGATTTAAGAAATGGTTTCTTAGTAGCACATGCGATGTCACTAATTTGATCTTCAAGATGCATTGCATAGTTATCGAATCTTGAGCGACTCTCGATATACCAATGGTTGTTGATTCGATCGGGATATATGGATGAAGGGACCGTACTGTACGCTAACCAAAATCTACTGGTTCTTGTAGGCACTATCAGTGATACCTAGGGAATCATGGGGCGATGTTGCTAGGCGCTTTACCATGATTCGTTGGGCAAGTCGGAAAGTGTTGTTCCGAGTCACAAGGAGTTGTGAGCCCACGGCTAGCTGTATCCCTGAACCATTGAGGGTCACACAGTGTAATGGAGTTTTAATCCCCGTTGAGATAGTTAAATTTAAAGAGTTAAATTTAATGAACTAAGGAGTTGGACTTCTTAATTAAGAGTAAGGGAGTAGGGTTTCCTAAAATGACATAGGGATGGACATTTTTGGAAACCACTGAATTCGGATTCAGGAAAATTTATTTTGACTTTAAAACGTGCAGAAATGGTTTCTGTGCACATTGGTGAAATCGTTTCATCAATCGGAGTCACGATGAATTTTATATTAATTTCTGAACGAGCGGGCTTTGATTGTCGGGCCCCAGCTTATGACTAATGGGCCCTAAGGTGTTAGTGGCCTGCATTATAAATAAGTTATTTCAGTACAGAAATTACACACAACAGGTCATAAATTTTGAGAGCAAATTTCGAAAACCCTAGACCCTCTCAAAACCGATCGGCCGTCCCCTCCCTTTGCTCTGCCCGAGAAAATTCCGGTCTGTGATTTTGAATCGCGGTCAGGAATAACGAATCAGATTCGTGTAATCTCTTCGCAGAAAACTTCTGATAGATTTTCTAGTGCAATCTATCAGAGGGATTAAACCTCTGTTCGTGGACCTGATTGAAGGCGTTCATCGGTTCCAGGGAGAGACAACAAGAGCAGAATTGTTCTGTTGGTGTCCATTAATCTCGTTGCGAGATTTGAGGTAAAATTTATTTAATTGTTATTTAAATTTTACACACAAATAATTCAATCGTTGTATGGTTGATACCCACACCATGGAATCGTTCCATGAGAAAATTTTAAACTTCCGCTGCACCGGGTATCAATCGTAATTGGTCTCGGAACTCGCCAGTCATAACCAACAGTGGTATCAGAGCCAGGTTGCTCAGATCAATCGATTGAATAATCAATTGTACAAAATTTTTGAGTCTCGGTTTATGAAACAAAATAAATATTTTTAATAAAAAAAATTTTTCCGGGGCAAAACCCGGACAGCGATTGGATCGCTGCCCGGTGGGGCAGCAATTGTTGCTGCCCCGGGCGGCGCACGGCGCCGCCCAAAGGGGGCGCACAGCGCCGCCCAAGGCGGCGACCTTCGCCGCCCAGGGCGGCGCACGGCGCCGCCCAGGGCAGCGCTGTGCGCTGCCCAGCGCAGCGCTGGGCGCTGCGCAGGGCAGCGCTCGGCGCTGCCCAGGGGCGGCGCTCGGCGCCGCCCAGCGCAGCGCTGGGCGCTGCGCAGGGCGGCGCTCGGCGCCGCCCAGGGCAGCGCACGGCGCCGCCCAGGGGCGGCGCCAGGCGCTGCCCTAAGGGGGCAGCCGGGCTGCCCCCGGCCCGCGCCCCGGGTGCGGGCCAACCCGGGAGTGTCCCGGGTGGCCCGCGGGAAAAATTAATTTTTAATTTTTTATTAATTTTAATATTTAAAATTTTATTTTTGGTCCGGTCAAAAATTGTTTTTGATTGGTTCACGAGATTTCGGATCGAATTGTTCGAGTCCGTAAATTTTAAAATTGATTTTGGATAAATTTGAATTTTTGGAAAATTTTAATATTTTATCCGTAAATTGAATTTTGAAATCAATTATTTTGGTACAATTGATGATAAGATATGATCTTATGATATATTAGATAAAATATGATTTTATTTGTAAAATTGGATTTTATAGATAAAATATGATTTTATTTGATATGGAGATAAAATATGATTTTATATGTGAAATGTGATTTTATATATAAAATATGATTTTATCTTGTTTAAATTTGAATTGCCACAGCATGTTATCCAATAAATTAATTTTGAATTAAATGTTATTGGATAAGGATGATCGATTGCCATGACCAATTTTGTAGGTGTATGTTAGGAATTTACATTTTGTCTTTATTGTTGTTGGTTTTATTAATGGGCCTGGTTTATGGCCCGATATGAATGTCATATGTAATAAAAGTGGGCTTGGTTTATAGCCCGTTCCCACCCCCTAAAAATGTATCCCCTACTTGTCATTGTTATTTAATTGTAAATACATTAGATTTAGTGGGAGATCAAGATTTGAAGATGGTGGGCCCAGCAGACAATGAAGACTGAAGAAATGTAAATTGGAAGCATATGTAATAGGATTGCATTTGCATACTGCATATTACCTAGGATTGGACTAAGACCCGTGATTGGCAACCACGGGTCAATTAGAAATGGAATCGATCATCCTATATAATATGTGATATTATGATTGTATGCATGTTTAGACATAAATTGCGTGAATCCGGCAATGCATGCAATAAATTAAAAATGATGAGACAAATATTTTTATAAATAAAATCCCTCATTTTAAATATGATTTAAAATTTATATCAAGATAAATAAAGGAAATTTAAATATTGTTTAAATGTTCCTACCTTCCATCAACGGTCAATGTATGTGATGCTACCCGCGGATACGGTCCGGCTCATATTATTGGGGGGGCCCGTTCGTCGGAAAGCTGTACATTGGATCGACAAATGTTGTAAGTTGGGTGGAACTCCCATGGGATCGGCTCATATTATTGGGGGATCCACATGGCGACCGTCCATCACAACTTAATATTGATGGGTCATCTTGACATGTCACTTTAAACGGCGTCATATTATTGGGCCCTTATTGGACATGAGGTAAATACATGGGGGTTGCTTTGGAAGCAATTGGGCTCTACCTTTTGAGAATTATGGTTGGCTGATATTATTCGGGACCATAAGTTTGTCAATTGGACTCCATGTTCTCACTAAGGAAAAAGTTTCCCGTTTTCACTAGAGGGTGGTGAAATCGTTAAAATAGTGGGAGTGAGATTCATAAAATTAAATTCGCCTATTTTATGTCTTAGTAAATTGTTAAACAATCATTGATATATGTCTGTTTTTCCTTTTCAGTATTTCACACAATGAATTCGCGAAATCCTTTATTCTCGATCCTCGAACAAAACAAGCTGACTGGCGCCAACTATACGGAATGGTTCCGGAAGTTGAAGATTGTCTTAACTTCGGAGAAAATGCTCTACGTGTTAGAGAAAGCACCTCCGAAGGAAGCACCAGCTGACATAAGTCCGGAGGAATTGGCCAAACTTGATGCATGGTGTGACCATGACATCAAGACCAAATGCTATATGCAAGCCTCGATGTCTGATGAACTCCAGAGGCGATTTGAGGACACGGTGAATGCTGCTGACATTCACACGCAACTCAAGGAACTTTTTGGGGCTCAGTCGAGGGCTGAAAGGTTCTCTACTGTTAAGGAGTTGATGACGTGCCGCATGCGTGAAGGGACTTCGGTCCGTGATCATGGGGTACGAGTGATTTGGCTCATACAGAAGTTAGCGACCCTTGATTTGGTGTTGGAGCATGAACTCAATGTGGACTTGCTGCTTCTATCTCTTCCTTCTTCATTTGATGGATTCGTGATAAATTTTAATATGAACAAGATAGAGGCCACCCTTGAAGAGATGGTCAATATGCTCGTTACATATGAATCCACACTTAAGAAGGATAAGCCAGCTTTCTTGGTGGGCTCCTCATCTTCTGCTAAGAAGGGGCCAAGTATGAAGGGCAAGAAACGTTCTGCCCCACCCAAGAAAGTGGAACCCGAGAAGAAGCAAAAGACAAAGGCTTCAAACGATGGAAAATCCAAGGATGTTTGCCATTACTGCAAGAAGCCGGGTCATTGGAAGCGCAACTGCAAGGAGTATCTTGAGCAGTTGGGAACTGCAAAGGGTATGTTCTATATCGAAATAAACATGTCACTTAATACAACTTCTTGGGTATTGGATACCGGATGTGGTTCTCACATTTGCAATGATTTGCAGGTGATGACAAGAAGTCGCAGGCTTAGAATGGGTGAGACCCAGCTGAGGCTCGGGAATGGTTCCAGAGTTGAAGCTACGGCCATTGGAGATGTTTGTTTGATTTTGCAGAATGGTTTTAAATTATTGTTGAGAGATGTTTTATTTGTGCCAGATTTAATTAAAAACATTATTTCTATTTCTATGCTTGATAGAGATGGTTATTCTTGTAATTTTGTGAATGGGATTTGCAGTATTTACAAGAATGAATGTTTAATTGGAAATGGACAACTTGAAAACGATCTATACAATTTAAAACTAAAAGACGTTCCAGTGAATTGTATTGACAAACCGGCAACAACAAACAAAAGGAAAATCGATAGTCAAAACCCGGCAAACCTTTGGCACGCTAGACTAGGTCATATTTCCTCAAGGAGGATGAACAAGCTAGTGGGAGGGCATGTTTGATATGTCTGATATTAACTCTCTACCTACTTGTGAATCCTGCCTAAAAGGGAAAATGACTAAATCTCCTTTTAAGGGGAAGCCTGAACGTAGTCAAAATCTGTTGGATTTGATCCATACAGATGTTTGTGGTCCATTTAGAGTAGGGACTCAACATGGCCACACCTACTTCATTACCTTTACTGATGATTATTCAAGGTATGGGTATTTATATTTAATGAAATATAAGTCTGAAGCATTTGAAAAGTTCAAAGAATTCAGGGCTGAAGTAGAAAACAAGCTAGGTAAAAGTATTAAAGCACTTCGATCGGATCGAGGTGGAGAATACTTGAGTACCGAGTTTTTGGACTATCTGAAAGAGAATGGGATTCTCTCTCAGTGGACTCCTCCTATGACACCACAGCTTAATGGTGTATCGGAGCGTCGTAATCGAACTTTGTTGGACATGGTTCGATCCATGATGAGCTTCACTGAGCTTCCACCTTCGTTTTGGGGCTATGCGCTTGAAACGGCGGTATTGTTGTTGAATAACGTCCACACTAAAGCAGTGGACAAAACACCATACGAGTTATGGAATGGCAAAGCTCCTAAGTATTCATACTTGAGGATTTGGGGATGTCCTGCTTACGTGAAGCGGACAGTGGGAGATAAGTTGGATAGTCGATCCAGCCTGTGTTATTTTGTGGGGTATCCGAAGAATTCAATCGGATATTATTTCTATTATCCTGCTGAAACAAAGGTGTTTGTTTCGCGGAATGCCACCTTCTTGGAGAAGGAGTTCTTATTGGATAAGAAAGGCGAGATGATGGAACTCGAAGAAGTTCGAGAAGAACCCAAAATACAAAATAACGATCCCACACCTCAGGAACCATTGCTGGACACGCCTGCACCTAGAAGATCCGAGAGGACTTCTAGACCTCCAGTTCGATATGGTCTTCTTCTTGAAGAGGGTCAAGATGAACCCGACATTGGATGTGATCCAAGAAGCTTCAAGGAAGCAATTTCTGATGCGGATTCGAATTTATGGCTTGAAGCTATGCAATCAGAATTGGATTCGATGCATACTAACCAAGTCTGGACTTTAGTGGATCCTCCCGATGGAATTGTTCCAATAGGGTGTAAATGGATCTACAAAAGAAAGCTTGGGCCTGATGGTAAGGTATTGACCTACAAGGCGCGATTGGTGGCGAAAGGTTATACTCAAAGGCAAGGAGTTGACTATGATGAAACCTTTTCACCAGTTGCTATGTTCAAGTCCATAAGAATCCTTATTGCCATAGCTGCATGGTATGACTATGAGATATGGCAAATGGATGTGAAGACTGCTTTTCTTAATGGAGACATTAAGGAAGAAATCTATATGAAGCAGCCTGAGGGGTACACATCCATAGGAAGCGAGCATAAGGTATGCAAGCTTCAGAGATCAATTTATGGTCTAAAACAAGCATCAAGAAGTTGGAACCAGAAATTTGATGAAACAATTAAAGACTTTGGTTTCATCAAGAACCCGGAGGAACCTTGCGTGTACAAGAAAGTAGTTAAGGATGCAGTGACATTCTTAGTACTTTATGTTGATGACATCCTACTCATTGGGAATGATGTAGGGATGTTGCAGTCAACAAAGATATGGTTATCAGGTAGATTTTCGATGAAGGATTTGGGTGAGGCATCCTACATTCTTGGGATACAGATCTATAGGGATAGATCTAAGAGAATGATAGGACTCACTCAATCAACCTACATCGATACCATATTGAAACGGTTTTCAATGGATGGGTCCAAGAGAGGACATCTACCCATGTGTCATGGAGTTTCTCTATCCAAGTCTATGTGTCCCAAGACTGATGCAGAGATAGAGAATATGACACATGTACCATATGCGTCAGCTATAGGTAGTATCATGTATGGGATGATATCTACCAGACCGGATGTAGCATTTGCTCTGAGTGTCACGAGCAGATATCAGTCTAATCCTGGTCAGATGCATTGGAAAGCCGTGAAGGACATTCTTAAGTACTTGAGAAGGACTAAGAATATGTTCATGGTTTATGGAGGACGAGAACTCAAACTGGAAGGCTATACCGACTCTAGCTTCCAAAGTGATGTGGATGACTCGAAGTCAACCTCTGGATTTGTGTTCATGCTCAATGGCGGTGCTGTCTCTTGGAAGAGTTCCAAGCAGGACACCACAGCGGATTCCACCACTGAGGCTGAATACATTGCAGCATCAGCTGCTGCTAAAGAGGCCGTTTGGATGAGGAATTTCGTCCAAGAGTTGGGCGTCATTCCTGAATTTGTTGGTCCAGTCCCGGTGTACTGCGACAACACGGGTGCCGTTGCTCAAGCAAAGGAACCAAGGTCTCATCAAAGATCCAAACACGTACTGAGGAAATACCACATAATCCGGGAGATTGTGGAAAGAGGAGACATCAGTGTCGAACGAGTGGCCTCTGCAGACAATATCGCTGATCCACTTACTAAGCCTTTGCCAGGACCATTATTTGACAAACATCGCGAAGCAATGGGTCTACGTAGTATGACTAGTTGGCTATAGGGCAAGTGGGAGATTGTAAGAGTGGGTGCCCAGTGAGCCAACTGTGTGGCTATGGGCTTTGTTGACTCTTTGTATAAACAATCTTTTGTTTAATATTATTTACACTTTTATGGCAATGACTTTATATTACTTCATATTGTTATATTGTGATATACTATTGTTGTTTTGATAAAGACCTTGAATATACTATAGTGTATGTAAGATGTGGTAGAACATGGAGATGTCTATCATGAAATACATCTTATAGTCACTGTATATTCTAAAACCGTTCCTAGTCGATTGAGCCGTCCGATAATAAGGATAAGGATCGCTCGAGTTTGAGACTAGCATTTGCGATGCGGAGTACCACGTTTCATTGGTAGGGAACATGGAGATGTTCGAAGCATGCAAATGGATATTCATAGGATGAATAGTCGAACTACCCTATCCGGACTTTCCAAGTGGTTATCACTTATCGAGTGGATAAAGTCCGCGGTTTTGGTTGTACACCATTAGTCCTTACGACTTGAAACATCATGGAGACTCTATATGCTAGTACTGTGCTTTGACTCGTTTACCGACTCTGAGGGGGTCATCAGGTGTCGAGATTGGGTACAGTTACGACACATGTAGGAGTCAATGCATTGTTGTCAAGGATTCACCACATACTTGCGAGTGTGGATATCCTATGCGATCTGAGGAGATATTAGTGTGACAAATCTCTGGCCAGAGTACTTGATGTGATTTAAGAAATGGTTTCTTAGTAGCACATGCGATGTCACTAATTTGATCTTCAAGATGCATTGCATAGTTATCGAATCTTGAGCGACTCTCGATATACCAATGGTTGTTGATTCGATCCGGATATATGGATGAAGGGACCGTACTGTACGCTAACCAAAATCTACTGGTTCTTGTAGGCACTATCAGTGATACCTAGGGAATCATGGGGCGATGTTGCTAGGCGCTTTACCATGATTCGTTGGGCAAGTCGGAAAGTGTTGTTCCGAGTCACAAGGAGTTGTGAGCCCACGGCTAGCTGTATCCCTGAACCATTGAGGGTCACACAGTGTAATGGAGTTTTAATCCCCGTTGAGATAGTTAAATTTAAAGAGTTAAATTTAATGAACTAAGGAGTTGGACTTCTTAATTAAGAGTAAGGGAGTAGGGTTTCCTAAAATGACATAGGGATGGACATTTTTGGAAACCACTGAATTCGGATTCAGGAAAATTTATTTTGACTTTAAAACGTGCAGAAATGGTTTCTGTGCACATTGGTGAAATCGTTTCATCAATCGGAGTCACGATGAATTTTATATTAATTTCTGAACGAGCGGGCTTTGATTGTCGGGCCCCAGCTTATGACTAATGGGCCCTAAGGTGTTAGTGGCCTGCATTATAAATAAGTTATTTCAGTACAGAAATTACACACAACAGGTCATAAATTTTGAGAGCAAATTTCGAAAACCCTAGACCCTCTCAAAACCGATCGGCCGTCCCCTCCCTTTGCTCTGCCCGAGAAAATTCCGGTCTGTGATTTTGAATCGCGGTCAGGAATAACGAATCAGATTCGTGTAATCTCTTCGCAGAAAACTTCTGATAGATTTTCTAGTGCAATCTATCAGAGGGATTAAACCTCTGTTCGTGGACCTGATTGAAGGCGTTCATCGGTTCCAGGGAGAGACAACAAGAGCAGAATTGTTCTGTTGGTGTCCATTAATCTCGTTGCGAGATTTGAGGTAAAATTTATTTAATTGTTATTTAAATTTTACACACAAATAATTCAATCGTTGTATGGTTGATACCCACACCATGGAATCGTTCCATGAGAAAATTTTAAACTTCCGCTGCACCGGGTATCAATCGTAATTGGTCTGGGAACTCGCCAGTCATAACCAACATGAAATATTAGAATCAGGGTCCTCACATCCACAGCTTCGAACACGGCTCTACAACACGAGCACTGCTCCGCTACTATGTCAGACACTGTCTGACTATACTAAAACAAATATCCTACTCCAACTCTAGAATAAGAGTACCCAAAGCCTTAAAATAGGACCACGAGGGCGAAGGAGAGAATTCGGAATTGGCAAGAAATGAATGCCTCGGACCTTATATTTATAGGCATCGATCGGAACCTCCGATCCTAGATCGGAACCTCCGATCCTTGATCGGAACGTCCGATCCTGCCATCGGAGCTTCCGAACATCCTTATCTGCCACATGTCAAAATCTCACTGGTTGACTTCGGATAGGGGTGATCGGAGCTTCCGATCCTGTTCGGAGCTTCCGATCAACCACACGTCATGGATGATTTAATTCGATCGGAGCTTCCGATCGTTCATGGGAGCTTCCGATCACCTTCGGAGCATCCGATCCTAACTTCGGAGCTTCCGATCTGTCTGACCCTCCGGACCATTTCTGATCATTTTGGGTCTATTTCCGTGCTCCGTTAATCCATTTAGAAGTCTTCTTAATCACGTTTTACTAAATATAACATGATCACACGATAATTACTCATTATCGTTAATTCTGGATATGTGCCACTACAAAGTTGAATCGAATATTTTTGTATGGAGTTTTATATGTTGTTATTGCATGTATCTGGATACCTCGTTATGTTGATGATGGAGTATTGCTTAAGTATAAGTTATGTGTTTTTTTTTTCAGAGTTGGGCTCGCTCGAGCAGTAATAGGGGTTTCATTTTTTGAGATAGAGTTTGTCTCGCTCGAGCGGAACTTTATTATCACTCGAGCAAGAGATTTTGAGGTATCTAGGGCAGAGTTTTGCTCGCTATAGCGGCAATATTTTACCGCTCGAGCGAGACCCATTGCATATGAAAAATAAATTTTTTTTATCTGATTCTTCTTTGCTCTTGTTGGTTTATTTGAATGATGTATTTTGATATTAGTTGATTAGAACCAATGTCTCACATAAAAAAATGTATTAAATTATAGCATTGAATTGACTCGATGAGATATCGTGAATGAAATTGTAGAAAAGATATGAATTTGAAAGGATGTTGAGGAGAAACTCAATTCCACTAGAACAAGAGGATGAAATTAGTGTTTTTGGGATGACACTGAATTCAGTTACAGTTGAGCCTTCCTTTGGTTATTTTGAAGATACTTGAATTTTATTGTAGTCATGTATTCTTGATTCGCATGACAATGAATTTGATGATTCCTGCCATTCGGCATTGATAGATTTGATAGATATTTGAGCATGAATTGGAAATTCATATTTCTTGTCATTTGAATCCTAATTCTGGACGTTGATATTGATTCGGGTGAATTTAGATTATTTGATTCCATTGCGATCTGGATTTCTTTGTTGCAATATTTGAAAACTCTTTCGGACTTAGTCTTTGTCCTAATCAATTAGCGTGTGTAGATATTTAATGATAAAGCCACACTGTCAACCCTGATTTGGGTATAATTTGCGAATAGATGTGATATTGAATTGTTAAAGAATGATCACCAAATATGATTGTTATTAATTGGTTCGCATTCCTTGTTCATAGAGCCTCATTAGATTCATTCGTTCCTAGTTTTGAAATGTAAGTGAGTTATTTTCACTTAGCAAATATTATTGTCCATAATTTATTTTATTTTGATGATCATGATTTGAGCGATCTCCTTAGATATTATTTGATTATGTATTAGAGAATCATTTCTTATTTAATTTTACGCATATCATCAATATATTTTGAAGTGGTGGCTCGTAACTGATAAATATTGATAGCATTACCAGAATCTAGTGTTTGATAAATACCAGATATAAGCTTGAGATGGATGATAGAAAATATTTTGGGTATTTTGAGTTAGATTTCAAAACAGATTTACAATCAATTCGAAGAAATGTATTTTGATTTGAATTGAAATAGTTAAAAGAATCAGAAAAGTTTTGAGAACATTTCAGATTTTCAGAATCAGTTGACATGGTTAACACTTCGAGATAGTAAAAAAATGTTATTCTATGAACCTTGGGATTGATATATTAATTATTTCAGAGAACTTTCAAGGTTTTTTGATAGAATTTCAGTGATTAGATCGAGAATAGAATTATGAATTCAGAAATGAATTGAAGTTTCAAGTGTTGGTAGAGATAGTTGAAGCTAATTAGCATAATTTGAATTTGATTGCTTGAATTACTAACACTTAGAAACAGAAAGATTTAAATAAAGAATAAAATACTTGAAATAGTGGAACGAATACCGAAATGAGTTATAGTGCATAAAGATGTTTACGTCTGAAGAATGTTTTCAAATTTACAAGATTGATCCGATTTTGATCTCGATAGATGATCGGATGAAAGAATCCAGAATTGCATTTTGCTTATTTGAATAATGATATTTGATTTCTTGAATTGATAGTGGTAAGATAAGATTAAAATTTCCGAATATATTGAATTGTGATTGCCACATAATTGCAAGAACAGATTATGACTCGCAGGTGAATATGGGAAAATACAAAGTGACGGTATAGAAAGTCAGATGGTAGAAAGATGTATAAAAGATCTGAAGAATTAGTATAGTAGAAGAAAATAAAAGTAGATGTGACAGAATTGTGTCCTGATGTCTAAACTGTCAGCAAGAAAAAGCAGAAATCAAGCGACCAAGTGGTTTATTGCACAGTTTAGCAATTACAGAATGGAATTGGGATCATATTGTGATATGTTTGGTCACAAAACTACCAAGATCATTGAGAAGTTGCGATGCAAGTTGCGTAGTTATTGACAGACTAACTAAGTTTTTTTACTTCATTATGTATTAGATGACATAGATATATGACCATATGGATAATATCTAGGTTAGAGAAGTTTTAAGGTTGCATGTTGTGCCAAAATCTATTGTTAAGATCCGGACTCTAGATTTACTTTGCACTGTGGCACAGATTGTCAGAAACTCTGAGTACTCTTTTATATCTGAGTACTATCTAGATTGATGGACATTCAGAGCAGACTATCTAGATTTCGAGGATACGCTCAGAGTGGTAGTGCTAGATCTAAGCACTAGCTGACAAGAATTGTTGTCACTTAATTACTTTTATTACCAACAGCTATCCGATAGATATATACATAGATTGCTCTAGAATCATTAGAAAATAAGATGAACAAAATTCCCTTGTTTTGGGGATAATGTGTCAGAGGCACCAGTTATCGGGCTAGATAAGATAAGAAGGATGGTAGAGAACGTGAAGATTGATCTATTTAGAATGAGAATAACGTAAGATAGATAGATTAAGCATGCAAATGATAGACGCTGATCTTATAGCTTTGAACAGAGTGATAGTTTATACTTGAGATATTTTCTTTCCAGAGCATAAACCGATTCGGAAAGAGATTTAAGATGTCACCGAGTTAAATTGATCTGTATGAGGTTCTAGACGCTGTTAGTGGTCTAGCATACAGATTAGCTCCTTACAGCTTTCTTAAGTAGAAGATATGTTCTTCAGGTGTCTAAGCTGAGAAGCATCAGCCAGATTCTTTTCTATATACAGCATTTAGACGAGGCAGAGTTTGATAAGATCCTGATCTAATTTGAGCATCCGACAGATCTTTGATCGAAAAGATAAGCAGCTTAGAAACAAATCAAATCAGCTAATCAAAGTACAATAGAATAGACACATAATTTAAAAAACAACCTAAGAGGTAGACCTCGATATCAGATTAGATATCCAGAACTATATGATTGAAGTGAGTGTTGATTTAGTCATTCATCCAGTCTATCAGATTTGGTATTAAGATTGATTGCGATTTCGAGGATGAAATCATATCTTAGAGGGGGAGAATTGTAAAGCCCCAAAAATATTTAATTTGAAAATTTACGGAATTGAGAATTAAATTCTAATATTAATACATGAATGGACTGAATTGATATTTGAATTGATTAGGGACTGAATTGCAAATATTGAGAAGTTCAGGGACTAAAATGCAATTTTCCTATGACTAGTCAAATAAATAAGAAAATGAATGAGATAAGTACCATTTTAAGCAGATGAATCGAGAGGAAGAAAAAAAAGAGAAGAATAAGTTTTATCCTTCACTCCAAGATTCGATTAAAATCAATTCGCCCGATAGAATTCAAAATTGATTGTATATTTACGATCCTGGCATTGATGGCTTTGCTCTGACGCAAGTATTAAGAAATTCTACCCTTTTTAATTTTTTGATGGTGTTAGAATCAGATTTTGATTGAAAAGATATGTTCTAGTATAGACGACGATAGAATATCTAATACGGATCGAGAAAAGATCGTCGTTTGAACATGTTTATGAATTTTGAATGATTTTTGAAAATCTTAAAATTTGGAGCTGCTGAATTCGTGTGATAAAGGCTAAAATGATATTGATTTATTTTAATTGGATAAAATGTTGATGATTATGCTTTAGGAATTACCGATTTCGAATCGTTACGTCGCCGATTTGAATTCCGATTAATTGATCAAGTCTTTAGGTTGTTAAGTTTTGATGAGATTGAGATGAGATTGAAAGCTGATATTGAGAATGTATAAACTTCATTTCATATTTGATTTGGAAAGTATCGAGTTCTAGTCGAATAGTTCGAATTGCTTAAGTTGGATCAAGGTTTGTATTGAATTGTTACCTTGAAAGATTGAAGATGAATGAGTAGATTTTTATAAGATATTGTGTTGTTACAGCTTTTAAAGATTCGAACACTTCAAACGAGATAGAAAGATATGAATTGACATCGATTAAGATGGAAAGAATACTCGAGAAAGATTCAGATTCTCGAGTTTCCTACTAAATCACATACTTGCATGATTGTTTGTTATTACTTGATATTTAGGAATTTTACATTGATTGAAAAGCATGAGCATGAACTTGTGTGAATTATGTGATTGATTGAATATCATGAATTATGCTTGCTTTAGCTCAATGATTATTGATTTTTTTTCATATGATTTAAATATGATTTGAATAAGATGGCATCTAGAATTTAGATCTTCTTATTTGAGCAAGAACTTAAATAGATTGTGATGCATTATTGCATTCATTTTGAGTGACAAACCTTTGAGAATAGAAGGTAGAACTACCTAGATTTCAATGGATGTTTGGAGTCTATATTTGAGTGGCATAGGTTACAGAACTGTACCTATAGTCAAATAACTCGATATAGTGTCGCCAGAGTCCAGGGTTGAGATACTCCATGATAGTTGTGTTTTTGTTGCATATTTTAATATCATTAAGTTGTTTTTTTACATGCATTTATATGTTTTAATTAAGTATTTTGTTCATATTTCATGCATCTTGTCATCATAACATGCTCCCGAGTTTATTGTGTAGGAAGTAGCATTTTGGCTGGAAAATTGAATCAAAAGTTGGCTCGCTCGATCCGCCAATTTTTACCTATAGAGCGAGAGGAGTATTGAATGTGAGGCAGAGTTTTGTCCGCTCGATCCGTTGGTTTTTACCAATCGAGCGGGATAAAAGAGCAAAAGCGGAAGATTTGGGTCTGAGTTTTGTTCGCTCGATCGGTGGTTTTATACCGATCAATCGAGACGTAATTCTCAGAAATTATTTCTGAAAAAGGAAACTTGTCTTTTGAGGACTATAGTATATATTTAAGACTTTTATTCCGAATTTTAACTAATTTGTATCAGATTTCGAAGGGTTGGAACAACAAGAATTCCTTGGCGGCTAGGTTTTATCCTAATTTTTCTTAGACTTCTTATCTTCATTTGAATTTTTATAGAATTTCATGAATCGTTGTGGCTAGGTTTTAGAACTTGGTTGAGGAAGACAAACCCTTTAATTTATTTAATTTGTGAGATTCAAAATTTTTCATCGTTTAATTTCAATTGAGTATCAAAATTTTTCATCGTTTAATTCAATTTTTCATCGTTAAATTTCAATTGGCTTGATCACCCTGTGATTTTATCATACAAACTATAGCTAAATTAGAAATCAAATCCATAATTGTTTGATCTCCCAAATTTGTGAAGCAACTGCAATTAATAATTTTCCGCTTGTGAGTTTATTAATTTGTAGGAACAACGATTGACTAGATTAAATACATCCGCTTAAGTATGTGTTGTCTAGATTCATTAGTTTTACTAGTTTGCATGCTTCCTTGAATTTAAACCTTAATCGCTTGTATTGGGTTAGTTCATTGGTAAGAGTTAATTTAGAACGCTTGTGTCTAGTTAACTAAAATTAAGGTGAAATGAGAATTAATTTTCCAATAATGAATATTCAATGAGAATTAATTATTTTTAGATAATCGATGATCGAATGAATAATTTCAAGGGTGTAGTCGATCGATTCCAATGCTTATTTTAATTGATTTCTTCTATATGATTTTTATTCTCACATGCTAGTTGATAGAATTTAATTTTAAATTCCTTTTAATTAATAAAAGTTAATTTCAATCAAAAAATCCCTTTATTTATTTTTAGTATTTTAAGGAACACAATTAAATTTTATTTTTCTCGTGAAAACGATCCCTACTCTCACTACTACATAATTTATTTATCTGATTTGGGTTGGGTAATTTGGGTGCGACACGACTGAGCATTATCAAATTTTGACGCCGTTGCCGGGGACGGTGTTTAATTTGTTGTGTTCTAGTTAATTTATTTGAGCTTATTTTGTTTCTTTTCTTTTCTTCTAGTACTTCTCTGGTCGTTCATGTCTGCAGGAGAGTCTTCAGAAGAAGAGTTTCCCTACGATTCTGAGATTGATAGTACTTTTCACTGACGGCAAAGAGAAGCTCGAAGGATATTAGAAGATGATCAACTTAAAACTGAAAATATTGAAGAAAAGATGGCTGAAAACGCAAATCTGATCCTGAGACAACTGGGCACTCCTAATCTAAATCCGCAGCCTTTATGCATTACTTTTTCTACTCTAGAAAATAATGCTATTGTATTCTTTTCATGGTCTCGCAGGTGAGGATCCTCACAAGCACTTGATGGAATTCCATGTGGTATGCATGAGTATAAAACCTCATGGAGTAACAGAGGAGCAAATCCAACTGAGAGCCTTTCCTTTCTCTTTGAAGAGTGCTGCTAAGGATTGGTTGTACTATTTACCTCCTGGATCCATCACAACCTGGACTGAAATGAAGAGAATTTTTCTAGAGAAATATTTTACAGCTTCTAGAGCAGCGAATATCTGCAAAGAAATTTACGGCATCAGGAAATATATGGGGCAGTCACTTCATGAATACTGGGAGCGGTTCAAAAAGCTATGTGCTAGCTGTAGTGACCCTACCCGGATCCACTACCTAATCAGAGTTAAGAGAATAATTAAACATGCATTAAACAAATCGCTGCGGAAGACTTTAAATAAAAACAGACCGACAAAATACAACCGGTTAAATAAATTCGATTATAAAACTCAATCGAATAAATAAACCCTAAAGGCAAAACCTACAGCTAATCCAGCTGTCTTCACTGGTCATTGGCTACTCCAAGCTCCTGGTGCTAAATCCTGTAACTACACCTGCCCCATCGAATGGGGTGTCCAGATACACAGAAAAGACTGGACGTGAGCTCTAAGCTCAATACGAAAGCACTGGGTAAAACATACAAATATGATGCACGCAAATGATAGGTTATCCATATCTGGGATAACTGTATATAACTGCTCAGTAATGGCGCCTAGGATATGAGTAGTACAACCCGGGGAGCAAACCCTGTGTACACTGCTCATTCCTACAGGACGTAGACTGTGTCCCCAGATACTAATCATCCATGACCCGTCAGTCACTAGGCCCTAGACATCAACCGTCCTAACAGGGCTGAGCGGCCCTACATGGATTGTAAAGCCCCGTTTTTATCTTAAATGAGTTTATTTGAGTTAATCGGAGATTTCAGAGTTCACGAGCCGACTTGATTTTGATCAGGGTCTATTTTGCAAAAATTGGATTTTTTTCAGGGACTAAAACGCAAATATTGAAATTGTTATAATATCTAGCAAGGGTTGACTATTCTTGGCACTCTATCTTCCTCCCCTAGCCGTGCTCCACCATTGAAGACGCCTCCAAGCTTTATCCAAGCTCTTAAAATCCAGTCCGAACTCGATCCGTCCGTTGGAAATTAATTCTGAAGGCAGATTAGTGATCACAACAGTGATAGCTCCGTTATACCGTAAGTATTTCTCCGATCGGATATGTTTTATTTTTCGGAGGTTCTTAGAATCGATTTAGATTCTATTATGTTGTTTTTGGCGGAGTTCTGATCGTTTATTATCTGTCGGTTTTGAATTAGAGCGACGTTCGGAATTGTTATGATTTTTGGAAGCTATTTTCGAAATGTGAGTTTTGAGATTTGTTGGGTTTGTCTTGTTGTTGTTGTATTAGCATTGAATTGAGTTGATATCGCTATTGAACTGCTGTCTGCGTTGTCGGTTTGTTCAGTTTATAGCCGTTATGCCGTCGGTTTGAGTTTTGAGGATTTGGAACCGTTTTTTAGTTGTTGGAACTTGTCTTAAGTTGATCTTGGTTATTGATCGTTCATTTGTCTCCGTACAGATTCTTTTGGAGGTATCAAGCCCAGAGTTAGCAGCTGTTTGATCGTTTCCGAGATTTGAAAAAAGAACGGTATAGAGAATTTCCTTGAACCGTTGCCTTGTTGTTGTTAGATTGTATAGTTGTTGATACAGTCTCTTTTGTAGCGTATCCAGAGTTGGAAGCTACTGCATTGAAAGGTAAAAGCAGTCATCATGGCGGGATAGCATACTCGGGACTGTGGTTCTCGAGTTTCCCCTTTGAAATCACATACTTGCATTTACCCTTGTTCTAGCATGAGGAACTTGTGTCTTGTTTGATTGTATTGGCTTTTGTTAAAGGTCTTATGTGTTATGTTTATGTTATGCATTGATCTTGAGCCAATCTTGTTTTCAGCGGGCAGAACCGCCCTTTTTGTTTAGACGTTTGGGAAATATGATTGAGTGGCCTAGGTCGTAGTCGTTTCGCCTAGTGCTAGCATACTCATTATAGTTGCTCAAAGTCTAGAGGAGTGAGATACGTGGCACCACCTCGATTGGGAGAGTCGGTGAGTTGTTACGTGATCTTATCCTCGGGATCCCAAAAGCACAGCAGCAATCCCTCATTTATCAGATTGATATCCCGGTTTAAAAGACATGCATTCATTATGCTGTTATTAACTTAATTGTTGTATTGAAAGCATGTTGATTGTTGTATTAATTGTTATGTTGCTTTTACTGGGAATGTCGTTCTCACCGGTTATCCAGCCGTTGCTTTGTTTTGTATGTGTACTTGGCAACATGTGGGGCAGGATCAAGTCAGAAGAGACATGGTTAGCTCCGAGGGAAAGTTGTAGCAGTGAGACTCGGTTTCGAAGTCGTGTCAGCATGTCTACCTAGTGTTGTTAGAACATGTTTAGATATCGAACTTCGTTATTATGTTGTATTGACATGCAAGCTTTGCCGTGTTGTTATCGTGGCATGTTCTATTTTGGAGTAGTTGTTAAACTCTAGAACTTCATGTATTAATCGGAGGAACTGTATTTTTAATGTATGTGTTGATTTGGATTGCATTGGAATAGTTTTAGATGGAATTGCAAAGCATGTTTTCTGCTGTTTTGTTTCTGCTGTATGGGGCGCCCGAGCTGCAATTTTTAGCAGCCCGAGCGTACCCCACTCTGAGAACTCAGTAGCTTTTAGTTCTTAGATCTTGGTTGTTTAATTATTGTTTACTACTTAATTAGATGTTTAGAACCGAGGCCTCACATGGATCATCTCAAAAGATGGACATGCACAATATGATATGCACATGCTGCATAATAATATGACACATAAATGCAACATATAAGCATGCAAAACCCGCTGGCTATCTCAGTTTGTACTTACGTACCTTACTACAGGCAGTTCCTAGCTGTCCCGCTCTAGGTTCCAAGCCTATATCAGTTCTACAATGCAAATACCCATGCATCAATAATTAAGCTCTAAAAGCCTTAATTAAGCTATTGCATACTCCTAAATAATTTAAGGAGGCCATAGCTATACCTGCGTCCGTCGTCAGCCCGCTGATGACAATTGCCTCAAAACTTAGGCACATCTCCGCCTCAACGTCGGGATCGCTATGCCACTTTTGGATTCCCAATAGGATGCCTAGAACTCCCTAGATCTTAGTTAGAAGGCTAAGGAATCAGAGAGAAAAGAGGGAAAGGTGCGAGTTGAAAATGAAATTTCGGATCTCTATTTATAGACGGAGTTCGGAGCCTCCGAACCCGGTTCGGAACGTCCGAACACGATCGGAACCTCCGATCCCATCTTTGGAGCGTCCGATCGCCCAATATTACGTCAGCCCTGATGTCACCTTGCTGACGTAAGCAATGATGTGTGCCCTAGTCCCGATCGGAACGTCTGATCTCACCGACGGAGCTTCCGATCTCGATCGCAGCCTCCGATCCGAGTTCGGATCCTCCGATCTTTGGTTCGGATCCTCCGATCCATCCGAACCCTCGGAACCTTCCCGACCATTTTCGAGTGTCTTGAATCCATTTCTGGACTCCGTTAACCCATTTGGAATTTCCTTAATCATGTTTTACTTAATCTAAACATTATTACACGATTAATATACTCATTAATCGCTAATTCTGGATACGGGTTACTACATTCTTCCCCCCTTAAAAGATTTCGTCCTCAAAATCTAAGGTAATACCTCGAGAACGTAAGATAGACCACTACTTGAGTGTCTGGTCGAAATAGCTTCCGACGCACTCAGACTCTCGTCGAATTCCTTATAAGCTCCATTAATGCTTAACCACATTAATATTCTTTCACTAAAGATTACTGCGCTACTGGTCGACAGTCAAACTTCCCTAGCGCTAGCGTATCGTAACATTGATACTTCTTTCACTCGGACCACGATCTTCCTGACCACAAAGGATACAATACCCGCTTGACCAATATCATCGTCCCAAAGTAATTTTAGACTAACGAAGACCAAGTCATGAACTGACTGGTTTATGACATTCGTCGAATTACTTATCGAATCTAACCATCTAATGGTTTCAAAATTTCTCGGTGCTCAACACCTCTAGTCAGGAAAACACTAATCCCAACATTGTGCTGACACATTCTAACATGAATCTGGCTTTAAGATAATCCAGTTGAATCAAGTCTATACATCAACGTAACTGCTCACAATGTTCCCTAGACTGGTTACCCTCCCCACTCTCCCTGAAGCACAACCGGCTTCCCAAGGAATACTGGGAACTTAAACCATCATGCCTAGTATATTCTGCTGTCCACGTTTCTTAGTATAAGCTCAACACTGTGCCCTGATGATAACTATCATCACTTGCAATTTATGATGCTACGTCATCTCCTAGCCATTGGCCTGCGAAGTCACGCATACATTGTAATAGAAGTCATTACGCCTCTGATGATCTACATCATCTCGATCATAGGTTATTCACCTCATGAATTTCAATCGTTAGACATCCTCTTGTTAGTTATACATACTCGCAACCACTGTACACATATCAAGACTAAGGCAAGCTCCCACCAATATGCTCGACTGGGACATTCCACAGTGCACAGACATATGGAAACGCTTCCTATTCTGTCTTGAAACTCGACAGTCATTGTACTTGGTATAACTCAACTCAGAGTCTCAGATAATACCATCAGCTCATACCAATCTCCCAAGGTTGAACATACTGATCCTGGAACTAAATCCCAACGGATTCTCAATAGTCAAATCGCTCCCTTGCTGAACGCATCATCCTTAGCACTGAAAAGACGAAGATTCCTGATGAACATGTCATCCCTGGAATATCGCAATTCGCTTTTTACCAAATTACTTGTCACCTAACACACGTCCAACTATCGTCCATTGCTAAAGCGCAATATCCTTGACAAATATTCCGCACGGATGTGACTAACGGCTTGAAAAGCACAAACCTGATCCCTCCCGATCTTGCGAAATCTTCAATTCCCACAACAATCTTGTTGGCTACTAAGTTGAAATTCTACTATCTCTGTCATTTCAGAGACATCGTTCATCACACGCTAGAAGGCTAGTACACCTCCTGCTAGATCTCGAGGATCAGATCCTAGCTAATGTCACACAGATCAGACAAATGATGTTTCCTTGCTAATGTCCATTAGCATTTCCAACTACTCGTCGGATCCAACCACAACGGTACACATAGATGCCCTCACTTAACCGAAATGTCCGGTCAAAAATCTTCACTATTGTTGTTCAATGGAAAACTCTCACATGAAACAATAACATGATCCTTTCCTGACCTATTGCTATCACTAAGCAATTGATTGGATCAATACCAGTTTCCTTCTTAACAAGAATGCACTATACTGGAAACTACCAACTTCCTTGCTTGTCTCCACTGTCAAGTTAGCACCTAACTTGATCATACAAGTCCACTTGCAATCGTTCCCGATTACAGCAATCCCAGAAGATTCATCTCTAACGATCATCGAGACCAAATAACTCAAATCTCCGATTTCTCTGAGATGGTATTCAGTACTCTTCCCATAAGCATTACTTGACAAAATACTATCCCAAGTATTTCTTAATTGCTACATCCTGATCAACCCTGATTGGCTCAACCAATCGAACTCGTCGATCTACTTAAGCTCGCACACATCTAGTCAGACGACCACTGATCATTCAACCTGCATGGCTCGGTCAATAACTATGACTCAGCTGCCACAAAGAACCATTTCCAAACGGTGTCAGATCACAGTACATAAGTAGTTTACTTGGCACAAGTCCTGCGCCTTTTCAGCACTACTAACCGCTGCTTCGTATTCTGAACTTAATCATCATAACTCTGACAGAGTTAGCCAATAACCTCTAGTAGTCACTAGCACAGATCCCGTGCCACCTTAGCACTACTAATCGTTGTCTCGTTCACCCAAGGCAAACATTAAGATAAACTAAGCCCATTCCATCCCATGGAAAATCCTACGCTCGACCTCTTAAAATATCAGACAGTGCTTAGCGCAACCACTAGACTCACTATCCTTACCTCGTTCATTCAGAATGAACACCACGACTCGTCAAGTCCAAGAAGGATAACTAAAGAATCCCAAAGATTTCCACAATCCTCGGACACAATCTTGATTATATCCCTCGCTAAGATTGTTCAACAAATTAAGACCGAGGTAGCCTACCACCATGTCCCACCTGGAATCACCACCAAGTGTATACTGGCATCACGCTTCCCTCATGCCTCAATTAGTCTTATACAAACCTTAAGACGAACAACCCCATTACTGATGAAAGACTAACATCGCTGGAATTACTCACCTCCGAGTCAACGTCTCTGATAGTCTTCACTCTCCCCTCCTAAATAAGTATCATATCAGGAGAATCCAATCATATTTCTAATATGATACTAGTCAGATGATATCCCCAATCATCATGGTGTAGTCCTCGTATTCGAGTCAAAGTCTCGTAACAACATCCCATCCAATATCTTGGATAATTCCTATCACAAGGAAATTCTAACCACAACTTTGATGACAACCCATAGCCATCGCTGGTAGAATCCGTCCACCTACTTGATCCATACGTCTAGCAGTAACCCAAAGGTTAAAACCTATCTGCTCAGAGTACATACTTGTCAAGAAAATCCCTTCCTGATTGGTTCCCATAGCAGAATGCTCAAACTATATCTCTGGCTTACCAGATGATTACAAACCATCGATATCAAACTTGATATCTAATCCAAGGTCATACCTCGTCGTGACTGTCACCAAATTCCTAGACTGAGTAGCCTTCCCACCGCCATCTCCAGAAGCACAAAGGCTCCCAGATAACCTCTGAAGTACAAGGACTCCCAGAGTAACACTGGCATAGGGTCGCGCCCCATCACGTCTAGTCATGGTCATTGTCCACAACTCTCGGCATATACTGAACCTGGTATCCTGATGACAATCCATCATCACAAGTCTCAACCCTACGAAGGTCAGACAGCCTACTGTTCCAAGAAAACAACCTAGAACAAAGTCCAAATGTTCTAAACCGAACAATACCCTTAATGCCTCTAGATGAGTCCACTCATCGCTGGCACTAACATAGTCCACTGACTAACTAGGTCAATCTTAGGAAAACGCCTATACTAACCACAAGTCACAGTTACAGTCGGCCCACTCAATCCTATGAGTTGCAATAGTTGTACGCAAATCAACTAAACCCAATCCAAACTTCTGCACAATCATGCAATCATCCATGAATTGCTGGATAAATAAAACAAGTATCACTTATTTCAAGTTATGTACAATTCTCTTTATTACAAACCCATGTAATACATACATCATTCAAAATACAATGAAATGTACAATCGAACTTGAAATGATACAACCAAAGTATGATGATTCATTACAACTGAAATACTGTTTACAACTACATCAATACAGTATTTAAATCGTCGTACTAGTCTTTGTTTCTTGAGCATGAAGCTTCTAATCGACACATGCATCGATACAAGCATACTCCCGACCAAGTCTCTCTACATGTCCTCTTACGAAGAACTCTGGAGAAATGGCACGTGATAGCTAACCAGCTATGCTCTGCGTCAGTGCATGTCAGTCGACCTCTTCTGCTCACGTTCTACCGTCAGCTTTCTTCTTGTAACCAAATCATGCTTTTGAACATGAAGTTTATCGTGTGCCTACCGGAAGCATCGATACAAGCATACCGGCAAAACCATGTTCTGCATGAGGTTAAAGACCTCACGCTCGAAACCTGTCATGCTTTAGGCACTCGAGGCATTCCCTAGTGAAGGTCTATCTGACAATCTCTCCAACTATGACTGGAGAATCTTCAGAGTAGTGTCATCATGGTATGGATGATACAGATGCAAGCATCAAGTGCGTCCCATCCAATGCTCTGCCACTGCCTCTGACATCCGGTACTCGATTCAAAGCTAGGATCCACATGAGTAGAAATCTTGAAAACTCGGACACGATCCATCACTCCTGTCCGCACTTTCTAGAATCCCATAAGCCAAATCTTTAGAAATCCGGCCGATGACGATAGTCTCTGGGCAAACTAATTGCCGCATTATCACCTCTTCCAAGGTCTAATCAATCCTATAAGGATAACCCAAAGTCTCATTACTATATCCCAAGTCTCTTGCATGCATATGCTCTGATACCAATAAATGTAGTGACCTTACCCGGATCCACTACCTAATCAGAGTAAAGAGCATAATTAAACATGCATTAAATGAATCGCTGCGGAAGACTTTAAATAAAAACAGACCGGCAGAATACAACCGGTTAAATAAATTCGATAATACAACCCAATCGAATAAATAAACCCTAAAGGCAAAACCTACAGCTAATCCTGCTGTCTTCACTGGTCATTGGCTACTCCAAGCTCCTGGTGCTCAATCCTGTACCTACACCTGCCCCGTCGAATGGGGTTTCCAGATACACAGAAAAAACAGGACGTGAGCTCTAAGCTCAATACGAAAGCACTGGGTAAAACATACAAATATGATGCATGCAAATGATAGGGTATCCATATCTAGGATACCTGTATATAACTGCTCAGTAATGGCGCCTAGGATATCAGTGGTACAACCAGGGGAGCAAACCCTGTGTACACTGCTCATTCCTACAGGACGTAGACTGTGTCCCCAGATGCTAATCACCCATGACCCGTCAGTCACTAGGCCCTAGACATCAACCATCCTAACAGGGCTGAGCGGCCCTACATGGTTCATCTCAAAATATGGACATGCACAATATGATGTGCACATGCTGCATAATAATATGACACATAAATGCAACATATAAGCATGGAAAATGGCTATCTCAGTCTGTACTTATGTTCCTTACTACAGGCAGTTCCTAGCTGTCCCGCTCTAGGTTCCAAGCCTATATCAGTTCTACAATGCAAATACCCATTCATCAATAATTAAGCTCTAAAAGCCTTAATTAAGCTATTGCATACTCCTAAATAATTTAAGGAGACCATAGCTATACATGCGTCCGTCGTCAGCCCGCTGATGACAATTGCCTCAAAACTTAGGCACATCTCCGCCTCAACGTCGGGATCGCTATGCCACTTTCGGATTCCCAATAGGATGCCTAGAACTCCCTAGATATGAGTTAGAAGGCTAAGGAATCAGAGAGAAAACAGGGAAAGGTGCGAGTTGAAAATGAAATTTCGGACCTCTATTTATAGACGGAGTTCGGAGCCTCCGAACCCGGTTCGGAACGTTCGAACACGATCGGAACCTCCGATCCCATCTTCGGAGCGTCCGATCACCCAATATTACATCAGCCATGATGTCACCTTGCTGACATAAGCGATGATGTGTGCCCTGGTCCCGATCGGAACGTCCGATCTCACCGACGGAGCTTCCGATCTCGATCGGAGCCTTCGATCCGAGTTCGGATCCTCCGATCCATCCGAACCCTCGGAACCTTCCCGACCATTTTCGATCCTGAATCCATTTCTTGACTCCGTTAACCCATTTGGAATTTCCTTAATCATGTTTTACTTAATCTAAACATGATTACAGGATTAATATACTCATTAATCGCCTATTCTGGATACAGGTTACTACACTAGCTGTCCGCACCATCAGATAAGTGAGAACCTGTTAATTCAATATTGCTATGAATGTTTGTTATCTCATGACAGGAGTATGTTAGATGCGGCCAGTGGAGGAGTTTTTGTGGACAAAACTCCACGATAGGCAAGAAATTTGATCGAGAAAATGGCTGCCAATTCTCAGCAATTTGGAACCAACAAAAGTTATCATACACCTAAAAAGAATAATGTGGTAAATGTATCTTATTTTTAGTAGCAATGGATGGAACTGAAGTCTCTTGTGCGTCAAATGGCGGTAAGAAATGGATAGATTGCAAAGGCATAATTTGTGCTGCAGTGTGACATGCAACTGACATGTGTCCCACACTTCAAGAGGAGTCGGTCGAACAGGTGAATGCTACTGGCTGATTTCTTGGACCACCACAGCAGAAGTATGATCCGTATTCCAACACATATAATTAAGGTTGGAAGGATCATCCAAATCTTAGATACAGAAACCCTCCAACGAATCTGTAGTGACCCAACCCGGATCCACTATCTAATCAGAGTTATAGAAAAGCGCACGCAATAAAAGCTTTAAGAGTAAAATGCGGATAATTAAAATACAACAAATCCAATCGACAGAATACAACCGACGCTATCACAAGTGTATAAATACTGTTATACAGCCAAATCGAAGGTTCAGGGTAAATAAATCCCTACCCTCTACAACCTCGCCCTCCCCAAAGCTCAATCCTGCTGAGAGCCGCCTGAACCGTCAAGCCTCAAACCTGCCCCGCCACAAGGTACACAATACCCAAACACAGGGGCGTGAGCTAGAACGCTCAATACGAAGCAATGATATAATTACAAATATGCGCACACAGATGATTTAAAACTCAAGTGAAAACACTTGCTCATAGCGCCGAGAATATACAGTACCGGCTAGAGAGCAACTCCGCGGGGTACTCGTATACTCCATATCAGGGCTGAGCCAACCCCATCCTGACCCGAATCCAAAAACAGGATACAAGTCCCATATGAAAACTGTCATACCTGACTCGAGTCCAAAATGAGATCATCGTTCCCTATGGAGACTGTCAATGACTCACATCTCTCCGGATGCAGTCACACGTAAAATCATGTATGTGCTAAGATGGTAAAACATGCTAAAACATGATAAAACATATAGCACATACTCATGCAACATATAAGCAAATATATCATGCCGGCTATCTCGGTCAGTACTTACGTACCTCTAACACTGTTGGTCAAACCTAGCTCTGCTGGTCTAGACTCCAAGCCTACTAGTCCAGTCTACTAGCTACTACAATGCAAATATCCATGCATCAACAATTAAGCTCTAAAAGCCTTAACTAAGCTATTGCATACTCCTAAATATTTTTAGGAAGCCAAATTATACCTTAGTCCGTCGTCAGCCCGCTGGTGTAGAATCGCCCCAAAACTTAGGCACACCTCCGCTAAGACGCCGGGATCGCTAGGCAACTTCCGGATTCCCAATGGGATGCTTAAAACTCCATAGATCTAAGTAAGAAGGTTCAAAAACCAGAGGAAAGAAGGGAAAATCGGTGCACAGAATGAGGGCTCGGACCCCTTATTTATAGACGGCGATCGGAACCTTCGATCCCCGTTCGAAACGTCCGATCACGATCAGAACCTCCGATCGCACCTTCGGAGCGTCCGATCACTCAATATTACGTCAGCCCTGACGTCATCTTGCTGACGTAAGATATGACGTGTTCATCGAGTCAGATCGGAGCTTCCGATCTTGCCGACGGAGCTTCCGATCTCGATCGGAGCATCCGATCCTGGCACGGAGCTTCCGATCCACTTCGGATCGTCCGAACTCCTCATCGGACTGTCCAGTCCTGCTGAACCAATTCAACTAGTTCGAGTGCTCTGAATCCATTTCTGAAGTCCGTTATCCCAACAGGAACTTACTTAATCATGTTTTACTTAATCTAAACATAATCACGTGATTAATTACTCATTGAATCACTAATCAGAAATGCGGGTTACTACATTCTCCCCCACTTAAGAAATTTTGTCCTCGAAATTTAAGTCTTAGAGGAAAACATAAGTAGCTAACCAATGTTTTTTATTACAACTGAACAAGTATAAACTTGATACAAAGGTAAGCGCCATTCGAGATTGGCCGACGCCTACGTCAATTGGTCAAGTTCGAAGTTTTCATGGGCTTGCGAGTTTTTATAGGAGGTTCATAAAGGATTTTAGCGCATTGGCGGCACCCATGACTGCAGTTATCAAGAAAAATATTACATTCCATTGGGGCGAAGAGAAAGAGAAGTCTTTTAATATCATTAAACACAAGTAAATTAATGCTTCTTTACTTGTTTTGCCTGATTTTACTAAAACTTTTGAGATTGAATGTGATGCATCAGGTGTAGGAATTGGAGGTGTCTTGACGCAAGGGGGAAAGCCATTAGCGTATTTCAGCTAGAAGTTGAGTGGAGCGACCTTGAATTATCCTCCCTACGATAAGGAGTTTTATGCATTGGTGAGGGTACTCGATACATGGCAACACTACTTGAGGCCAAAGGAGTTTGTGATTCATAGGGATCATGAATCCTTGAAGCATATCAAGGGGCAGCAGAAATTGAATAAAAGACATGCCAAATGGGTAGCGTTCATGGAGACTTTTCCTTATGTAATAAAGTATAAGCAAGGTAAGGAAATTGTGGTAGCATATGCGTTGTCACGAAGGTACGTGCTCTTAACTACTTTAGATTCTAATTTTTTGGGGTTTGAACACGTTAAAGAGTTGTATGCGAGTGATGTTGATTTTGGTGAGATCTATGAGTCGTGTATGCATGGTCCAAAGGATAAGTTTTATATGCATGATGACTATTTGTTTAAGGAAGATAAATCATGCATTCCTAGGTCTTCAATTAGAGAATTACTTGTTAGGGAATCACGTAGTGGTGGTCTAATGGGGCATTTTGGTTTGTCTAAAACATATCAAATTTTGTATGAACACTTTTATTGGCCACATATGAAGCATGATGTTGAGAAAATGTGTGGGCGGTGTGTGACTTGTAGGAAGGCAAAGTCTAGATCACAACCACATGGATTATATACTCCACATCCAGTACCTAGTGAACCATGGGTAGATATTTCTATGGATTTTGTTCTTGGGTTATCGAGGTCTAATAAGGGGAGGGATTCTATTTATGTAGTGGTTGATATGTTCTCTAAAATGGCACATTTTATTGCATGTCAAAAATACAACGATGCTTTGCATGTTGCAGATTTATTCTTTAATGAGATTGTTAGATTGCATGACAGACCTAGGAGTATTGTTTCTGATAGAGATACTCGATTTTTGAGTTACTTTTGGAAAACATTGTGGTGTAGACTTGGGACTACGTTATTATTTTTTACTAGTTGTCATCCACAAACCGATGGTCAAACAGAAGTAGTAAATAGAACTTTAGGAACTTTTTTGCACAATATCGTTAAGAAGAACTTGAAAAATTGGAAAGATTGTTTGTCATTTATTGAGTTTGCTTATAATCGTGTGTACATTTTACTACGAGTTATTCACCATTTGAAATTGTTTATGGTTTTAATCCATTGACTTTGTTGGATTTAATCTCTTTACCTATTATTGAAAGGGTTAATATGGATCGAAAGAAGAAAGCTAAATTTGTGAGGAGCTTGCATGAGAAATTACGTGAAAAATATAGAGAAAAGGAATTTGCAGTATACTAAGCAAGTGAACAAAGGAAGAAAGAAGGTTGTGTTTGAACCTGGTGATTGGGTTTGGTTGCACTTAAGAAAATAGCATTTTTTGGAGAAGAGGCGTTCAAAGTTGTTACCTAGAGGAGATGGTCATTTTCAAGTCGTGGAGCGAATCAACGATAATGCCTACAAACTAGATTTGTCAGGTGAGTATATTGTGAGTACTACATTTAATGTTTCTGACTTATCTTTGATTGATGTAGGAGATGAGCGAGATTTGAGGACAGAGGAGATGATGATGGCGATCATGGATAGCTCGTATGTGAATCCGATGGCAAGGAGAGTTAGAGATCCATTTAAATTACCAAGATGGAGTTGGAACACTTGAAGATTATTGAAGAAGTTTAAGCGTCATTGAAGTGTTAAAAAGTGAAGAGTTAGAATTTCGGACAGAAAACCTCTCTCTCGAGCGCAACTTCATGCACTCAAGCGAGCCTTGTGACTTTGGAAAAAAAATTGGCAGAGACTTTCTCGCCCGAGCACCACTTCCTACGCTCGAGCGAGCTTCGTGAAAATTTTCGGGCAGGGGACTTCTCGCTAGAGCACGCCTTCATGCTCCTGAGCGAGGGCAGGATTTACACACACTTCGGCATGTTTTTGTGTGTGTGCGTGGTTTTTGATAAATTTTTCCTAATTTAAGTATTTTAGAACTACTAGGAAACTTTCTAGATGATATCTTTTATATCTTTAGGCAATATTTTGCTATATCTTTTATTTTTTATTGTAAACTATAAATACAATGTTTGTTTTTCATTAATAATAATTCAGATTCAGT
Organism: Henckelia pumila; assembly: GCF_033568475.1. NCBI lineage: Eukaryota > Viridiplantae > Streptophyta > Magnoliopsida > Lamiales > Gesneriaceae > Henckelia > Henckelia pumila. The sequence continues at coordinate 34,736,323 of NC_133120.1, read as the reverse complement.
TTATACACAATATTGAAATTATCTCAAGAATTTTCTTCAAAGCTTTGCTTTGGTATTCAAATCAAAATCCTCAAAGTTTAATCACTTTGAAACGTTTTTCAGTTGATTTTCATTTAAAATTGTCAGATACAAGTTATCTGAAGGTTTTCCTTTGCTTCAATTGTTTCGTGATCTCTATTGTTAATCGATTTTTCAATTAAATTTGGTTATCCGAAATTTATTCTTTTTTTTTGTTTTATGTGTTTGTCTGTCAGAATTACTTGATTCAAAGATTGGGATAAAATTATTGAATCTTTGATTATTGATCTGAGGGTGCGATTTACTTATAATTGTGTTTGCTTATCATTCCCATAAGAATACATATCACTTTGGTACTCAAACCTTTCTTACGGTAGATCTGTACTAAGAGATGTTGTGTGAGGTGTTGAGAAACATCTTAGAAAACACCTTACATGCAGATGTAACGCCCCAAAATTATCTTAATGGACTTTATTTGAAATAATCAAAGATTTTAGAAGTCGAGGGCCGATTTGATTATGATCAGGGACTAGAATAAAATTTTTGGAATTTTCAGGGACTAAAATGCAATAAATGGATTTATTAGATATTTAAGCATGTATTTTACTCATTCTTCACTTCATCCCCTTCCTCAATCTCTCCTCCCACCATGGAAACCGCCCCATTTCATTTCCCAAGCATTGGGATTTCCATTTTTGATCGATCCGTCCGATAGAATTGATTTATGACTGGATATCTACGATCACAGCGACGAGTGCTCCGTTTGGAAGTAAGTATATCTTAATTCTGAGAATTTTTAATTTTTGGACGATGTTAGAATTGATTTATATTCAGAGAGGATGATTATGAGATAGCTGTGATAGTATATCTAAGACGGTTCGAAGATCTAACGACGATCGGAATTGATATGAATTTTCTAGCTATTTTCAAAAATTGGAGTTTTAAGATGTGTTGGGATTGGATTGGAAATGTTATGAATTGATTGAATTGAGTTTATTGAAATGATATATTGCTGTCTGCGTTTCCGTTTTGATCAGTTTATAGTCGTTATGCCGTCAGTTTCAGTTTTGGATATTGTTTCGATGTTTTGATCGTATCGAGTTTGATTGAGATTTTGATGTCAATATTGATCCTTATGACTTCTTCTGATAGCTTGAATTGAAGTCAGCAATGTTGTGAGATAACAGCTTTGGTCAGTTTGGAAGATTGAAGTCGGTACAGTATCGATTTTCTTTTTATCGATTGAAGAAGTTGATTGAGTTTTGAATGAATTTTTGATTGGATATTGATTATTATCCTTATTATTGATTTTCAGATTGAAGTACCTTTGAAGTGAATAACGTAAAAGACGACTTAGACTTCAATGGAACGATTAACTCGAATTAGACTGGATTCGAGTGTTCCAAAGAAATCACATACTTGCATGATTGAATGCTTATTTGAAAACATGATTGAATGCTTAGTTGAAATCATGATTGAATGCTTATTTGAATTGGTTATTGAATTTATGATTGAATGCATGAGATGACATAAGCATTCATATTGAGCAGAATGATTATTCGTTTTGAATTAGACGATCTGGTGATTATAGTTGAGTGGCCTTGTAGGCGAATTACTACATGTGCGGAAATAAATCTCTATAATGCTCCGGAGTCTAGAGGATTAAAATATTCCTTGTCCACCTCGAGAGGGTAGTCGGTGTGATTGATGGATATTTTAACCTCGGGATCCCAAACCGAAGAAAGAAAGAAAAAAGAATTCCATTTGATTATCTGAGTCTGATAATCCAGAAGTTTTACAGACATGCATATCATTTTAATTCAGTACTTGAATGAATTACTTGAATTATATCTGAAGTTGATATACGAGGTGAATTGATGCATATCATGTTTGATATGTTTATTTGATATAGCATGTTGTCTCTTTTACTAGGAATTGTATTCTCACCGGATTATCCGGCTGTTGTCTTGTTTTTTTATGTGTGCATGGCAACAGGTGGGGCAGGATCGAGTCAGAGACGACAAGGATAGATTGAGATCGAAGATTAGAAGTGAGACTTCGGTTTAGAACGGAAGAGCATGTCAATCTAGTCTTTTGTTTTAGGTTGTATTTGTGTCGAAACTAGAACCGATGCATGTTCTCGTCGACGAAGAAATGTATAACTCTAGAACTACCATGTATGTTGAATGATGTTTAAGCATGGTTGCATGTTGTTGTTTATGAATTATGATCATCTAGATTGAGTTGAATTGATGATTGGAATAGAAGTGCATGTTCTGAATTTTCAGATTTTCTGGGCAGACCATGCGCTCGATCGCACGACTTCGTGGAATCGAGCGCAGCCCCTGCAAATAATGAGGCAGTAGACTCAGCATTTTGGTGCGCTAGATCCTGGCTTTTTGTAGGATCGAGCGCGGCTCATATTATTTTCTAGGCAGAGAGTTTCAAAATATGGTGCGCTCGATCCTGGACTTTTATAGGATCGAGCGCAACACTATTTATCAAAAAAATAATTATTTTTTTTATTTATATAATGTCTTATCTTTTGGCCAGTAGTGACCCTTACCCGGATCACCTACTAAACAGACACTTAGGCATGCAATTAACTTAATTAAACAGATATCAGAATAAAACTGCGGAAACCATAAACATTATAAAATCCCAAGTAAAGGAATCTGCAATTTATCCAAATAATATACAACCAAATCGAATAGCTGTATCAACCCCAAACAACAGTAATAAACCTAGACGAAGCTCCAGCTGGCCAACCACTGACTAGCCCCTCCTGGATCCACCCTCCTCGTCCAATCGCAAACCTTCCCCATGGAATAGGGTGTCCAGAAACACAGAGTACGAGACGTGAGCATAAAACGCTCAGTACGAGAGTATGAGTATACATGCATGCAAAGTGAACTCCCTATAGACTCGAGGTCAAGGATCAGATAACAGAGACAGAATGGGCCCTAGTATGTAGCACGCTGTGCCGTCGCTTCAGGAGGTGGCTCCCATACCGAGATAACCGTGGATACGCCGGACCCAAATCGATGTAAGTCCATCAACTAACTGGATAGGATACAACCCTACTAACAGACATCTCGAAAGAGATACAGCAAGATGCAAATGAATGCAGCATAAATCAATGACATATAAACCATGCAGTCACATAATACATGCATACTCAGTCAGGATATCTCGAACATTACTTCCGTACCTCAAATCAGTGCAAGCGCTACCAACTCTAGGTCCACGCCTATAGTCTGCTCTACACTGCCAAATGATACTACTATCATTTAAGTGCTCTAAAAGCCTTAACTAAGCTATTGCATACTCCTAAATATTTATAGGAAGCAAAAGCTATACTTTCGTCCGTCGTTAGCCCTTTGATGTCGATGCCTCCAGAACTTGGGCACAACTCCGCTACGACTATCGAACGCCGGGTCAAGCCTAGGAAGGCTAGCACTACTCGAATAGACTAGAAAGGAGATGGAAATACTCGGAATTGGCAATTGGAAATGAAGCCTTGGCCCTCTATTTATAGACAACGATCGGAACTTCCGATCCTTGATCGGAACGTCCGAACCTCGATCGGAACGTCCGATCATGCCATCGGAGCTTCCGAAGATCCTGATCTGCCACGTGTCAAAATATCACTTGTTGACTCCGGATAGGGGTGATCGGAGCTTCCGATCTAACCACACATCATGGATGACGTAATATCATCGGTGCCTCCGATCGCTCATCGGAGCTTCCGATCCTGTTCGGAGCTTCCGATCGTGCCTTCGGAGCTTCCGATCCGTCCGATACCCAATTTAATTAATTAGCATTAATCCTTTAATTACTCAATTAGGGTACGGGCTACTACATTATCCCCCACTTAAGATATTTCGTCCTCGAAATCAGATCTTAAGTACCGAATGCAATACAGAAATCAGAAACATTCTTTATTCAAATCAAACGTTTACAGAGTTTGCAATTGAATACAACTTAAGAATGAAATCAAAACAACTCAGGATGGTCTTCACGCATCCTGTCCTCAAGCTCCCAAGTAGCTTCCTCAGTGCCTCGGCGCTGCCACTGAACTAAAACCAAAGGAATGACTTTGTTCCGTAAAACCTTATCCTTATAATCCAGGATACGAATAGGTTTCTCAACATAGGTCAAATCCTTGTTCACCTGAACCTCAGACCGCTGCAGAATATGAGTTTCATCCGCCACATACCGTCGCAACAGATATACGTGGAACACGTCATGAATACTGGATAGATGCGGTGGCAAAGCTAGTCGATAAGCCAAATCGCCAATGCTCTCCAAGATCTCAAACGGACCGATAAACCTGGGAGATAACTTGCCCTTAAGGCCAAATCTGAGAATCTTGCGGAAAGGTGACACTCTCAGAAACACTTTCACCCCGACACCAAACTGCAAAGGCCTATGCTTGATATTAGCATAGCTGGCCTGACGATCCTGTGCAGTCTTAATCCGTTTCTTGATCTGATCAACAATGTCTATCGCCTGGTGGTAAACTCCGGTCCCTCAGCCTGTCTCTCCCCCACTTCTTCCCAAAAGAGTGGAGTACGACAACATCGCCCGTACAACGCCTCAAAAGGTGCCATCCCAATACTAGTATGATAACTGTTGTTTTACGCGAACTCGATCAATGGCAAATGATCCTGCCAGGCTGAACCAAAATCCATGACGCATGCTCTAAGCATATCCTCCAAAGTACGGATAGTGCGCTCTGACTGAACATCAGTCTCAGGATGATAGGCAGTACTCAAACTGAGAGTAGTACCCATCGCACGCTGAACACTCCCCCAGAATCTAGAAGTAAACCTGGGGTCCCGATCGCTGACAATGCTCACAGGCACTCCATGAAGTCGAACGATCTCCTGAATTTACAACTGTGCCATACGATCCACATTGTACTCCTGGCTATAGGCAATGAAATGCGCTGACTTGGTGATGTTGGAAAACTGTGTTCAGATCAATTAGAATTTATACCCGGTGCAGCGGAAGTTTAAAATTTTATTTTATTAATATGGAACGATTCCATATCTGGGTATCAAAACTTTACGATTAAATTTGTGTAAGTAAAACAAATAATCACTATTAAATAATTTACCTTAAAATCTCGAAGCGAGATTATGGACACCAACAGAATTTAATCTGCTCTTGTTGTATATCCCCGGAACTGATGAACGAACGTTTCTTCAATCAGGTCCACGAATAGAAGTTTGCGTAGAGAATAAACAGATATGATCTGTTAATTCTGATTGTAATTTTTCACAAAAACACAACCCGAATTTTCTCCATAAGGGACAGAGGATTTCGAAAATCCCCTTGAATAATATAGGCTGAAATTCGAAAATTGCAAGACTAAAAGCTTATTGAATTTCGAACACTGCAGTATATTTATAGATAATTTCTAGTTATAATTGTATCAGGACTCTAACTCCTTAAATCCCACAATCCATAACTTAAGCCCAACAAGCCAAGCATGTTGTTATAGAAATTAATATAAAATTCATCGTGACTCCGATTGATAAACTGATTTCACCAATTTGCACAGAAACCATTTCTGCATCTTTTAGAGTCAAGATAATTTTTCTGAATCCGAATTCAGTGATTTCCAAAAATGTCCATCCCTATGTCATTTTAGGAAATCTCACTCCCTTTAGTTAAGAAGTCCAACTTCTCTTTCATTAAATTTAACTCTTTAAATTTAACTATCTCTACGGGGTTTTAGTAATCCATTACTTGTGTAACCCTCAATGGTTCAAGAATACAGCTATCCGTGGGCTCACAACTCCTTGTGACTCGGAACAACAATTTCCGACTTACCCATCGAATCATGGTAAGAGCGCCTAGCAACATCGCCCCATGATTCCCTAGGTATTACTGATAGTGTCTGCAAGAAACAGTAGATTTTGGTTAGCGTACAGTACGGTCCCTTCAACCAAATATCCCAATCGAATCAACAACCACTGGTGCATCGAGAGTCGTTCGAGATTCGATAACTATGCATAACATCTTGGATAACCCATGTGTTACTAGGATAACCCATTAACCTAAAACATATCATGTACTCTGGCCAGAGATTCGTCACACTAATATCTCCTCAGATCGCATAGGATATCCACACTCGCAAGTATGTGGTGAATCCTTGACAACAAAACATCGACTCCTATATGTGTCGTAACTGTACCCAATCCCGACACCTGATGACCCCAATAGAGTCGATAAACGAGTCAAAGTACAGTACTAGCATATAGAGTCTCAATGATGTTTCAAGTAATAAGGACTAATGGTGTACAACCAAAACCGCGGACTTTATCCACTCGATAAGTGATAACCACTTGGAATGTCTGAATAGGGTAGTTCGATCATTCATCATATGAATATCCATTTGCATGCTTTGAACATCTCTATGTTCCATACCAATGAAACGTGGTACTCAGCATCGCAAATGCTAGTCTCAATCTCGAGCGATCCTTATCCTTATTTGCGGACGGCTCAATTGACTAGGAACAGTTTAGAATATACAGTGACTATAAGATGTGTTTCATGATAGTCATCCCCATGTACTACAACATCTTACATACACTATAGTATATTCAAGGTCTTTATCAAAACAACAATAGTATATCATAATATAACAATATGAAGAAAGATAAAGTCAATGCCATTATAAAAGTGTAAATTATATTAAACAAAAGATTGTTTTACATAGAGTCATAAAAGCCCTTAGCCACAAGTTGGCTAACCGGGCACCCACTCTTTCAATCTCCCACTTGCCCTAAAGCCAACTAGTCATACTACGTAATCCCATTGCTTCGTGATGTTTGTCAAACAATGGTCCTGGCAAGGGTTTAGTAAGCGGATCAGCGATATTGTCTGTAGAGGCCACTCTCTCAACACTGATGTCTCCTCTTTCCACAATCTCCCGGATGATATGGTATTTCCTCAGTACGTGTTTGGACTTCTTATGAGACCTTGGCTCCTTTGCCTGAGCAACGGCACCCGTGTTGTCACAGTACACCGGGACTGGACCAACAGCTTCAGGAATTACACCCAACTCTTGAATGAATTTCCTTATCCAAACCGCCTCTTTAGCAGCAGCTGATGCTGCAATGTATTCTGCCTCAGTGGTGGAATCCGCTGTGGTGTCTTGCTTGGAACTCTTCCAAGAGACAGCACCACCATTGAGCACGAATACAAATCTAGAGATTGATTTCGAGTCATCCACGTCACATTGGAAGCTAGAGTCGGTATAGCCTTCCAACTTCAATTCTCTCCCTCCATAAACCATGAATAAATTCTTAGTCCTTCGCAAGTACTTAAGAATATCCTTCACAGCTTTCCAATGCATTTGACCGGGATTGGCTTGGTATCTGCTCGTGACGCTAAGAGCATAGGCCATATCCGGTCTGGTAGATATCATCCCATACATGATACTACCTATGGCTGACGCATATGGCACGTGTGTCATCTTCTCTATCTCTTCGTCAGTCTTGGGACACATAGACTTGGATAGAGAAACTCCATGACACATAGGTAGATGTCCTCTCTTGGACTCATCAATAGAAAACCTTTTCAATATGGTGTCGATGTAGGTTGATTGAGTGAGTCCTATCATTCTTTTAGATCTATCTCTATAGATCTGAATTCCTAGAATATAGGATGCCTCACCTAAATCCTTCTTCGAGAATCTACCTGATAACCATATCTTTGTTGACTGCAACATCCCTACATCATTAGGATGTCATCAACATAAAGTACTAAGAATGTTACCGCATTCTTAACTACTTTCTTGTACACGCATGGTTCCTCCGGGTTCTTGATGAAACCAAAATCCTTTATTGTTTCATCAAATTTCTGGTTCCAACTTCTTGATGCTTGTTTGAGACCATAAATTGATCTCTGAAGCTTGCATACCTTATGCTCGCTTCCCATGGATGTGTATCCCTCAGGCTGCATCATATAGATCTCTTCCTTAATGTTTTCATTAAAAAATGCAGTCTTTACATCCATTTGCCATATCTCATAGTCATACCATGCTGCTATGGCAATAAGGATTCTTATGGACTTGAACATTGCGACTGGTGAAAAAGTTTCATCATAGTCAACTCCTTGTCTTTGAGTATAACCTTTTGCCACCAATCGTGCCTTGTAGGTCGATACCTTTCCATCAGGCCCAAGTTTTTTCTTGTAGATCCATTTGCACCCAATTGGAACAATTCCATCGGGAGGATCTACTAAAGACCAAACTTGGTTAGAATGCATCGAGTCTATTTCCGATTGCATAGCTTCAAGCCATAAATTCGAATCCGCATCAGAAATTGCTTCCTTGAAGTTTCTTGGATCACATCCAATGTCGGGTTCACTTTGATCCCCTTCAAGAAGAAGACCATATCTAATAGGAGGCCTAGAAGTCCTCTCGGATCTCCTAGTAATAGGCGTGTCTTGTGATGATTCTTGAGGTGTAGGATCACTATTTTGTATCTCGGGTTCTTCTCGAATTTCTTCGAGTTCCATCATCTTGCCTTTCTTATCCAATAAGAACTCCTTCTCCAAGAAGGTGGAATTCCTTGAAACAAACACTTTTGTTTCAGCCGAATGATAGAAATAATATACGATTGAAATCTTCGGATACCCTACAAAATAACATAAAGTGGATCGACTATCCAATTTATCTCCCACTGTCTGCTTCACGTAAGCAGGACATCCCCAAATCCTCAAGTACGAATACTTAGGAGCTTTGCCATTCCATAACTCGTATGGTGTTTTATTTACTGCTTTAGTGTGGACGTTGTTTAACAACAATACCGTCGTTTCAAGCGCGTAGCCCCAAAACGAAGGTGGGAGCTCAGTGAAGCTCATCATGGATCGAACCATGTCCAACAAAGTTCGATTGCGATGCTCCGAAACACCATTAAGCTGAGGTGTCATAGGAGGAGTCCACTGAGAGAGAATCCCATTCTCTTTTAGATAGTCCAAAAACTCGGTACTTAAGTATTCTCCACCTCGATCCGATCGAAGTGTCTTAATACTTTTACCTAGTTTGTTTTCTACTTCAGCCTTGAATTCTTTGAACTTTTCAAATGCTTCAGACTTATATTTCATTAAATATAAATACCCATACCTAGAATGATCATCAGTAAAGGTAATGAAGTAGGTGTTGCCACATTTAGTACCAATCCTAAATGGACCGAAAACATCTGTATGGATCAAATCCAACAGATTTTGACTACGCTCAGGTTTTCCTTTGAAAGGAGATTTAGTCATTTTTCCCTTTAGGCAGGACTCACAAGTAGGTAGAGAGTTAATATCAGACATATCAAACATGCCCTCTCCCACTAGCTTGTTCATCCTCCTTGAGGAAATATGACCTAGCCTAGCATGCCAAAGGTTTGCCGGGTTTTGACTATCGTTTTTTCTTTTAATTGTTGTCACCGGTTTATCAACATAATTAATTAGAACGTCTTTTAATTTTAAGCTATATAGATCGTTTTCAAGTTGTCCATTTCCAATCAAACATTGATTCTTGTAAACATTGCAAATCCCATTTACAAAATTGCAAGAAAAACCATCTCTATCAAGCATAGAAATAGATATAATGTTTTTGACCAAATCCGGAACATATAAAACATCTCTCAAAAATAACTTAAAATTGTTTTGCAAAACTAAATAAATGTCTCCTATAGCTTTGGCTTCGACTCTAGAACCATTCCCGAGCCTTAGCTGGGTCTCACCCATCCTTAGCTTATTACTTTTTGTCATCATTTGCAACTCATTGTAAATGTGAGATCTATATCTGGTATCCAATACCCAAGAAAGAGTATAAAGTAAAATATTTATTTCAATGTAAAACATACCCTTTGCAGTTCTCAGCTGCTCGAGGTATTCCTTGCAGTTACGTTTCCAATGACCGGGTTTCTTGTAGTAATGACAAACTTGTTTAGACTTGTCGAATTTTGCATGTAACATTTGGACTTGAGATCATGGTCCAACCATTTCTCTAGTTCGGCCAACCTTTCGGCAGTTACATCAGCCGAGGCTGTTTTCAGAGAAGCCTTTTCTAACACTTAGAAAATCTTTTCCGAACTCAGGACAATCTTAACTTATGGAACCATCCTGTATAGATTGCGCCAGAAAATTTGTTTTGTTCGAGAATTGAAACATGTGGATTACGAATTCATTGTAATGAAATACTGAGATGAAACAGACAATAATCGATGATTTGTTTAATAATTTACTATGACATAAAATATGGCGAATTTTATTTTATGAATCACACTCCCACTATTTTGATGATTTCACCACCCTCTAGTGAAAACGAGAAACATTTTCTTTAGTGGGAACATGGAGTCCAATTGACAAACTATAGTCCCGAATAATATCAGCCAAACATAATTTTTAAAAGGTAGAGCCCAATTGCTTCCAAAGCAACCTCCACGTTTTTACCTCATGTCCAATAAGAGCCCAATAATATGACGCCGTTTATTGTGAAATGTCAAGATAACCCATCAATATTAAGTTGTGATGGACGGTCGCCATGTGGATCCCCAATAATATGAGCCAATCCCATGGGAGTTCCACCCAACTTACAACATGTGTCTATCCAATGTACAACTTTCCGACGAACGGGCCCCCCCAATAATATGAGCCGGACCGTATCCGCGGGTAGCATCTCATACATTGATCGTTGATGGAAGGTAGGAATATTTAAACAATATTTAAATTCCCTTTTTATTAATCTTGATATCAATTTTAAATCATATTTAAAATAAGGGATTTTAATTTTGAAAATTTGTCTCATCATGCCATTTATGTATGCTTGCGGGATTTATACAATTTAGTTCTAAACATGCATACATCAATAATATCATATATTATTTAAGGATGATCGATCCCATTAACTAATCGACCCGTGGTTGCCAATCACGAGTCTAAGTCCAATCCTAGGGGATATGTAAGTATGCAATGCAATCCTATTACATTGTGCTTCCAATTTACATTTCTTCGGTCTTCATTGTCTGCTGGGCCCACCATTTCTTCAAATCTTTGTCTCCCACTAAGTCTAATAAATTTACAATAAATTTCGATGACAAATATGGGATACATTTTTAGGGGTGGGAACGGGCCATAAACCAGGCCCACTTTTATTACATATGACAATCATATTGGGCTATAAACCAAGCCCATTAATAAACACCAACAACAATAAGACAAATGTAAATCACCTAACATACACCTAAAATATTGGTCATGGCAATCGATCATCCTTTATCCATTAATTAATTCAATAATTAAATAATTGGATAAACATGCAATGGCATCATAATTAAAAGATAAAATCATATTTTATCTTATCCATCCATAAGATCATATCTTATCATCAATTGTACCAAAATAATTAATTTTATAAAATCTAATTTAACGGATAAAATTTATAAATTTTCCATAAATTCAAATTTATCCAAAAATCAATTTTAAAAATTTCGGACTCGAACAATTCGATCCGATGCCTCGTGATCTAATCAAAAACAATTTTCGATCGGATCAAACACTAGAATTTCAAAAATTCAAAAATTTTTTAAAAATAAAATTTTAATTTTCCGGGCTGCCCGGGACAATCCCGGGCAGCCCGTGCCCCGACCGGGGCTCGGGCTGGGCAGCGATCCGATCGCTGCCCGTGTATTGCCCGTCAAAATTTTGATTTTAAAAAATTTGTTTTGTTTCAAAAACCGAGGCTTAAAAATTTTGTACAATCGATTAATTTAATCCTTTGATCTGAGCAACCTGGCTCTGATACCACTGTTGGAAAACTGTGTTCAGATCAATTAGAATTGATACCCGGTGCAGCGGAAGTTTAAAAATTTATTTTATTAATATGGAACGATTCCATATCTGAGTATCAAAACTTTACGATTAAATTTGTGTAAGTAAAACAAATAATCACTATTAAATATTTTACCTTAAAATCTCGAAGCGAGATTATGGACACCAACAGAATTTAATCTGCTCTTGTTGTATATCCCCGGAACTGATGAACGAACGTTTCTTCAATCAGGTCCATGAATAGAAAACAAAACCCTCTGAATGACTGCACTAGAAATCAATCAGAAGTTTGCGTAGAGAATAAACATATATGATTTGTTAATTCTGATTGTAATTTTTCACAAAAACACAACCTGAATTTTCTCTAAAAGGGACAGAGGATTTCGAAAATCCCCTTGAATAATATAGGCTGAAATTCGAAAATTGCAAGACTAAAAGCTTATTGAATTTTCGAACACTGCAGTATATTTATAGATAATTTCTAGTTATAATTGTATCAGGACTCTAACTCCTTAAAGCCCACAATCCATAACATAAGTCCAACAAGCCAAGCCTGTTGTTATAGAAATTAATATAAAATTCATCGTGACTCCGATTGATAAACTGATTTCACCAATGTGCACAGAAACCATTTCTGCATCTCTTAGAGTCATGATAATTTTTCTGAATCCGAATTCAGTGATTTCCAAAAATGCCCATCCCTATGTCATTTTAGGAAATCTCACTCCCTTTAGTTAAGAAGTCCAACTTCTCTTTCATTAAATTTAACTCTTTAAATTTAACTATCTCTACGGGGTTTTAGTAATCCATTACTTGTGTAACCCTCAATGGTTCAGGAATACAGCTAGTCATGGGCTCACAACTCCTTGTTACTCGGAACAACAATTTCCGACTTACCCATCGAATCATGGTAAGAGCGCCTAGAAACATCGCCCCATGATTCCCTAGGTATTACTGATAGTTCCTGCAAGAACCAGTAGATTTTGGTTAGCGTATAGTACGGTCCCTTCAACCAAATATCCCGATCAAATCAACAACCATTGGTGCATCGAGAGTCGTTCGAGATTCGATAACTATGCATAACATCTTGGAGATCTATTAGTGACATCGCATGTGTTACTAGGATAACCCATTAACCTAAAACATATCATGTACTCTGGCCAGAGATTTGTCACACTAATATCTCCTCAGATCGCATAGGATATCCACACTCGCAAGTATGTGGTGAATCCTTGACAACAAAGCATCGACTCCTATATGTGTCGTAACTGTACCCAATCCCGACATCTGATGACCCCAATAGAGTCGGTAAACGAGTCAAAGTACAGTACTAGCATATAGAGTCTCAATGATGTTTCAAGTAATAAGGACTAATGGTGTACAACCAAAACCGCGGACTTTATCCACTCGATAAGTGATAACCACTTGGAAAGTCCGAATAGGGTAGTTCGATCATTCATCATATCAATATCAATTTGCATGCTTTGAACATCTCTATGTTCCATACCAATGAAACGTGGTACTAGGCATCACAAATGCTAGTCTCAATCTCGAGCGATCCTTATCCTTATTTGCGGACGACTCAATTGACTAGGAATAGTTTAGAATATACAGTGACTATAAGATGTGTTTCATGATAGTCATCCCCATGTACGACCACATCTTACATACACTATAGTATATTCAAGGTCTTTATCAAAACAACAATAGTATATCATAATATAACAATATGAAGAAAGATAAATTCAATGCCATTATAAAAGTGTAAACTATATTAAACAAAAGATTGTTTTACATAGAGTCATAAAAGCCCTTAGCCACAAGTTGGCTAATCGGGCACCCACTCTTTCAGGTGAGTCGGTCCACCACAACCCAGATAGCATCACAGTTCCTCGGGGATACCGGCAAATGGGTCACAAAGTCCATTGTGATAAACTCCCATTTCCATTCAGGAATAGGCAGACTGTGAATCTTTTTAACTGAAGGAGTGAATGCAGCAACTGATGTTTCGAACCGAAGAATTTATACTTATTTTATCTACTATCTGATTTTTATTGATTGATTGATAGAATCCGTTACAGTTTTCTGTACAGAATATTTTTGATGAAGAACAGAGGATTGATATCTGGTCAGAGGTTTTCAGATGTCATGAATTGCCGAATTCTGTCAGTCTAGACAGAGATCCTTGATGTAACTGTTCTTTTGGCATAGACTTAGAAGAGACTTTTTATTGTTGATTCAACTATTTTCGATTCGATACCCTTAGAACAACGTACATCCATATCAGTTGAATCAAACTTTAGAGGAATTGCCATGAGTTGTAGCGCTCGACTAAGCACTAGTTGGCAGAATTCTTGATTCTTGTGGGGACTTCGTACAATGGCAGCGATCAGATGATTTATGAAAGCACCTTTCAAGAAGTTTTACGAGGAGAGATGAAGATCTCCTTCCTTTTGATATGAACTTTCTGTGTCACAGGAGTTAGAACGAAAGAAGATTCGAATTGTGACTGAAATTAGAAGGATTTTCTGACGAGGATGAGTTGACTTTTGATAGACGGACGGAGTGTTGATGAATTAATCGGCTAGAGTTTCTGACTTTCTCTATTTGTTGAGATGCCGAACTGATTGAGACGAACGATTCAGAGTTAGATTGGAAGCAGATTCTGGAATTAGTTCCGAGATGTAAATTCTTATTGTAGTCCTTGATTCAAGCCTCGACCTTGTGATGATATCATGTTTGATTTCGAGGAAGAAATCGATTCTTAGAGGGGGAGAATTGTAACGCCCCAAAATTATCTTAATGGACTTTATTTGAGATAATTAGAGATTTTTAAGTCGAGGCCCGATTCGATTATGATCAGGGACTAGAATGCAATTTTTGGAATTTTCAGGGACTAAAATGCAATAAATTGATGTATTAGATATTTAAGCATGTATTTGACTCATTCTTCACTTCATCCCCTTCCTCCATCTCGCCTCCCACCATGGAAACCGCCCCATTTCATTTCCCAAGCTTTGGGATTTCCATTTTTGATCGATCCGTCCGATAGAATTGATTTCTTACTGGATATCTACGATCACAGCGAAGAGTGCTCCGTTTGGAAGTAAGTATATCTTAATTCTGAGAAGTTTGAATTTTTGGACGTTGTTAGAATTGATTTATATTCAAAGAGGATGATTACGAGATAGCTGTGATAATATATCTAAGACGGTTCGAAGATCTAACGACGATCGGAATTGATATGAATTATCTAGTTATTTTCGAAAATTGGAGTTTTAAGATGTGTTGGGATTGGATTGGAAATGTTATGAATTGACTTAATTGAGTTTATTGAAATGATATATTGCTGTCTGCTTTTCCGGTTTGATCAGTTTATATCCGTTATGCCGTCAGTTTGAGTTTTGGATATCGTTTCGATGTTTTGATCGTATCGAGTTTGATTGAGCTTTTGATGTCGATATTGATCCTTATGACTTCTTCTGATAGCTTGAATTGAATTAAGCAGAGTTGTGAGATAACAGCTTTGCTCAGTTTGGAAGATTGAAGTCGGTACAGTATCGATTTTCTTTTTATCGATTGAAGAAGTTGATTGAGTTTTGAATGAATTTGATTGGATATTGATTATTATCCTTATTATTAATTTTTAGATTGAAGTACCTTTGAAGTGAATAAGGTAAAAGACGACTTAGACTTGAATGGAACTTTTAACTCGAATTAGACTGGATTCGAGTGTTCCAAAGAAATCACATACTTGTATGATTGAATGTTTATTTGAAATCATGATTGAATGCTTAGTTGAAATCATGATTGAATGCTTATTTGAATTGGTTATTGAATTTATGATTGAATGCATGAGATGACATATGCATTCATATTGAGTCGAATGATTTTTCATTTTGAATTAGACGATCTGGTGATTATAGTTGAGTGGCCTTGTAGGCGAATTACTACATGTGCGGAAATAACTCTCTATAATGATCCGGAGTTAGAGGATTAAAATATGCCTCGTCCACCTCGAGAGGGTAGTCGGTGTGATTGTTGGATATTTTAATCTCGGGATCCCAAACCAAAGAAAGAAAGAAAGAAGAATTCCATTTGATTATCTGAGTCTGATAATCCAGAAGTTTTACAGACATGCATATCATTTTAATTCAGTACTTGAATGAATTACTTGAATTATATCTGAAGTTGATATACGAGGTGAATTGATGCATATCATGTTTGATATGTTTATTTGATATAGCATGTTGTCTCTTTTACTGGGAATTGTATTCTCACCGGATTATCCGGCTGTTGTCTTGTTCGAAGATTAGAAGTGAGACTTTGGTTTAGAACGGAAGAGCATGTCAATCTAGTATTTTGTTTTAGGTTGTTTTTGTGTCGAACCTAGAACCGATGCATGTTCTCTTTGACGAAGAAATGTATAACTCTAGAACTACCATGTATGTTGAATGATGTTTAAGCATGGTTGCATGTTGTTGTTTATGAATTATGATCATCTAGATTGAGTTGAATTGATGATTGGAATAGAAGTGCATGTTCTGAATTTTCAGATTTTCTGGGCAGACCATGCGCTCGATCGCACGAGTTCGTGGGATCGAGCGCAGCCCCTGAAAATATTGAGGCAGTAGACTCAGCATTTTGGTACGCTCGATCCTGGATTTTTGTAGGATCGAGCGCGGTTCATATTATTTTCTCTGCAGAGAGTTTCAAAATATGGTGCGCTCGATCCTGGACTTTTATAGGATCGAGCGCAGCACTGTTCATCAAAAAAATAATTTTATTTTATTTTTTGTTATTTATTTAATGTCTTATCTTTTGGCCTTTGATTGATTATCGATAGGAGTAACTCTTGATTAGATGATTAAGGTTTTATAGTCTTCCTGCAAATTAAAACATTAGGGTTTTATATGACCAGGTCTATGACATTAGTGACAGAGAAACTTACGTTTTCTTTCAGGCTTTTTTGGAACAGTAGGTTGTGGCTTCGATTTTGGTAGATCAGTTGATGTGGCCTTTTTGGGAGAGCTCACTGTACAGCTACTTCCTCTAACAAACACATGAGCTTTTGAAGAATTCAGGGACCAAAGTGCAATTTTCTTATTTGACTTGGTCTTAAATTTATATAAAGGGGTTGAGTAGGCGTGATGACTCATTTTCTCTCCTTCTTCTTCCTCCTTCACACCTTTCTCCATTAAAGCACCCTCCAAGCTCCTTGATCTTTTGGGTTTGCACGATCCGTCCGATAGAATTTCAATCCGAAGGGAAATTCGCGATCACGACTGTGACAGCTTTTGTGACGCCTAGAATTTTCATAATTTGAGTTTTATGCCTAACCTATTCTAATATTTGTAATTTTTAATTTTTGGTACTAAGTTGAAATTCTACTATCTCTGTCATTTCAGAGACATCGTTCATCACACGCTAGAAGGCTAGTGACACCTCCTGCTAGATCTCGAGGATCAGATCCTAGCTAATGTAACACAGATCAGACAACTGATGTTTCCTTGCTAATGTCCATTAGCATTTCCAACTACTCGTCGGATCCAACCACAACGGTACACATAGGCCCTCACTTAACCGAAATGTCCGGTCAAAAATCTTCACTATTGTTGTTCAATGGAAAACTCTCAGATGAAACAATAACATGATCCTTTCCTGACCTATTGCTATCACTAAGCAATTGATTGGATCAATATCAGTTTCCTTCTTAACAAGAATGCACTATACTGGAAACTACCAACTTCCTTGCTTGTCTCCACTGTCAAGTTAGCACCTAACTTGATCATACAAGTCCACTTGCAATCGTTTCCGATTACAGCAATCCCAGAAGATTCATCACTAACGATCATCGAGACCAAATAACTCAAATCTCCGATTTCTCTGAGATGCAATTCAGTACTCTTCCCATAAGCATTACTTGGCAAAATACTATCCCAAGTATTTCTTAATTGCTACATCCTGATCAACCCTGATTGGCTCAACCAATCGAACTCGTCGATCTACTTAAGCTCGCACACATCTGGTCAGACGACCACTGATCATTCAACCTGCATGGCTCGGTCAATAACTATGACTCAGCTGCCACAAAGAACCATTTCCAAACGGTGTCAGATCACAGTACATAAGTAGTTTACTTGGCACAAGTCCTGCGCCTTTTCAGCACTACTAACCGCTGCTTCGTATTCTGAACTTAATCATCATAACTCTGACAGAGTTAGCCAATAACCTCTAGTAGTCACTAGCACAGATCCCGTGCCACCTTAGCACTACTAATCGTTGTCTCGTTCACCCAAGACAAACATTAAGATAAACTAAGCCCATTCCATCCCATGGAAAATCCTACGCTCGACCTCTTAAAATATCAGACAGTGCTTAGCGCAACCACTAGACTCACTATCCTTACCTCGTTCATTCAGAATGAACACCACGACTCGTCAAGTCCAAGAAGGATAACTAAAGAATCCCAAAGATTTTCACAATCCTCGGACACAATCTTGATTATATCCCTCGCTAAGATTGTTCAACAAATTAAGACCGAGGTAGCCTACCACCATGTCCCACCTGGAATCACCACCAAGTGTATAATGGCATCACGCTTCCCTCATGCCTCAATTAGTCTTATACAATCCTTAAGACGAACAACCCCATTACTGATGAAAGACTAACATCGCTGGAATTACTCACCTCCGAGTCAACGTCTCTGATAGTCTTCACTCTCCCCTCCTAAATAAGTATCATATCAGGAGAATCCAATCATATTTCTAATATGATACTAGTCAGATGATATCCCCAATCATCATGGTGTAGTCCTCGTATTCGAGTCAAAGTCTCGTAACAACATCCCATCCAATATCTTGGATAATTCCTATCACAAGGAAATTCTAACCACAACTTTGATGACAACCCATAGCCATCGCTGGTAGAATCCGTCCACCTACTTGATCCATACGTCTAGCAGTAACCCAAAGGTTAAAACCTATCTGCTCAGAGTACATACTTGTCAAGAAAATCCCTTCCTGATTGGTTCCCATAGCAGAATGCTCAAACTAAATCTCTGGCTCACCAGATGATATCAAACCATCGATATCAAACTTGATATCTAATCCAAGGTCATACCTCGTCGTGACTGTCACCAAGTTCCTAGACTGAGTAGCCTTCCCACCGCCATCTCCAGAAGCACAAAGGCTCCCAGATAACCTCTGAAGTACAAGGACTCCCAGAGTAACACTGGCATAGGGTCGCGCCCCATCACGTCTAGTCATGGTAATTGTCCACAACTTTTGGCATATACTGAACCTGGTATCATGATGACAATCCATCATCACAAGTCTCAACCCAACGAAGGTCAGACAACCTACTGTTCCAAGAAAACAACCTAGAACAAAGTCCAAATGTTCTAAACCGAACAATACCCTTAATGCCTCTAGATGAGTCCACTCATCGCTGGTACTAACATAGTCCACTGACTAACTAGGTCAATCTTAGGAAAATGCCTAGACTAACAACAAGTCAAACAGTTACAGTCGGCCCACTCAATCCTATGAGTTGCAATAGTTGTACGCAAATCAACTAAACCCAATCCAAACTTCTGCACAATCATGCAATCATCCACGAATTGCTGGATAAATAAAAAAAGTATCACTTATTTCAAGTTATGTACAATTCTCTTTATTACAAACCCATGTAATACATACAGCATTCAAAATACAATGAAATGTACAATTGAACTTGAAATGATACAACCAAAGTATGATGATTCATTACAACTGAAATACTGTTTACAACTACATCAATACAATATTTAAATCGTCGTACTAGTCTTTGTTTCTTGAGCATGAAGCTTCTAATCGACACACGCATCGATACAAGCATACTCCCGACCAAGTCTCTCTACATGTCCTCTTACGAAGAACTCTGGAGAAATGGCATGTGATAGCTAACCACCTATGCTCTGCGTCAGTGCATGTCAGTCGACCTCTTCTGCTCACGTTCTACCGTCAGCTTTCTTTTTGTAACCAAATCATGCTTTTGAACATGAAGTTTCTCGTGTGCCTACCGAAAGCATCGATACAAGCATACCGGCAAAACCATGTTCTGCATGAGGTTAAAGACCTCACGCTCGAAACCTGTCATGCTTTAGGCACTCGAGGCATTCCATAGTGAAGGTCTATCTGACAATCTCTCCAACTATGACTGGAGAATCTTCAGAGTAGTGTCATCATGGTATGGATGATACAGATGCAAGCATCAAGTGCGTCCCATCCAATGCTCTGCCACTGCCTCTGACATCCGGTACTCGATCCAAAGCTAGGATCCACATGAGTAGAAATCTTGAAAACTCGGACACGATCCATCACTCCTGTCCGCACTTGATAGAATCCCATAAGCCAAATCTTTAGAAATCCGGCCGATGACTATAGTCTCTGGGAAAACTAATTGCCGCATTATCACCTCTTCCAAGGTCTAATCAATCCTATAAGGATAACCCAAAGTCTCATTACTATATCCCAAGTCTCTTGCATGCATATGCTCTGATACCAATAAATGTAGTGACCTTACCCGGATCCACTACCTAATCAGAGTTAAGAGCATAATTAAACATGCATTAAATGAATCACTGCGGAAGACTTTAAATAAAAACAGACCGACAGAATACAACCGGTTAAATAAATTCGATAATACAACCCAATCGAATAAATAAACCCTAAAGGCAAAACCTACAGCTAATCCTGCTGTCTTCACTGGTCATTGGCTACTCCAAGCTCCTGGTGCTCAATCCTGTACCTACACCTGCCCCGTCGAATGGGGTGTCCAGATACACAGAAAAAACTGGACGTGAGCTCTAAGCTCAATACGAAAGCACTGGGTAAAACATACAAATATGATGCATGCAAATGATAGGGTATCCATATCTGGGATAACTGTATATAACTGCTCAGTAATGGCGCCTAGGATATGAGTGGTACAACCCGGGGAGCAAACCCTGTGTACACTGCTCATTCCTACAGGACGTAGACTATGTCCCCAGATGCTAATCACCCATGACCCGTCAGTCACTAGGCCCTAGACATCAACCATCCTAACAGGGCTGAGCGGCCCTACATGGCTCATCTCAAAAGATGGACATGCACAATATGATATGCACATGCTGCATAATAAGATGACACATAAATGCAACATATAAGCATGGAAAACCCGCTGGCTATCTCAATCTGTACTTACGTTCCTTACTACAGGCAATTCCTAGCTGTCCCGCTCTAGGTTCCAATTCTATATCAGTTCTACAATGCAAATACCCATTCATCAATAATTAAGCTCTAAAAGCCTTAATTAAGCTATTGCATACTCCTAAATAATTTAAGGAGACCATAACTATACCTGCGTCCGTCGTCAGCCCGCTGATGACAATTGCCTCAAAACTTAGGCACATCTCCGCCTCAACGTTGGGATCGCTATGCCACTTTCGGATTCCCAATAGGATGCCTATAACTCCCTAGATATGAGTTAGAAGGCTAAGGAATCAGAGATAAAAGAGGGAAAGGTGCGAGTTGAAAATGAAATTTCGGACCTCTATTTATAGACGGAGTTCGGAGCCTCCGAACCCAGTTCGGAACGTTCGAACACGATCGGAACCTCCGATCCCATCTTCGGAGCGCCCGATCACCCAATATTACGTCAGCCATGACGTCACCTTGCTGACGTAAGCGATGACGTGTGCCCTGGTCCCGATCGGAAGGTCGGATCTCACCGACGGAGCTTCCGATCTCGATCGGAGCCTCCGATCCGAGTTGGGATCCTCCGATCTTTGGTTCGGATCCTCCGATCCATCCGAACCCTCGGAACCTTCCCGACCATTTTCGATCTTGAATCCATTTCTGGACTCCGTTAACCCATTTGGAATTTCCTTAATCATGTTTTACTTAATCTAAACATGATTACAAGATTAATATACTCATTAATTGCTAATTCTGGATACGGGTTACTACACTAGCTGTCCGCACCATCAGATAAGTGAGAACCTGTTAATTTTGCTATGAATGTTTGTTATCTCATGACAGGAGTATGTTAGATGCGGCCAGTGGAGGAGTTTTTGTGGACAAAACTCCACGAGAGGCAAGAAATTTGATCGAGAAAATGGCTGCCAATTCTCAGCAATTTGGAACCAACAAAAGTTATCATACACCTAAAAAGAATAATGTGGTAAATGTATCTTCTCTTTAGTATCAATTGATGGAACTGAAGTCTCTTGTGCGTCAAATGGCGGTAAGAAATGGATAGACTGCACAGGAATAATTTGCGCTGCAGTGTGACATGCAACTGACATGTGTCCCACACTTCAAGAGGAGTCGGTCGAACAGGTGAATGCTACTGGCTGATTTCTTGGACCACCACAGCAGAAGTATGATCCGTATTCCAACACATATAATTAAGGTTGGAAGGATCATCCAAATCTTAGATACATAAACCCTCCAACGAATTTGTAGTGAGCCAACCCGGATCCACTATCTAATCAGAGTTATAGAAAAGCGCACGCAATAAAAGCTTTAAGCGTAAAATGCGGATAATTAAAATACAACAAATCCAATCGACAGAATACAACCGACGCTATCACAAGTGTATAAATACTGTTATACAACCAAATCGAAGGTTCAGGGTAAATAAATCCCTACCCTCTACAACCTCGCCCTCCCCAAAGCTCAATCCTGCTGAGAGCCACCTGAACCGTCAAGCCTCAAACCTGCCCCGCCACAAGGTACACAATACCCAAACACAGGGGCGTGAGCTAGAACGCTCAATATGAAGCAATGATATAATTACAAATATGCGCACACAGATGATTTAAAACTCAAGTGAAAACACTTGCTCATAGCGCCGAGAATATACAGTACCGGCTAGAGAGCTACTCCATGGGGTACTCGTATACTCCATATCAGGGCTGAGCCAACCCCATCCTGACCCGAATCCAAAAACAGGATACAAGTCCCATATGGAAACTGTCATACCTGACTCGAGTCCAAAATTAGATCATCGTTCCCTATGGAGACTGTCAATGACTCACATCTCTCCGGATGCAGTCACACGTAAAATCATGTATGTGCTAAGACGGTAAAACATGCTAAAACATGATAAAACATATAGCACATACTCATGAAACATATAAGCAAATATATCATGCCGGCTATCTCGGTCAGTACTTACGTACCTCTAACACTGCTGGTCAAACCTAGCTCTGCTGGTCTAGACTCCAAGCCTACTAGTCCAGTCTACTAGCTACTACAATGCAAACATCCATGCATAAACAATTAAGCTCTAAAAGCCTTAACTAAGCTATTGAATACTCCTAAATATTTTTAGGAAGCCAAATTATACCTTAGTCCGTCGTCAGCCCGCTGGTGTAGAATCGCCCCAAAACTTAGGCACACCTCCGCTATGACGCCGGGATCGCTAGGCAACTTCCGGATTCCCAATGGGATGCTTAGAACTCCATAGATCTAAGTAAGAAGGTTCGAAAACCAGAGGAAAGAAGGGAAAATCGGTGCACAGAATGAGAGCTCGGACTTCTTATTTATAGACGGCGATCGGAACCTCCGATCCCCGTTCGAAACGTCCGATCACGATCAGAACCTCCGATCTCACCTTTGAAGCGTCCGATCGCTCAATATTACGTCAGCCCTGACGTCATCTTGCTGATGTAAGAGATGACGTGTTCACCGAGTCAGATCGGAGCTTCCGATCTTGCCGACGGAGCTTCCGATCTCGATCGGAGCTTCCGATCCTAGCACGGAGCTTCCGATCCACTTCGGATCGTCCGAACTCCTCATCGGACCGTCCGGTCCTGCTGAACCAATTCAACTAGTTCGAGTGCTCTGAATCCATTTATGAAGTCCGTTATCCCAACAGGAACTTACTTAATCATGTTTTACTTAATCTAAACATGATCACGTGATTAATTACTCATTGAATCACTAATCAGCAATTGCTTCTGCAGCTCTTTCATTTCTGCCAGTGCCAATCGGTAAGGAGTTCTGGAAATCGGTGCAGTTCCTGGCACTAACTCAATGCTAAACTCAATCTCCCTTACTGGTGGCAAACCTGGAATCTCCTCCGAAAACACATCTGGAAAGTCACGAACCACTGGTATCTCTTGGATATCTGGCTCTCCTAAGGATGCGCCAATGGCGTAGATAAGGTAGCATTCCCCGCCAGAGTGTAACTCACGCCGGGCCTTCAGAGCTGAAACCACTGGCATCGGGGGTTGCGCTCCCTCACCATAGAAATACCATGACTCATCATCCTCTGGACAAAACTGAATAGCAATCCACTATGGCTCGGTAGGTAGTCAATAGATCTATCCCAATGATGCAATCGAAATCCTCCATCGCTAGAATCATTAGGTTCGCACTAAGCTGATGTCCCTCGAAATCCAAAACACAACCCACAACTAGACGCTTGGCTAAAACCTCGCTCCCCATAGGAGTAGAAACCACTAATAACACGTCTAGATGAATATATGGCAACTTATACTTCTTAGCAAAACGTGCTGAGACAAAAGAATGCGATGCACCAGTATCAATTAAAACATATGCAGGAAAACCACATAAACTACAGATACCTGCAATCATCCGATCGCTGTCAGCCTCTGCCTACTCCTGGTTAAGCGCAAAGACCTGACCCTGGGCACGTGGCCTCAACAAAGAATGACCCCGAGAAGGAGTCTGAGTAGGCTGTCTCTGAGACTGCTGCGGATGCTGGCGCTGCTGTAAATACTGCTGCTGGAAAGGTGGTTGCTGGTACTGAGGTGGATGAACAGATGCCTGAGAACCTCCAGAACCACTTGCTGCCCCAATCAGCATAGGACAATCTCTCTTCATGTGACCCTCCTGGCCACACTGGAAACATGCAGTGGTCAATCGACCACACTGCCCTTGCGGATGTCTGCATCGGCACTGACGACAACGGTTCGGCCTTTGGCCACCAAAGTTATGCACTCCACCAGACCCAGAGGAAGAAGAAGAAGTACCTCCTGGCTTCTTGAAGGACTGTCCTTTCGGACCCAAAGGACTAGAGCTCTCTGGCTTGGAAGAATAATAAAGTCCCCTGTTTCTCCGAATACTGCCCTCAGCCTGGCGACAACGGTCCACCAAATCCTCGTAAGTCCCATCGCCGCCCATAGCAACCATACGATGAATGTCAGGGTTCAGACCCTGAAGGAAATGATCAAACTTCGCCATAGAACTATCGGCAATATGAGGACAAAAGGGTAGCAGATCAAAGAACTTCTGCTGGTATTCCTCGATCGTCATCGTCCCCTGCCGCAAACTCAACAACTCACTCGCTTTCGTCTGACGAAGAGCTGGAGGAAAATAAAATCTCTGATAAGCAGTACGGAACTCCACCCAAGTAGCTACACCTCTGGCTGCTATGAACGGTGCGGAAGTAGATCTCCACCACTTCCTCGCTCTGCCCTCAAGCATAAAGGCAAGAATCTCCATCCTATCCTCAGCCGTGCAACGGAATTCCTGGAAGCACTGCTCCATCCTCTCCATCCAATCCTCCGCCTCTTCAGCTGTCTCCCCACCCGTCAAAGGCTTTGGGCTAACTTCCTTAAACCTACGCATGCTGACTCGCCTGCACTCCTCGGGCTGTCCTCGACGTCTACGATCGTCCGGATCTCCCCAACGACCGCCGTCTACGCTACCGTGACTTTCGTCGTAATCTGCCATCTGTTACATAAGAACAGACAATTACTTAATCCGCTTACAATATTCCCAGTGCAATGCGTCGCTCTGATACCAAAAATGTAGTGACCCAACCCGGATCCACTATCTAATCAGAGTTATAGAAAAGCGCATGCAATAAAAGCTTTAAGCGTAAAGTGCGGATAATTAAAATACAACAAATCCAATCGACAGAATACAACCGACGCTATCACAAGTGTATAAATACTGTTATACAACCAAATCGAAGGTTCAGGGTAAATAAATCCCTACCCTCTACAACCTCGCACTCCCCAAAACTCAATCCTGCTGAGAGCCGCCTGAACCGTCCAGCCTCAAACCTGCCCCGCCACAAGGTACACAATACCCAAACACAGGGGCGTGAGCTAGAACGCTCAATACGAAGCAATGATATAATTACAAATATGCGCACACAGATGATTTAAAACTCAAGTGAAAACACTTGCTCATAGCGCCGAGAATATACAGTACCGGCTAGAGAGCTACTCCGCGGGGTACTCGTATACTCCATATCAGGGCTGAGCCAACCCCATCCTGACCCGAATCCAAAAACAGGATACAAGTCCCATATGGAAACTGTCATACCTGACTTGAGTCCAAAATGAGATCATCGTTCCCTATGGAGACTGTCAATGACTCACATCTCTCCGGATGCAGTCACACGTAAAATCATGTATGTGCTAAAACGGTAAAACATGCTAAAACATGATAAAACATATAGCACATACTCATGCAACATATAAGCAAATATATCATGCGGCTATCTCGGTCAGTACATACGTACCTCTAACACTGCTGGTCAAACCTAGCTCTGCTCCAAGCCTACTAGTCCAGTCTACTAGCTACTACAATGCAAATATCCATGCATCAACAATTAAGCTCTAAAAGCCTTAACTAAGCTATTGCATACTCCTAAATATTTTTAGGAAGCCAAATTATACCTTAGCCCGTCGTCAGCCCGCTGGTGTAGAATCGCCCCAAAACTTAGGCACACCTCCGCTACGACGCCAGGATCGCTAGGAAACTTCCGGATTCCCAATGGGATGCCTAGAACTCCATAGATCTAAGTAAGAAGGTTCGAAAACCAGAGGAAAGAAGGGAAAATCGGTGCACAGAATGAGGGTTCGGACCCCATATTTATAGACGGCGATCGGAACCTCCGATCGCACCTTCGGAGCGTGCGATCGCTCAATATTACGTCAGCCCTGACGTCACCTTGCTGACGTAAGCGATGACGTGTTCACCGAGTCAGATCGGAGCTTCCGATCTTGCCGACGGAGCTTCCGATCTCGATCGAAGCTTCCGATCCTGGCATGGAGCTTCTGATCCACTTCGGATCGTCCGAACTCCTCATCGGACCATCCGGTCCTGCTGAACCAATTCAACTAGTTCGAGTGCTCTAAATCCATTTCTGAAGTCCGTTATCCCAACATGAACTTACTTAATCATGTTTTACTTAATCTAAACATTATCACGTGATTAATTACTCATTGAATCACTAATCAGAAATGCGGGTTACTACAGAATCAACCCGGACCTCATGCAAAACCGCATAATCAAGCATACAGAGCACCGTATCCTCCACAACCGCAGCATCCTCAGATTCCAGTGCCAGGTGATTTTTTTGAGAATATAGTTAAAGATCTTGCAACTAATACTCTGAATTTCCAACAAAAAACCCAAGCAAGTATCCAAAACTTGAATTACCAGATGGGACAGCTCGCCACTACAATCAAAAAGTTAGAGGCACAACATTCCAACACTTTACCATCTCAAATAGTTCCGAACCCAAGGGAGAATGCAAGTGCGATTACTCTAAGGAATGAGAAGGAGTTGAAAGTCAAGGAGAGGGTAATATATGTTTCATCCAAGAAGGAACAGAATGAAGAGCTAAAGATGGATGCTGAAGAATCAACTCAGGGAGAAGTGCAAAAAGGTAAGTTCCCTCCTCTCTCTTTAAATATAAACATGTAGCCCCTTTTCCTTTAGCACTTAAGTAATCTAAGAAAGATGAAGGGATCAAGGAACTCTATGACACTTTTCGTATATGTGAGGTAAACATTCCATTGTTAGATGTTATTAAGCAGGTACCTCGCTATGAAAAGTTTTTAAAGGAATTGTGCACTACGTAGAGAAAGCAGACGTTGAAAGGGTTTCAAAAGATAGATCTGGGAGAAAATGTATCTGCGGTGATCCAAAGGAAAATGCCTGAAAAATGCAAAGATCCAGGTTTGTTCTCTATTTTATGTACCATATGGAATGTTAGACTTGAAAAGGCCATGTTAGATCTAGGAGCATCGATCAATGTCATGCCATATTTTATTTATGCATCCTTGAAGCTTGGTCCTTTGAATAAAACTGGAATTGTCATACAATTGGCTGATATATCTAATGCATAACCTAGGGGAGTAGTAGAGGATGTGTTAGTGCAAGTGAATTATTTAGTCTTTCCTGCTGATTTTTATGTACTTGACATGGAAAATAGTGATCACAATAGTCCAATTATGTTAGGCAAACCATTTTTTAAAATGTCGATGACAAAAATTGATGTTCACAACGGCACACTTACTATGGAATTTGATGGTGAAGTCCTAAAATTTAATATCTATAATTCCATGAAATTTTTTAACAGTGACGATTGTGTATATTCTGTTGACATTGTGGATTACTTGGCACAAGAGTGTTTTGAGCTTGCTGTTGCGTAATTTTGTGCCCGCAAGTGCACGGTGTCAAGTTTTAATATAGAAAATAAGTCCAAGTCGATCCCACAGAGAATGAATAAAATGATATTATATTAAATATTTGCAACTAATAAAATCTTAATCCTATGTAGAGCTACGACAATGGTTTGAGTTTAAATAACTAAAAAATTGCAATAAATAAAATTAATTTACAATGTGTTCGCAAGACAAAAATTCAATAAGAGACAAATTCTAGAGGTTCGACATCACTTAACCATCCACCAAGTTAATTCATAAAGAAATCTATATCATAAATTCTTCTAGTTTATTAGCCAAGAATTCCTATTATTTTCTACTACCTCTCTCGAGTGTCAAGCATAAATTCGTATTCAATAGCAAATTAAATATCTCTATCTAAGTTCAACTATTAAATCTGGTAAATGGCACAGTAATTCTTACAAGGCTTCAATGGAGTTATAGGCCTCTCGAACTCTATAAACACCAATGATGTATTTTCCTACAGTCCTATTAAAAATCGCCTCTCTCGAGTGCTAGATTTCAAATAAATATAACAATTCAACTAATGATCAGTTAATTGAACGCAATCATTTCAGGAAAACACAAATAAACCAAATGAATAATTCTAATATTTCAATCAAAATATCAAAAACATGATTTCATGTCAAGCTACGTCGTCCCTCTAGACAAAGAAATTAGTTCATAATGAAAATAAAAATCAAACAAAGCATGTTATTCAACATTATTCAAAAATTAGGAGAAAGAATGAAATAAAAATGAAGGTAGATGATGCTTCTTCGTCTCCGGTAGTCACTTCATCCATCTTCGTGCCAAGAATACTTCTTCTCCCTTTCCTTGGTCCCTAGTTGTATCTAGCCTTAAAAAACTGATGAAGACCCTCGATTCTCACTTGATATATGCCAAAGAGTCCTTTTAAAGTTCGAGACTAAAAGTTTTTGAAAATAAGACACGTCAGGCACGGGTGCGCCACCCTCGGGCGCAGGTGTGCCGCGTTTTTGTGTTCTTGGGCGCGGGTGCACTGTCCTAGGGTACAAGGGCGCTGATCGCTAATAATTTTCTAAAAATAAGAGCTACAGGGCGCGGGGACCCCGGTTTTAGGCGCGGGTGCACTACATCGCAATGAACACGCACAACATTTTTGCAAAAATCATAACTTGAGTTATAGCCGTCGGATTGACCTAAAATTTTGACAGCAACTTTAAAACATCTCAAAATTATTGTGAATGGTGGAGATCGGATACGGATGTATATATCAGCTCCAGTAATTTTGTAATCTTGTAGCTCCGTAATTACTTTTTTCGTCTCTTCTCTTTACTTTTTGTAGTGACCCAGCCCGGATCCACTACCTAATCAGAGTTATAGTAAAAGTGCACGCAATAAAAGCTTAAAGCGTAAAGTGCGGATAATTAAAATACAACAAATCCAATCGGCATAATACAACCGACGCTATCACAAGTGTATAAATACTGTTATACAACCAAATCGAAGGTTTAGGGTAATTAAATCTCTACCCTCTACAACCTCGCACTCCCCAAAGGTCAATCCTGCTGAGAGCCGCCTGGACCATCCAGCCTCAAATCTGCCCCGCCACAAGGTACACACTACCCAAACACAGGGGCATGAGCTAGAATGCTCAATACGAAGCAATGATATAGATACAAATATGCGCACACAGATGATTTAAAACTCAAGTGAAAACACTTTCTCATGGCGCCGATAATATACAGTATCGGCTAGAGAGCTACTCCGCGGGGTACTCGTATATTCCATATCAGGGCTGAGCCAACCCCATCCTGACCCGAAACCAAAAGAGGATACAAGCCTCATATGGAAACTGTCATACCTGACTCGAGTCCAAATTGAGAACATCGTTCCCTATGGAGACTGTCAATAACTCACATCTCTCCGGATGCAGTTACACGTAAAATCATGTATGTGCTAAGGCGGTAAAACATGCTAAAACATGATATAACATATAGCACATACTCATGCAACATATAAGCAAATATATCATGCCGGCTATCTCGGTCAGTACTTACGTACCTCTAACACTGCTGGTCAAACCTAGCTCCACTGACCTAGACTCCAAGCCTACTAGTCCAGTCTACTGCTACTACAATGCAAATATCCATGCATCAACAATAAAGCTCTAAAAGCCTTAATTAAGTTATTGCATACTCCTAAATATTTTTATGATGCCAAAACTATACCTGCGTCCGTTGTTAGCCCTTTGCTGTTGATAGCCTCAAAACTAGGCCAAAGCTCCGCGATGACGTCTAGATCACTAAGCCACTTCCGGATTCCCCGTAGGATGCCTAGATCTCCCTAGATCTGAGTTAGAAGGCTTAGGAATCAGAGAGAAGAGAGGGAATTGGTGCGAGAAAATGAATTCTCGGACCCTCTATTTATAGGTAATGTTCGGAGCCTCCGAACCCGGTTCGAAACGTCCGATCACGATTGGAACTTCCGATCGCCCCTTCGGAACTTTCGATCGCCGATATTACGTTAGCCATGACGTCACCTTGCTGTCGTAATCGATGACATGTACTCTGAGTCCGATCGGAGCTTTCGATCTCGTCAACGGAGCTTCCGATCTCGATCGGAGCTTCCGATCCACTTCGGATCCTCCGAACACCTCTTCGGGCCGTCCGATATATCTTGGACTATTTAGGCATAATTTAGTAATCAATTACCTTAATTACCTTGATTAATTGCGGGTTACTACATTCTCCCCCACTTAAGAAATTTCATCCTCGAAATTATAGTCAGAGGAAAAATACAGAATTCCACACGAATGTTCTTTATTACAAGCACAAACTCGATACAAAGAAGTACAAAATCTCAAAATAACTCGGGGTGCTCGGCTAACATCCGGCTCTCCAACTCCCAAGTAGCTTCCTCTGTACCTCTGCGCTGCCACTGTACCATTACCAACGGTATGCGCTTGTTACGAAGTACCTTGTCCTTCCTGTCAAGAATCCGTAGGGGTTTCTCCACATACGATAGATCTCGATCTACCTTTACCTCGGTAGGATGCAAAATATGCGACTCGTCCGCCACATACTGCCTCAACAAGGACACGTGAAACACATCGTGAATCTCCGAAAGATCAGGTGGCAAGGCCAGACGATAAGCCACATCCCCAACCTTCTCGAGAATCTCGAAAGGACCAATAAATCTAGGTGTCAGCTTACCCTTGCGACAAAACCTCATCACCTTCCGGAAAGGTGACACATGCAAGAAAACATATTCCCCTACCTCAAAATGAAGTGGCCTGCGGTGAGTGTTCGCGTAACTAGCCTGTCGATCTTGGGCTGCCTTAACCCTGCGTCGGATCAATTCTACTGCATCAATCATCTGTTGAATCATCTGAGGACCCTCAACCTGACGCTCGCCAACCTCGTCCCAAAACAAAGGTGTACGACAACGGCATCCATAAAGAGCCTCAAATGGTGCCATGCCAATGCTGCGATGGAAACTATTGTTGTAGGTGAACTCCACCAATGGTAAATGATCATGCCATGCTGGACCAAAATCCATCACCGCCGCACGAAGCATATCCTCTAAAGTGCGAATAGTACGCTCCGACTGTCCGTCCGTCTCTGGATGATAGCCGTACTCAAGCTCAAAGTAGTACCAAGGGCTCGCTGGAAACTACCCCAAAAGATCGAGATGAATCTCGGATCTCTATCGCTGACAATGCTTAACGGAATCCCATGCAATCGAACAATCTCCCGCACATACAATTGCGCCATTCTATCAAAAGTGTAATCGCGGTTATAGGGAAGAAAATGCGCTGACTTCGACAACCGATCCACGACAACCCAAATAGCATCACAATTCCTGGAAGACATAGGCAAGTGGGTGACAAAGTCCATCGTCACATGCTCCTACTTCCATTCAGGAATCTCTAAGCTGTGAAGTAACCCTCCGGGTCGTCTAAACTCTGCCTTGACTTGTTGACACACAAGGCATCGGGATACAAACTGATAAACGTTGCGCTTCATCCCTTTCCACCAATATCGAGTGCGAATATCCTTGTACATCTTCATGCTGCCTGGATGTATAGAAAATCGACTGCGGTGAGCTTGCGATAAGATCTCATCCCTCAAAGTAGAATCCTCAGGTACCACAACTCGACCAGAAAGACACAACAGACCATCTCCTTGCAGATGAAAACCAGAAGTATTATCACCCTCAGCCAGGCGGGCCAACTTCTGAGTCTTTAGATCAGAATTCTGAGCTTCTCGGATTCGTCTGTATAGCGCTGACTCTGCAAGCACGGAAGAAACATGAATCCCTTGCTGTTCTTTCTTATGACGGAATGTGAATCCTAAAGAACAACACTCCTCCACTGCCTTCGAAACTGAACTGGTATGAAGGGAACTCAGATAAATCTTGCGACTAAGTGCATCAGCAACGGGATTTGAAGAACCTGGATGGTACTTCATCTCACAATCATAATCCTTCAACAGATCCATCCAACGACGCTGCCGCATGTTCAACTCAGCCTGACTGAACAGATACTTCAAACTCTTATGATCGATGAAGATCTCAAATCGTTCTCCGTACAAATAGTGACGCCATATCTTAAGAGCAAAGACAATGGCTGCAAGCTCTAAATCATGTACGGGATATTTCTCCTCATGAGTCTTCAGCTGTCTAGAGGCATAAGCGATCACGTGGCCATTCTGAGTCAACACACACCCCAAACCCTGAAGAGAAGCATCAGTGAAGACTACAAAACCACCTGATCCAGACGGTAAAGCAAGAACTGGATCTGTCGTCAGACGATGTCTCAACTCACAAAAACTATCTTCACAAGCATCAGACCAAACGAAAGAAATGTCTTTCTTCGTCAACTGAGTCAATGGCTTAGCTATCTGAGAGAAATTCTCCACAAAACGACGATAGTATCCTGCTAAACCAAGGAAACTACAAATCTCAGAAGCTGTAGTCGGACGTGACCAATTCAAAATAGCCTCTGTCTTGTTAGGATCCACAGATATGCCCTCTTGAGAAATGACATGACCAAGGAACACTACTCGGTCAATCCAGAAGTCACACTTACTCAGCTTCGCGTACAACTGTCTCTCTCTCAAGACCTGCAGTACAATATAGAGATGGTAGGCATGCTCATCCATGCTGCGAGAGTACACCAAAATGTCATCGATGAACACCACCACGAACTTATCCAGAAAGTCGCGGAAAACTCTGTTCATCAGATCCATAAAAATAGCTGGAGCATTCGTCAAACCAAACGGCATCACAAGAAACTCATAGTGTCCATACCGCGTACAAAATGCTGTCTTAGGAACATCCTCCTGTCGAACTCGCAACTGATGATACCCAGACCGAAGATCAATCTTCGAATAGACAGAAGTACCCTGCAACTGATCAAAGAGATCGTCTATCCGCGGAAGAGGATACTTATTCTTCACTGTCACTTGATTCAGCTGACGGTAGTCGATACACAACCGCATTGAACCATCTTTCTTTTTGACAAACAGTACTGGGGCTCCCCATGGCGAAACAATAGGTCGAATATAACCCTTATCATGATGATCTTGCAATTTCTTCTGCAGCTCTTTCATTTCTGACGGTGCCAATCGGTAAGGAGTCCTGGAAATCGGTGTAGTTCCTGGCACTAACTCAATGCCAAACTCAATCTCCCTTACTGGTGGCAATCCTGGAATCTCCTCCGGAAACACATCTGGAAAGTCACAAACCACTGGTATCTCTTGGATATCTGGCTCTCCTAAGGATGCGTCAATGGTGTAGATAAGGTAGCCTTCCCCGCCAGAATCTAACGCACGCCGGGCCTTCAGAGCTGAAACCACTGGCATTGGGGGTTGCGCTCCCTCACCATAGAAATACCACGACTCGTCATCCTCTGGACGAAATTGAACAAACCTCTGATAGCAATCCACTATCGCTCGGTAGGTAGTCAATAGATCTATCCCAATGATGCAATCGAAATCCTCCATTGCTAGAATCATTAGGTTAGCACTAAGCTGATGTCCCTCGAAATCCAAAACACAACCCACAACTAGACGCTTGGCTAAAACCTCGCTCCCCATAAGAGTAGAAACCACTAATAACACGTTTGGAGGAATATATGGCAACTTATACTTCTTAGCAAAACGTGCTGAGACAAAAGAATGCGATGCACCGGTATCAATTAAAACATATGCAGAAAAACCACATAAACTACAGATACCTGCAATCATCCGATCGCTGTCAGCCTCTGCCTGCTCCTGGTTAAGCGCAAAGACCTGACCCTGGGCACGTGTCCTCAAAGAAGAATACCCCGAGAAGGAGTCTGAGTAGGCTGTCTCTGAGACTGCTGCGGCTGCTGGCGCTGCTGCGAATACTGCTGCTGGAAAGGTGGCTGCTGGTACTGAGGTGGCTGAACAGATGCCTGAGAACCTCCGGAACCACTCGCAGTTCCAACCAGCATAGGACAATCTCTCTTCATGTGACCCTCCTGGCCACA
The DNA here is from genome assembly GCF_033568475.1 of Henckelia pumila. Classification (NCBI taxonomy): domain Eukaryota; kingdom Viridiplantae; phylum Streptophyta; class Magnoliopsida; order Lamiales; family Gesneriaceae; genus Henckelia; species Henckelia pumila. The sequence goes on along the minus strand of NC_133120.1, from coordinate 34,701,503 downwards.
CTGGAAACATGCAGTGGCTGACCGACCACACTGCCCTGGCGGATGTCTGCTTTGGCACTGACGACAACGGTTCAGCCTTTGGCCACCAAAGTTATGCACTCCACCAGATCCAGAGTAAGAAGAAGAAGTACCTCCTGGAGTCTTGAAGGACTATCCTCTCGGACCCAAAGGACTAGAGCTCGTTGGCCTGGAAGAAGAAGAATAAAGTCCTCTGTTCCTCCGAATACTGTCCTCGGCCTGACGACAACGGTCCACCAAATCCTCGTAAGTCCCATCGCCGCCCACAACAACCATACGATGAATGTCAGGGTTCAATCCCTGAAGGAAATGATCAAACTTCGCCATAGAACTATCAGCAACATGAGGACAAAAGGGTAGCAGATCAAAGAACTTCTGCTGGTACTCCTCGATCGTCATCGTCCCCTGTCGCAAACTCAACAACTCACTGGCTTTCGCCTGAAGAAGAGCTGGAGGAAAATAAAATCTCTGATAAGCAGTACGGAACTCAACCCAAGTAGCTGCACCTCTAGCTGCTATGAACGGTGCGAAAGTAGATCTCCACCACTTTCTCGCTCTGCCTTCAAGCATAAAGGCAAGAATCTCCATCCTATCCTCAGCCGTGCAACGAAACTCCTGGAAGCACTGCTCCATCCTCTCCATCCAATCCTCCGCATCTTCAGTTGTCTCCCCACCCGTCAAAGGCTTCGGGCTAACTTCTTTGAATCTATGCATGCTTACTCGCCTGCGCTCCTCGGGCTGTCCCCGACATCTACGATCGTTCGGATTGCCCCAACGACTGCCGACTACGCTACCATGACGTTCGTCGTAATCTGCCATCTGTTACATAAGAACAGAAAATTACTTAATCCGCTTTACGATATTCCCAGTGCAATGCGTCGCTCTGATACCAAAAATGTAGTGACCCAGCCCGGATCCAATACCTAATCAGAGTTATAGTAAAAGCGCACGCAATAAAAGCTGTTATACAACCGACGCTATCACGTAAAGTGCGGATAATTAAAATACAACAAATCCAATCGGCAGAATACAACCGACGCTATCAAAAGTGTATAAATAATGTTATACAACCAAATCGAAGGTTCAGGGTAATTAAATCCCTACCCTCTACAACCTCGCACTCCCCAAAGGTCAATCCTGCTGAGAGCCGCCTAGATCATCCAGCCTCAAACCTACCCCGCCACAAGGTACACAATACCCAAACACAGGGGCGTGAGCTAGAACGCTCAATACGAAGCAATGATATAGATACAAATATGCGCACACAGATGATTTAAAACTCAAGTGAAAAAACTTGCTCATGGCGCCGAGAATATACAGTACCGGCTAGAGAGCTACTCCACGGGGTACTCGTATATTCCATATCAGGGCTGAGCCAACCCCATACTGACCCGAATCCAAAACAGGATACAAGCCTCATATGAAAACTGTCATACCTGACTCGAGTCCAAAATGAGATCATCGTTCCCTATGGAGACTGTCAATAACTCACATCTTTCCGGATACAGTTACACGTAAAATCATGTATGTGCTAAGGCGGTAAAACATGCTAAAACATGATAAAACATATAGCACATACTCATGCAACATATAAGCAAATATATCATGCCGGATATCTCGGTCAGTACTTACGTACCTCTAACACTGCTGGTCAAACCTAGCTCCACTGACTTAGACTCCAAGCCTACTAGTCCAGTCTACTGCTACTACAATGCAAATATCCATGCATCAACAATAAAGCTCTAAAAGCCTTAATTAAGCTATTGCATACTCCTAAATATTTTTAGGATGCCAAAACTATACTTGCGTCTGTCGTTAGCCCTTTGCTGTTGATAGCCTCAAAACTAGGCCAAAGCTACGCTATGACGTCTAGATCACTAAGCCACTTTTGGATTCCCCGTAGGACGCCTAGATCTCCCTAGATCTGAGTTAGAAGGCTTAGGAATCATAGAGAAGAGAGGGAATTGGTGTGAGAAAATGAATTCTCGGACCCTCTATTTATAGGCAACGTTCGGAGCCTCCAAACCCGTTTCGGAATGTCCGATTACGATCGGAACTTCCGATCGCCCCTTCGGAGCTTTCGATCGCCGATATTACATCATCCATGATGTCACCTTGATGACGTAACCGATGACGTGTACTCTGAGTCCGATCGGAGCTTCAGATCTCGCCGATGGAGCTTCCGATCTCGATTAGAGTTTTCGATCCACTTCGGATCCTCCGAACACCTCATCGGGCCGTCCGATCTATCTTGGACTATTTAGGCATAATTTAGTAATCAATTACCTTAATTACCTTGATTAATTACGGGTTACTACACTTTTCCTCCAATCCGTAAATCTCACAAAAAAAACAACAAATACGCATAAAATCTACTTGATACATCACAAAATCCAAGACAAAATATATGCAAATTAATTGCATAAAATGCACTTATCAAATCTCCCCAAACTTAGACTTTTGCTAATCCTGAGCAAAACAGTAATGAGCAATATAGTCAACCTCCGAATTTTTACATTCCAAGATTCAATACACATGTCCGCTAATTTTCTCAAGAGTTCTCGTGTGTGTGTGTGATTTTCCATTCTTGCCTATCCTCCTCGCTTTCGATACACTAATGCAACAAGTTTGTTTCATAGATTCATCAATTCCGCTCTCTAGTTTCAAAACACGCTCCACCAACTTCAACTTCTGCTCACTAAGATCAAAAGGACTTTTCATGTTATATCATAGTTTTTTCATAACATCGCTGAATTTTGCACCCAGTTCTATTTTAGCCCCAATAATTACCTGCAGACTTAGCTATAACTAAAGATAAGATTCGAATTTCAATCCCATCGTCTATAGCCCGGATAGAGCATCAACCCCATTTTATCCGCAAACTTAGCAATGGATTGGTGATTATGATTTCAATCCATTTCCAGGCCTGAATGGAGTTGTAAAAAATATTTATTTGTTGCTTTGGCAACTTTTCATCATTCAATAAAAATTTTGCCTAAATCATTTCTAAGCTTGTAGAGTTCTACCTCGGTTTCATGTATAAATCACCGAAGTTAAGAATCAAACATCCAATTCACTCACAAAATCACAAAGCTTCTCCAATTACTACAGTGTCAACAATCAAGGCATACTGAATATGAGTGAGAATTCAAGATAAAATATAGCTAACATTAACACTTTTAACACCAAAAATTATTTTCATCATAGGCCAACACAATTACACATCATGCTAACTCAAACTAACTCATCAAAAAATTTCACAATTTTCAAATTTTTTAAACACCCCCTAAACTTAAATATGTGCATTGTCCTCAATGTACGATAATTAAATAACAAGAACGGAGGAATGCACATACCTGTGGAATGACCGTCAGTAGTCATAGCCCATCATAATTTTTGGTGCAGGTACATTGATACTCGATATTTCTTTACAAGGACCTAGAGTAAAAAATTCAATGTTAGCGTGTGAACAAGACATGCCCTCAAAAAAATTAAAAATTAAATAAAAAACAAAACAAAAATAAAATAAAATAAAACTTGGGTTGCCTCCCAAAAAGCGCTTGGTTTAAAGTCTTTAACCAGACTTGAAGCTGATTTTAGCCAATTCCTATCACTTTATTGGAGGTTTTGTTCCTCTTTTTCACCCTCCAAACATACTCAAAAATCATCTTGGACTTAGCTTTCTTTTTCACCTTCTTTGCCACCTTCGGATCTCGCCCACTTTTCAAATCTATTCCTACACCAAAATTATTCACAGAAGAATCAAATAAATCAATGTGATTACAAGCACGTACTTTATATTGGTAATTCGTGGTCTTATAAATATTAAAAGTGACCGCTTCACCACAAACTCGTAGAGTTAATTCACCCTCCTGCACATCAATTAAAGCTCTTCAAGTTGCCAAGAATGGTTGCCCCAAAATTAAAGGGACATCTTGAGCTTCTTCCATGTCAATCACTACAAAGTCAGCATGAAATATAAATTTATCTACTTTTACCAATACATTCTCCACAATACCGCGACGATAAGTCAGAGAACGGTCAGCCAACTGCCAAGTAATCGTGGTTGGTTTCACCTCACCAAGCTCCAAAGACCTGAAAATAGACAAAGACATTAAATTTATATTTGAACCTAAATCACATAATGCCCTATTAACAGTTGCACCACCAATAATACAAGGAATAGTAAAACTACCTGGATCTTTCCATTTTTGTGGTAGTTTCTTTTGCAGGATGGCGCTGCACTCCTCTTTCAACTTCACTGTCTCAAATTCTTCAAGATTTCTCTTCCTTGCCATCACATTATTCATGAAATTTTCATAGTGTGGCATCTGCTCCAAAGCATCAGTGAATGGAATATTTATATGAATTTTCTTGAAGATGTCAAGAAACTTAGAAAACTTCTCATCCAACGCTTTTTTCTTGAACTGCTGAGGATATGGCATAACAGCTTTTGGCACAGGCGGTTTCTCAGGCATAACTGCAGACTTCCTAGAATTTTTATGGACAGATTCTTTAGATTCAACCTCAATCTCTTCAACTCGATCCTCATTATCCACTATGTTTGGTCCATCTACCCCAAATTCCTTAGCACTTCTCAAAGTAACAGCCTTGCATTGATCTATTGGATTCACCTCATTGTTGCTAGGAAAAGATCCACTCTGCTGATTCGTCAAGGCATTTGCAAGTTGACCAATTTGTATTTCAAGATTTTTCATAGAAGAACCCACATTTATCAAGTGTATCTCCATATTATCAAGTCTATTCTCAGTTCTCTCAAATCTTTTTGTTGACTCAAAAATAAAATTACCAACCAAATCCTCCAAAGATAACCTACCCTCATTCTTTTTATTATTGAACACCGATGGAGGATTCAATATGTTATTATTATTTACATATGAAAAATTCTCATGATTGCGCAAAATAGGATAATATTGATTTGGTACAGGATTACCTCGATAGCCAGTAAAATTTTGGTTGTTCACATACTGACTTGCTCCACACTCACAAATCCATCAGCAGAAGTTACGGCAATCGCCAGTGATGTTGTCTCAGTAGAACTTTGATTCCCTTTGGTCAGTGCAGCCAACTGTGTAGAAATAGTAACCATTTGAGCAGTCAAGGCAGTGAACGCATCAACTTCATGAATTCCAGCAGGTTTCCTTATCGTCGTTCTCTCGCTCGGCGACTAATAACTATTAATAGTTTTTACTCAAGCATCTCATACGCCTCCGTAGGAAATTTAGAGAATATCGAACCTCCAGCTGCAGCATCCACAGAAATCCTAGTTGGCCCATTCAAACCATTGTAGAATAATTCGATATTTTTCCCAATTTGGAAAATTATGGTTTGGACACTTCCGAAGCAATTCCTTGTAACGCTCCCAAGCTTCATACAGTAGATCATAATCTTGCTGTTTGAATGTAGTGATCCCTATTTTCAACTGAGCCGACATGGCAGGCGGAAAATATTTAGCCAAAAATTTTGAAGCCATGTCATCCCATGTAGTGATGCTTCCAAGAGGTAATTACTGCAACCAACTACGAGCATTATCCCTAAGAGAGAACGGGAACAATCATAGTCTAATGGTGTTTTCAGTAACACCATGAATTTTCACTATGTCAGCAATCTCCAAAAAAGTGCGAAGATGCAAATTCGAATCTTCAGTCGCTGCACCTCTGAACTGATTCAGTTGCACCATATTGGTCAAAGCTGGATTCAATTCAAAATTATTTGTCGTGATATTCTGCCGAGCTATTCCAGAATAATGATTGTTGATCACCGGTCTAAATTGATCTCTCATTGGCACCGGAGCATTATTGACAACTCTTTCTCTTTCTTCAGCCATTTGTTGCAACTCTTCTCATCTAGATCTTCTTAAAGCTTTAGCAGTTTTCTCGATTTCCGAATCAAAGAGCAGTGAGTCGTAACTCTGGATTTTTCGCATAAACTGCATAAACAAGAGAAATATTTAAAATTAGAACCAACCAAAAAGAAATAAAATGCTCAAAATTAAAATTAAGACTAATTATCACAATTTAATATAAATCAAATAAAATTCATTCCCCGGCAACAGCGCCAAAAACTTGTTGCGTAATTTTGTGCCCGCAAGTGTACGGTTTCAAGTTTTAATATAGAAAATGAGTCCAAGTCGATCCCTCAGAGAATGAATAAAATGATATTATATTAAATATTTGAAACTAATAAAATCTTAATCCTATGTGGAGCTACGACAATGGTTTGAGTTTAAATAACTAAAAAATTACAATAAATAAAATTAATTAACAGTGAGTTCGCAAGACAAAAATTTAATGAGAGACAAATTCTAGAGGTTCAACATCACTTAACCATCCACCAAGTTAATTCATAAAGAAATCTATATCATAAATTCTTCGAGTTTATTAGCCAAGAATTCCTAATATTTTAGTACCTCTATCGAGTGTCAAGAAAAAATTCGTATTCAATGCAAACTCAATATACCTATCTAAGTTCAACTATTAAATCCGGTAAATGGCACAGTAATTCTTACAAAGGCTTCAATGGAGTTATAGGCCTCTCGAAATCTATAAACACCAATGATGTATTTTCCTACGGTCCTATTCAAAATCGCCTCTCTCAATTGCTAGGTTTCAAATAAATATAACAATTCAACTAATGACCAGTTAATTGAACGCAATCAATTTAGGAAAACACAAATAAACCAAATGAATAATTCTAATATATCAATCAAAATATCAAAAACATGGTTTCAAGTCAAGCAACGTCGTCCCTCTAGTCAAATAAATTAGTTCATAATGAAAATAAAAATCAAACAAAGCATGTTCTTGAACATCATTCAAAAATTAGGAGAAAGAATGAAATAAAAATGAAGGTAGATGATGCTTCTCCGTCTCCGGTAGTCGCTTTGTCCATCTTTGTGCCAAGAAGGCTTCTTCTCCTTTTTCCTTGGTCTCTAGCCGTCTCTAGCCTTCAAAAACTGATGAAAACCCTCGATTCTCACCTAATATATGCCAAAGAGTCCTTTTAAAGTTTGATACTAAAAGTTTCCAAAAATAAGACACGTCAGGCATGGGTGAGCCGCCCTCAGGCGCAGGTGCGCCGTGTTTTTGGGTTCCAAGGCGCGGGTGTGCTGGCCTAGGGTGCAGGGGGCTGATTTCTGATAATTTTCTCAAAATAAGAGCTACAGGACGCGGGTGCGCCGGTTTCAGGCGCGGGTGCACTCTAGCGCAACCAACTCGCGCAGCATTCTTGCAAAAATCATAATTTAAGTTATAGCCGTCGGATTGAACTAAAATTTTGACAGCAGATTTAAAACATCTCAAAAATCATTGTGAACGGTGGTGATCGGATTCACATGTATCTATCAGCTCCAGTAATGTTGTAACTTTGCAGCTCCGTAATTACTTTTTCCGTCTCTTCTCGTTACTTTTCCTCCAATCCTTGCATCTCACAAAAACAACAAAAAATATGCATAAAATCTACTCGATACATCACAAAATCCAAGTCAAATCATATGCAAATTAAGTGCATAAAATGCACTTATCACTTGCAGGAAAAGACGAGCTAGAGGTGGCTATTATAGCACCCATTCAAAAGGACGATGATGGAATTGGTTTCAATGAAGAAGTCAAAGAGATTGTGACAATTCTGAACCGTGCCCCTGAGCTACCTCAATCAGGTAATCTTGCATATATCTCTTTACCAATTCCTAATACTCGGCGTCTTCCATCTATTTTGCAGGCACCAGTCATCGAGCTGAAAACATTTCCCAAACATCTTAAATATGTTTTCCTTGGAGAAGGAGAAATATTGCAAGTTATCATCTCTAGCAGTTTGGAAGTCGAACAAGAGGAGCAACTCATCAAAGTATTAAAGGAGCACAAGGCTGTTATAGGATGGACCATTGAAGATATCAAGGGAATTAGCCCTTCTACATGCATGCATAGAATTCTGATGGAGGAAGGAGCAAACCCCTCACGTCAGCTACAAAGAAAATTGAACCCACCTATGATGGAGGTGGTGAAGGCAAAGATTCTTAAACTCCTTGAATTTGGAGTGATTTATCCAATTTTTGTCAGCCAGTGGGTTAGTCCTGTCCAAGTGGTTCCCAAGAAAACTGGAATTATCGTTGTGAAGAACAAGGATGATTAATTGGTTCCCACCCATATTCAAAATGGGTGGAGTGTTTGTATAGACTAAAGAAAGTTGAATGCTGGAACTCGAAAGGACCATTTTCCTTTCCCTTTTATTGATCAAATGATTGAAAGATTATCGTGTCATTCTTACAATTGTTTTCTAGATGGATATTCTGGCTATTTTCAGATTGCAATTGCACTAGAGGATCAGGAGAAGACGACATTCACTTGCCCGTTTGGCACCTTCGCTTATAGGCATATGCCCTTTGGACTCTGCAATGCACACGCTACATTCCAACGGTGTATGGTTAGTATTTTCTCTGATTTTATTGATCACATATTAGAAGTCTTTATGGATGATTTTACCGTCTATGGTGATTCATTTGAGAAATGCCTATCTAACCTTGATCTTGTCCTAAAGCGATGTGTCGAAACCAACCTGGTCTTAAATTCTGAAAAATGTCATTTTATGGTTGGGCAAGGTATTTTTTTTGGTCATGTCGTCTCGTTTAAGGGAATTGAGGTAGATAATTCAAAAATTGATATCATTCAGTATTTACCTTATCCCACTTGTGTGCGGGAAGTGCACTCTTTTCATGGCCATGCAGGTTTTTATAGGAGGTATATTCAAGCTTTGCCAAGATTGTATCCCTTTGTGAAAGCTGTTGCAGAAAGATGTGTCTTTTGAGTTTGATGAATCATGCAAAACTTCTTTTGACAAACTCAAAGACTCATTGACTTTGGAACCAATTATCCAACCACCAGACTAGAGCAAACATTTTTAAATCATGTGTGATGCCAGCGAATACGCGGTAGGAGCGGTATTGGAAAAAAAAATTGGGAAAGCATCGCATGCCATCTACTACGCCTCACGGATTTTGAATGATGCACAACGGAATTATTCCACCACTGAGAAGGAGCTTTTGGCTATAGTTTTTGCTTTATAAAAATTTTGTTCTTATTTACTTGATGCTAAAATCATTGTTTATTCTGATCATGTAGCCCTTCATTTTTTGATGGCGAAAAATGAGGCTAAACCAAGGTTGATAAGATGGATATTGCTCCTAAGAGAATTTGATGTGGAAATCAAGGACAAAAGAGGAACAGAGAATAGAGTGGCTGATCACTTGAGCCGTCTTATTCATATTAATGAGGAGCTGAGCTTGCAAGAATAATTTCCGGACGAGCAACTATTTTTGGCGAGCACAGTATTACCCTGGTACTCACATATCGTAAATTATTTAGTTACTAATGGGTTTCCCTCTGAATTTTCAAAAGCGCAAAGAGATAAGGTCAGAAGCGATGCTAAGTACTTTGTGTGGGATGACCCATACTTGTGGAAACACTGCACTGATCAAGTTATAAGAAGATGTGTACCTGAAAGCGACGTAATTTCTATCCTCACGTTTTACCATTCGTAAGCTTGTGGTGGGAACTTTGGAGCGAAAAAAACAACAAGAAAGGTGTTAGACTGTGGATTTTTCTGGACATCCATATTTCAAGATGCTTACTTTTTCTGTAAGTCGTGCGCTCAATTTCAAAAGACAGGTAATATATCCCAGCGTAAGGAGATGCCTCAGCAACCCATTTTAGTTTGTGAAATTTTTGTTAAGTGGGGCATCGACTTCATGGGGACTTTTCCTAGTTCCTTTGGATTTATTTATATATTACTTGGTGCGTACTATGTCTCAAAGTGTGTGTAAGCTAAGGCCACCCGTACTGACGATTCAAAGGTGGTTGCAGACTTCATCAAACATAACATTTTCTCTATGTTTGGGATTCCAAGAGCCATCATCAGTGATAGAGGAACTCATTTCTGCACAGATTGTGGCTAGTTTGTTGAAAAAGTACCATGTCACTCACAAGATCTCCACTGCATACCATCCGCAATCCAATGGCCAAGCTGAAGTTTCAAATAGAGAGATGAAATATATCCTTGAGAAAACAATGAATCCAACGAGGAAAGACTGGAGCTTGAGACTGGACGATGCTCTCTGGGCCTACTGAACTATCTATAAGACGCCAATTGGAATGTCACCATAGATGATTTTTGGGAAACCGTGCTATCTGCCAGTGGAACTGGAGCACAGAGCCTATTGGGAAATCAAAAATTTCAATTTGCAGATAGATGAGAGCGGAGTGCATAAGAAGCTACAGTTGCAGGAACTGGAAGAAATACGCAATGATGCATATGCCAGTTCCAAAATTTATAAGAAAACGACAAAGGCCTTCCATGACAAGATGATTTTCAGACGGGAATTCGAAGGTTGTCAAAAATTCCTTCTCTATCATTCATGACTTCAAATTTTCCCAGTTAAGTTGCGTTCTAGATGGATTGGTCCTTTTGTTGTTTCTAATGTGTTTCCCCATGGCGCAGTTGAGATTCAGAGCTTGGAAACCTCGAAGATATTCAAGGTAAATGGCCAAAGATTGAAACAGTATTTTTAAGGAGTTCAAACAAACGACGAAGAGGGCGCACATGATCTAAAACTCGATGCTACGCCAGAAATTTAATAAGTCGCAGCATACAGTCGAGCTATAGACTATCAATTTAGCGCTTATTAGGAGGCAACCCAGTGCTATTTTCCCTACTCTAGTTCTTAGTTTTATTCCATTATTTTCTTGCATTTTTTTATTTTAAATTTTATAGATTTGATCGATCGGTTAATCTCTACCGATCGAGAGAAATTTTTTCTGCCTTAAGTCTCATAGTTGGCTCGCTCGATCAGTCACTTTCTACCGATCAAGCGAGAATTTTTATGTTCTATTGCGATTTTTAGTCCGGACTTGGCCTGGGGGCGATTAATATCGTGACACTTTCTTCTTTATCCCTCTTCTCCTTTCCCCCTTTCATGTAAATCCCTAAATCCCCAAACCCCTTCACCATATTTTTCTCATCAATTATCTTCTTCAACTCGCAGGAATCACCACTCCGCCTTCGGACGTCATCTCCGTTATTGCCGAGATCTTCCTCCTCACTTTTAAGCCGGCACACCAATCCCTACTCCTGCTCTAGGATCCGCCACTGTTCTTCACCATCATCTCCCTCGCTTCCACTCGTCACCAACTTCCGACCACCAACCGAGCACCACATCTGTTTTTACTCCATCTTGTTGAGTTATATCAAGCCGCAGCTCATGTTTCCTCCGCGCGAATTTTTGGCCGATTCGTCACTCAAGCGGCTCGTGAAAGGTACGACTTGGCTAAAATTCATCGTACACCGATTCCCGAACGTGGAATTGAACTTACTTTTCATGGCGATCATGTTGCAATTGATATTGGGCGTCGGAATTGGCATGTATTTTGCCAACAACCGAAAGCGGCTACAGTTCCGCTCGATTGTGAATTTTACGCTAACATGGCCGAGAGGGAGGATGGTAAAGCTTTCGTCAGGTGGAAACTAGTATCTTTTGTTGAAAACACGATTAATGAATTGCTTGCTACTCCAGCGTTAGACGATAGTCTGTACCAGAGCCTCAAACACGATCCGGGTTTTGACGAGGTTATAGCTCAGTTGTGTTATGATGGAGCTACTTGGCACCATCCTGTGAATTTCAAATTCTTTCCCGAGCGTTTTCTACAGGTGGATCCGGAGACTTGGTATATCTTTCTAACCAAGCGACTGATGTTGCTTTCTGTGAGACCTCGGTTCTAAACAACTAATCTCAGCTTAAACAACAATTAAGCATACAAGATCAAAGATCAAAGTAAGAAAGAAAATTTAAATTTTTTTTTAAAGGGGGGAGCGCCCGGGCGGGCAAAAAATGTCGGTCGAGTGCGCCCTAAACTCCAGCGCTGCTGGATTACTCGAACTGGGGTGCGCTCGGGCTGCTAAAAACTGCAGCTCGGGCACCCCCCCTGCAACAGAAATATAACAGAGCAGAAAAGCTTGGCATCTCAAACTAAAAGTTATTCCATATATCAAACTCAAAGTCATGCATTAAAAACATAACTTCTCCAGTTATTACATGAAATGCTAACTTTGATCAACTACGAACTAGTCTATAACATGCAACATAAGACTCGCATAATCGATACAACTTAAACAACGATGTTCGAGATTTAAACATGTTCTACTATAACTAGATAACCATATTGACACGACTTCTAAACCGGGTCTCACTTCTACAACTTTCCCTCGGAGCTAACCATGCCTCTTCTGACTTGTTCCTGCCCCACCTGTTGTCAAGTACACATACAAAACAAAGCAACAGCCGGATAACCGGTGAGAATGATAATCCCAGTAAAAACAACATATCAAGTAATACAACAATAAACATGCTTTCAAGACAACAACGAAATCAATAACAATGTAATGAAATGCATGTCTTTAAACCGGGATATCAAATCTGATAACGAGGGATTGATGCTGTGCTTTTGGGATCCCAAGGGTGAGATTACGTAACGACTCACCGACTCACCCAATCGAGGTGGTGCCACGTATCCCACTCCTCTAGACTTTGAGCAACTATAATGAGTATGCTAGCACTAGGTGAAACAACTACGACCTAGGCCACTCAATCATAGTTCCCAAACGTCTAAACAAAAAGGACGGTTCTGCCCGCTGAAAATAAGATTGGCTTAAGATGAATGCATAACAGAAACATAAAAACATAGCCATATAACAAAAGCTCAATCAAAACAACAAAACACAAGTTCCTCATGCTAGAACGAGTGTAGATGCAAGTATGTGATTTTAAGGGAAACTCGAGAACCAACTGTCCCGAGTATGCTATCCCGCTATCGATGTCTGCTTTTACCTTTCAATGCAGTAGTTTCAACTCTGGAAAAGCTACAACAAAAGGTTTAATCAACAACTAAACAATCCAACAACAAAGGCAACGGTTCAAGGTAATCTCTTTACCGTTCTTCGTCCAACTCTTGATGAACAATGCTGCTAACACGGCTTGACAAACTCCAAACGAATCTGTTCAGATACAAATCAATGATCAATTACCATGATCGACTTACAAGCCAAGTTCAACAACTCAAAAACGGTTCAAAATCCCCAAAACTCAAACCGACGGCATAACGGCTATAAACTGAACAAACCGGAAATGCAGACAGCAGTTCAATACTGATATCAAATCATATCAAAGCCAATACAACCAAAACAAGGCAAACCCGACAAATCTCAAAACCATAATTTTCGAAAAAGGCTTCCAAAAATCATAACAAATCCGAACGTCGCTCTAATTCAAAACCAACAGATAATAAACGATCAGAACTCTGTCTAGAACAACTTACTCGAATCTCGAACGATTCTAACAACATCTAAAAAATAGAATGTATCCGATCGTAGAAGAACTTACAATATAACAGAGCTCTCAATGCAGTGATCGATAATCTGCCTTCATAAATAAATTCCAACGGCCGGATCGAGCTCGGACTGAAATCTGGAAGCTTGGAAAAGGCTTTGGGGCGCCTTTAATGGTGGTACACGGTTGGGAGAGATGAAGGGAGGTGAATAAGACTACTCCCAAGCCAATCAAGTTGTAGATAATATATTAAAGGACCCTGATCAAAACCAAATCGGCTCGAGAACTCTGAAATCTCCGATTAACTCAAATAAACTAATTTAAGATAAAAACGGGTCGTTACAATTCTTCCCCACTAAGAAGAGATTTCGTCCTCGAAATCAACAAGAACCACAACTCATAAGATAGAATAAAGAACTAAAGACAGTAAGAAGAACTCACGTCATCCGAATAACTCAGGAAATCGCTGTCTCATGTCAGATTCTGTCTCCCAAGTCGCTTCCTCGACTCTGTGACGGCTCCACTGCACTTTCACCAACGGAATCAACATGGTTCTGAGTTGTTTCTCCTTCCAATCAAGGATCTGAATCGGTCGCTCAAAGTAGCTCAGAGTCTCGTCTAACTCGGCTTCGTCAGGCTGAAGGATATGAGAAGGATCTGGATGATACTTTAGCAGCATAGAGACGTGAAAAACGTCGTGAATACCAGATAAAGACGGAGGAAGTGCAAGTCTATAGGCAAGATCGCCTATCTTCTTGAGAATCTCGTACGGCCCGATGAATCTTGAAGATAACTTCCCTCTCTTACCGAATCTGACAGTGCCTCTGAAAGGAGAAATCTTAAGGAATACACGGCCTCCCTGCTCAAAACTCAGAGGTCTACGCCTGACATTCGCATACTTCGCCTGTCTATCTTGAGCTGACTACATTTTGGTCTGAATGATCTTAACCTTCTCTGTCATATCTCTAATCATTTCCGGTCCCAAATCTGGTGACTCGGACAAGTCATCCCAAAACAGCGGAGATCGGACAAGTCTAACCTGGAATTCAGACTGATGTCCGGATCTGACTTTCTCTACTGAAACCTGAATGCTCGGCTCAGACTTCTGTGCTTCTCTGATTGCAACAATCAACTCTAGCTCGGCTTGAATAGCAAACACTCTGATAGTTTCCCTATCTGTTTCAAACTATAAACCAGAAGTGCAACAATCATCGATCAACTGAGAAACACCAATAGTAGAAAGAGATAAAGAACAAAGCTTTCGGCTCAAGGTATCTGCAACTGCATTCGACTTTCTCGGATAATACTTGATTTCACAGTCGAAATCCTTCAATAGATCTAACCATCTTCTCTGTCTCATATTCAGTCTGCCTGAGAAAACAAGTATTAAGACTCTTATGATCAGAAAAGATTTCGAAGGACTCACCATAAAGATAGTGACGCCAGATCTTCAAAGCAAAGACGATCGCAGCTAGTTCAAGATCATGAACCGGTTAACGAATCTCATGCGGTTTCAGCTGCCTCGATGCATACGCTATCACATGCTTATGCTGCATAAGAACACAACCCAAGCCTTGGTTTGAAGCATCACAATAGACTGTGAAACCTCCAGAACCCTTCGGAATAGAAAGAATTGGAGCACTGGTCAGTCTCCTCTTCAGATCAACAAAGCTAGCCTCACAATCTGAAGTCCAAACAAAAGGTGCATTCTTCGGAGTCATCTGGGTCATTGGCTTGGCAATAGATGAGAAACCCTCGATGAAACGACGGTAATAACCAGCTAAACCCATGAAGCTTCGGATCTCTGGCACAGAAGTAGGTCTTGGCCAATTCATAACCGCTTCAATATTTCTGGGATCGACAGAAATCCCATCTTCAGAAATAATATGACCGAGAAAGACAACTCGATCTAGACAGAATTCACACTTAGACAGCTTGGCAAACAACTGCTCAACCCGCAAAATCTGCAATACGGTCCTCAAGTGCTCTGCATGGACGGTACGGTTCTTTGAATAGATAAGAATATCATCGATGAAGATAATGACGAACTCATCTAGATAGTGCTGAAAGATACGGTTCATCAATCCCATAAAAACCGCGGGAGCATTAGTCAAATCGAACGGCATGACTATAAACTCAAAATGACCATACCTCGTTCTGAATGCGGTCTTAGGAACGTCTTCCTCTCGCACTCTCAACTGGTGATAACCTGACCTCAGATCAATCTTATAGTAGACAGAAGAACCCTGCAATTGATCAAAAAAGTCATCTATTCGGGGTAAAGGATACCTGTTCTTAACTGTAGCCTAATTCAATTGGCGGTAGTTGATACAGAGCCGCATAGAACCATCCTTCTTTCGAACAAATAGAACAGGAGCACCCTAAGGCGATACACTAGGTCTGATGTATCCCTTGGAAATCAAATCCTCAAGCTGCTCCTTCAACTCTCTCAATTCAATAAGTGTCATACGATACGGAGCTTTTGAAATAGGTTGAGTACCTGGCACTAAGTCAATGCTGAATTCGATTTCTCGAATAGGTGGCAAACCAGGAACCTCTTCCGGGAACACATCAGCAAATTCTCTAACCACCGGTAATTCTACCAAAGCTGGGCTAGATTTCAGTACATCAACTGTATACACTAAAAATACTTATGCACCTTTTTGTAGCAAACGAGTCATAGATAAAACTGAAATCAAAGGAATTCTAGATCGAGAACCCTTACCAAAGAATTTCCACTCGTCTGCCATTTCAGGTCTGAACCGGACAACCTTCAGAAAACAATCAACTATTTCCCTGTACTTGGTTAAAGCATCTATACCGACAATACAATCAAAATCTGAAAGTCCAAGTACGATACAGTCGAATTCTAACAAATTACCTTCAAAACACAGTTCACAGTTCCTGACTAATCTGACAGAAACAATTCCTCCACCCAAAGGTGAAGTAACAACTACTACTGTAGACAACAACTCAGTAGGAAAAGCATGCAATAACACAAATTTCTCAGAGATAAAGGAATGGGAAGCACCTATATCTATCAAAACATGATCAGAATGACCAAAAATCAAATAGTTACCTGCTATAACATCATCAGGTGCCGCCTAAGCCTGATCCTCTGTCAGAGCAAAGACACGTGCTTGCTGTCTCGGAGGCTAGTTCGCACTAGAATTACCTCCCTGTCTGTTCTGCTGCTGAGGCTGGAAAGAGTGCACTGCAGACGACTGCCTCTCAGGCGGATCTGCAGGTCTAGACGAACTCCCACTCTGAGCTCTATCTCTGTTACGCTGAGGGAACACCTTAGAGAAGTGTCCCGGTTGCTGACAGGTGGTACAATTACCGAAGACTCCCACACACTGATCCGGTGAGTGTCTTCCCCCACACTTGCTGCAGTACAAGGATGATGATCCAGAGCTCTGTCCTGAACCAAACTGTCATGAACCACTGGAACTGGACGAACTATTCCCCTGCCTTTTGAACTGTTTACCCCTTGACTTGTACTGATCCTTTCTGTTTCCCCCATTGCTACCACCTTCATACCTCTGCTGCTGGTTCTGATGCTGAGATTGTTGATTCTGATACTGAAACGGTGGGTTCTGATACTGCCTCTGTTTCTGAGGTGCTACCTGGTTACCTCTTTGCCTCCACAAGCCTGCTTCTGCTCCCTTTGCGTGATTCATGGCATCCGCAAAGTTGTTAGGCCTGTTGGTGTTAACCAATGTGAAGACATCGGGATTCAACCCATTGATGAACTGATCGGCCTTAGCTTCTTCATCCCTGGAAATTAGCGGCGCAAAACGCAACAGACTATCAAACTTGGCAACGTACTCTTCGATGTTCAGATTCCCTTGCTTCAGATTTGAAAACTCTGCTCCCTTATCCTTACGATACGAGATAGGAAAAAACCGCTTATAAAACTCAGATTTAAAAAGAGTCCAAGTAACCTCTGTACCTCTACTCTCAAATGCTTTCTTTATCATGATCCACCAGCTCTTAGCACCATCACGCAGCTAATGAATTACTAACCTGATTCGGCGGTCATCGGTGTAGTCAATGGAATCGAACATCTAATCCATATCATCCAACCAACTCTCACAGTCAACTGGATTTTCTGAACCCATCAACAACGGAAGATTGAACGACTGAAACCTCTTCAGCAAGGTTTCCATAGGAGTCACTGAAGCATCCAACTGATCAACTTCAGTGCTAGCTTGCCCAGTCGCAGGGATAACATGCGGTGTGTTTCTATTTATCACTCGACGAGGACCCATCTGATAATCAAAGGTTAGGACACGAGATATCTCAATCGCTACAATCAGTGCCCTTACAACCGCTTGGAATACCGGATACCAGTCGATAACAGAAACAGTTATATCTCAAGTAGATCATGCTTTATAAATTAAATCACATAACCAAGTAATTCAATAATTCTCAATAATAAAGCATGCTCGCATGGAATTAAGTACACAGTTAAAATAATTCAAACACATGCGAGGAGCCAATACACGCAGACTCGATCTACCCGCTCACTCTAGTTCAACCAAGAATCTTAACGCCCTGATACCACTTAATGTGAGATCTCGGTTCTAAACAACTAATCTCGTTTTAAACAACAATTAAGCATACAAGATCAAAGATCAAAGTAAGAAAGAAATTTTTTTTTTTTTAAAGGGGGGTGCCCTCGGGCGGGCAAAAACTGCCGCTCGAGCGCGCCCTAAACTCCAGCGCTGCTGGATTACTCGAACTGGGGTGCGCTCGGGCTGCTAAAAACTGCAGCTCGGGTGCTCCCCCTGCAACAGAAACAGAACAGAGCAGAAAAGCTTGGCATCTCAAACTAAAAGTTATTCCATACATCAAACTCAATTTCATGCATTAAAAACATAACTTCTCCAGTTATTACATGAAATGCCAACGTTGATCAACTACGAACTAGTCTATAACATGCAACATAAGACTCGCATAATCGATACAACATAAACAACGAAGTTTGAGATCTAAACATGTTCTACTATAACTAGATAACCATATTGACACGACTTCTAAACCGGGTCTTACTTCTACAACTTTCCCTCGGAGCTAACCATGCCTCTTCTGACTTGTTCCTGCCCCACCTGTTGCCAAGTACACATACAAAACAAAGCAACAGCCGGATAACCGGTGAGAATGATAATCCTAGTAAAAACAACATATCAAGTAATAAAACAATAAACATGCTTTCAAGACAACAACGAAATCAATAACGATGTAATGAAATGCATGTCTTTAAACCGGGATATCAAATCTGATAACGATGGATTGCTGCTGTGCTTTTGGGATCCCGAGGGTGAGATTACGTAACGACTCACCGACTCACCCAATCGAGGTGGTGCCACGTATCCCACTCCTCTAGACTTTGAGCAACTATAATGAGTATGCTAGCACTAGGTGAAACGACTACGACCTAGGCCACTCAATCATAGTTCCCAAATGTCTAAACAAAAAGGGCGGTTCTGCCCGCTGAAAACAAGATTGGCTGAAGATGAATGCATAACAGAAACATAAAAACATAGCCATATAACAAAAGCTCAATCAAAACAACAAAACACAAGTTCCTCATGCTGGAACGAGTGTAGATGCAAGTATGTGATTTTAAGGGAAACTCGAGAACCAACTGTCCCGAGTATGCTATCCCGCTATCGATGTCTGCTTTTACCTTTCAATGCAGTAGTTCCAACTCTGGATAAGCTACAACAAAAGGTTTAATAAACAACTAAACAATCCAACAACAAAGGCAATGGTTCAAGGTAATCTCTTTACCGTTCTTCGTCCAACTCTTGACGAACAATGCTGCTAACACGGCTTGACAAGCTCCAAACGAATCTGTTCAGATACAAATCAAAGATCAATTGCCATGATCGACTTACAAGCCAAGTTCAACAACTCAAAAACGGTATGACGGCATAACGGCTATAAATTGAACAAACCGGAAACGCAGACAACAGTTCAATACTGATATCAACTCATATCAAAGCCAATACAACCAAAACAAGGCAAACCCAACAAATCTCAAAACCATAATTTTCGAAAAAGGCTTCCAAAAATCATAACAAATCCGAACGTCGCTCTAATTCAAAACCGACAGATAATAAACGATCAGAACTCTGTCTAGAATAACATACTCGAATCTCGAACTATTCAAACACCATCCAAAAACTAGAATGTATCTGATCGTAGAAAAACTTACAATATAACAAAGCTCTCACTGCAGTGATCGATAATCTGCCTTCAGAAATAAATTCCAACGGCCGAATCGAGCTCGGACTGAAATCTAAAAGCTTGGAAAAGGCTTTGGGGCGCCTTTAATGGTGGTACACGGTTGGGAGAGATGAAGGGAGGTGAAGAAGACTACTCCCAAGCCAATCAAGTTGTAGATAATATATTAAAATCAATAATTGCGTTTTAGTCCCTGAAATTTCCAAAATTTGGAAAAAGGACCCTGATCAAAACCAAATCGGCTCTAGAACTCTGAAATCTCCGATTAACTAAAATAAACTCATTTAAGATAAAAACGGGGCATTACAATTTCCCACACCAGTGATGTCACAACTGATTGATCCCTTCTCCTATATGCGATTGACATGGATTAGCCCATTAATGTGGGACGAGTTATTCATAGAGAAATTAGGAGGTCAATTTATTCAACTTATTTGGGCCTTTATTTTTCGACGATCATCTCCGAACTGTGCGTACGAGCGGGTTTTCAAGTCCAAGAAGATGAAGAGTGGTTACAGCCGATGCAACATGTAGATACGGTCGCTGCTGACGCAAAGAAAGCATATTGGGCCATGCATTTTCCGCCAGGTGATCGAGCCTCCTCTAGTCAGGTTCCCACACGTCCCTCGCAGCCGTCTCGCCGCTCCAATGTTGATGCAATCAGGGAACTCACTGCTTTTTCCCACCATTAGAATGGCTTCATGGCTGCTACGACTGCCAATCTTCAGGCCATGGACTCTATCATTCGGGGCATGTCTACATGTCTTGGCCTTGATCCCATATCTCTTCTGGCAGTCGTTCCATATCCTCCTCCATTCGAGTTTTACTGCAATGTTCCGGTTCTTCCACCTGAGGTTGAAGAAGAGGAAAACACCGATACTTAAACTAGTGGAGTTTTGTTTTACATTTGCATTTGCATTGCTTTTTTCTGTTCGTTATTTGTTGTGTTTGTGTTTTGTTTCTGGAGCATTAAGGGCAATGCTTTAGATAAATGTGGGGGGGGAGGGGGGGGGGGTTTCTATTGTTTGTTAGTTTGTTTTGCATTCATATTGTTGAGTTCTATGACTTTAGTTCGTTTGCATGTCACTTGTCATTGTTTTGTGTTTGTTTCGTATGCATAAGTAGGATGATGCTTACTAGCCTATGATAATGAAGTTGAAAAGGATGAAATTGTAGGATGAATATTTTAAGCACACATGTTTAACCGATGAATTGTAGAGGTGTATTAGATGATATTGATGTCTGTTGGACCATTGCACGGCAATAGGTGTTTGTGGAACTTGATAGCTTCTTGAATCTTGATGATTTTTTTGATATGGCTTTTACGATCTTGGGCGCACCTGTTAAAATATTTTTTATAAATTATTGAAATAAAAAATGAAATTAACTCCATCCGGGCCGGGTTATGAGCAAGGGATTGAAATCCTAATCTCCTTTCTCTTGAGTAAGTATGCGGATTGAATGAGGTAACATTTTTGAAAAAAATTTAAAATAACAATTCTATCCGGGCTTGGAAATTTATTAAAATTCTCATCTCTCTTTCATGGCTAAGTTTGCGGATCCAATGGGATTTTAGTTCCATCCGGGCTATAGACAAGAGGGTTGAAATTCTAACCCTATCAAAGTTATGCGTAGTAGCCCGTACCCAATATTAGTGATTAAGGGATTAATCAACACTAATTAAATAAATTGGGTACCGGACGGATCGGAAGCTCCGATGCAGGATCGGACGTTCCGATTGAGATCGAAAGCTCCGATGCAGGATCGGAAGCTCCAATGGTATTATATCAGGCATGAAGTGGGGCAGGATCGGAAGCTCCGATCACCCCTATCCGAAGTCAACCAGTGATATTTTGACACGTGGCAGATGAGGATCTTTGGAAGCTCTGATGGTCGGATCGGATGTTCCGATCGAAGATCGGAAGTTCCGATCAAGGATCGGAGGTTCCGATCGATGTCTATAAATAGAAGGCCGAGGCTTCCCTTTAATTTGACAATTCCGAGTTTTCCTTTCCATTCTAGTCCTATTGGAGTAATTCTAGTCTTCCTAGGCTTGACCCGGGGGTTGGCGAGGCGTTCGATAGTCGTAGCGGAGTTGTGCCCAAGTTCTGGAGGCATCGACATCAAAGGGCTAACGACAGACGAAGGTATAGCTTTTGCTTCATATAAATATTTAGGAGTATGCAATAGCTTAGTTATGGCTTTTAGAGCGCTATAATGATAGTAGTATCATTTGGCAGTGCAGAACAGACTATAGGCATGGACCTAGAGTTGGTAGAGCTTGCACTGATTTTAGGTACGAAAGTACTGTTCGAGATATCCTGACTGAGTATGCATGTATTATGTGACTGCATGATTTATATGTCATGATTTATGCTGCATTCATTTGCATATTGAGCTATCTCCTTCGTGATGTCTATTAGTAGGGTTGTACCCTATCCTGTTAGTGGATGGACTTCCATGGCTTTGGGTCCGGTAAATCCATTGGTATTATGGTATGGGAGACACCTTCTGAAGCGACGGCACAGCGTGCTACATACCAGGGCCCGGTCTGTCTCTGTTATCTGATCCTTGACCTCGAGTTTATAGGGAGTTCACTTTGCATGCATGTATGCTCATACTCTCGTACTGAGCATTTTATGCTCACATCTCGTAATCTGTGTTTCTGGACACCCTATTCCATGGGGCAGGTTTGCGATTGGACGAGGCGGGTGGATCCAAGAGGGGCTAGGCAGTGGTTGGTCAGCTGGAGCTTCGCCTAGGTTTTATTCTGTTGTAATTTGGATTGATATAGCTGTTCGATCTGGTTGTATAATATTTGGGTATTTACAGATTCCTTTACTTGGGATTGTATAATGTCTTTGGTTTCCGCAGTTTTATTCTGATATCCGTTTAATTAAGTTAATTGCTTGCCTAAGTTCTGTTTAGTAGGTGATCCAGGTAAGGGTCACTACATTTATGGTATCAGAGCATGCAAAGTATTCTTGGGATTTAGATTCTACATAAGATAACCGTTAGGTTAATTTTGTAGATGGCAGATCCTGATGACCAGAGTTCTCATGGCAGTATTGGTGGGCATTGGGGTGATGCCGACCGGGAGCCTCGTCGAGAACGCCGCCATCGTCATCGAGGTGAGGACCATTTCAGTGTACATCGATTCTTGCAGATGGGGCCTAAGCCCTTGGTTGGAGGTGAGTTTCTGGAGGATGCGGAGAACTGGTTAGACCGCATGGAGATGACTTTTCAGACTTTCCAGTGCACCGAGGAGCAGAAGATGGAGACCCTGGGTTATCTTCTGGATGGACGTGCGCGCAGGTTGTGGAGGTTTACTTCTGCACCTTTTGTTGCGGCGAGAGGAGTGGCCACCTGGGCCGAGTTCCGCACAGCTTTTTAGAAGCTGTATTTTCCTCCTGCACTCCGTCAGTCGAAGGCGGGCGAGCTACTGAGTTTGCGTTAGGTAGCCATGTCTATTGATGAGTATCAGCAGAAGTTCTTTGATCTGCTATCCTATTGCCCCGAGATTGCTGACAGCTCCGAGATGAAGTATAATCTGTTCCTTCAGGGCCTTAACCCTGAGATCCATGACCGTGTGGCGGTTGGTGACGACAGGTCTTTCTCTCAGTCGAGACCTGCTAGTTCTTTGGGTCCCCGTGCCCAATCTTTCAAGAAGTCTGGATCTACTTCTTCTTCCTCTGGCTCTGCTGGTGTTGTCCATTTCGGAAAAAAAGACAAGTGTGATCACTGTGGGAAGAACCATCCATCCGACAAGTGCCGTAGAGCTTCTGGAGCTTGTTTCCGTTGTGGAGAGACTGGTCATATCCGGAGGGATTGTCCACTATCTGGGGGAGGCGGTTCTGGTTCTGGTTCAGGATCTGGTTCTCAGGCCTCCGTTCAGCAGAGGTCGCAGGGACAACCTGCTGGGAGTTCTCATTTGAGGCCACGAGCTTCTGGCCAGGTGTTTTCCCCGAGACATGATCAGGCAGTGGAGGAAAATGAGAAAGTCATCGCAGGTACATTTCTGCTTTATGGTATACCTTCTCTTGTACTTATTGACACTGGTGCATCTCATTCCTTCATTTCTGCACATTTTGTTAAGAGGCATAAGTTACCATGCATTGCACTAGACGTAGTGATGTCTGTTTCTACTATGACGGGCCAATATGCTTTGACTAAGCGTCTAGTGATGGGTTGCCCTTTAGAGTTCGAGGGGAACATTCTGTTAGCGAATCTCATGGTTCTTGCGATGGACGACTTTGATTGAATTTTGGGAATAGATATGTTGACTACCTATCGAGCTTCAATGGACTGCTACCAGAGATTAGTACGCTTTCATCCGAAGGGGAGTGATAGCTGGTTTTTCTATGGAGAGGGAGCGCGACCCCCGATGCCTTTGGTATCAGCTTTGAGAGCCTGTCGAGCTCTAGAGTCTGGCGGGGAAGGCTACCTTATCTATGTAGTTGATTTGTCCGCTGAGAGCGTTGGGATAGAGAGCATTCCAGTCGTGGATGAATTTCCAAATATATTTCCTGATGAGATTCCGGGTTTTCCTTCTGTTACGGAAGTCAAGTTTGGCATAGAGTTGATGCCTGGTACTTCTCCTATTTCTCGAGTACCGTATCGTCTGGCTCCATCAGAGATGCATGAGTTGAAGAATCAGCTACAAGATCTTTTGGACAAGGGGTACATTCGTCCTAGTGTACCTCCTTGGGGAGCTCTTGTTCCTATTGTAAAGAAGAAGGATGGGTCTATGCGGCTATGCATTGACTATCGGCAGCTGAATCGAGTCACTGTGAAGAACAAGTATCCTTTGCCTCGTATTGATGACTTGTTTGATCAGCTGCAGGGCACTTCAGTTTACTCCAAGATTGACTTGAGATCTGGGTATCATCAGTTGAGAGTCCGAGATCAAGACGTATCCAAGACTGCATTCCGTACTCGCTATGGGAATTACGAGTTTCTAATGATGCCATTTTGTTTGACTAATGCGCCGGCTATATTCATGGATCTGATGAACCGTGTCTTTAGGGAGTATTTGGACAAGTTTGTCGTGGTCTTCATTGACGACATCTTGGTGTATTCGCGTAATACGGAAGAGCATGTTTCTCACTTGCGGTTGGTACTGCAGACTCTTCGAGATGAGCAGTTGTACGCCAAGCCGAGCAAAAGTGAGTTCTGGATGGATCGAGTGGTATTTCTTGGCCATATCATATCCAGGGAGGGGATTTCTGCTGATCCAAGCAAGATTGAGGCGATGCTTAATTGGTCGCGACCGACGATGGTTGCTGAGATCCGTAGCTTTCTGGGTCTAGCAGGATATTATCGTCGCTTCATTTTGAATTTCTCTCAGCTAGCTCGACCTTTGACGCAGCTTACCTGCAAGGGTGTGGATTTTGAGTAGTCCTCCGAGTGTGAGGAGAACTTCTGTGAGCTTCGACGGCGGTTGACTTCTGCGCCAGTGTTGGCATTACCGTTAGGATCTGGAGGGTATGTGGTGTACACTGATATTTTTCTTAAGGGGTTAGGTTGTGTCCTGACTCAGAATGGGCATGTGATCGCATACGCTTCTAGACATCTGAATCTTCACGAGGACAACTACCCAGTCCATGATTTTGAATTGGCAGCCATTGTGTTCGCTTTCAAGATCTGGCGTCATTATCTTTATGGCAAGAAATTTGAGATCTTCACCGACCATAAGAGTCTCAAGTATTTGTTCACTCAGGAGGAGTTGAACATGAGACAGAGACGTTGGATGGACTTGCTTAAGGACTATGATTGCGAGATTAAGTACCATCTGGGAGCTGCTAATCTCACCGCTGATGCTTTGAGTCGCAAGGTGCGACTATCCGCACTTCAGACTTGTTCGATGTCTAGTGCGATCAGTGACTATTGTACTTCAGGATATACTTTCAAGCATAAGAAAGGTATGCAGAGTATCCAGAAGTTTGCGATATTATCTGAGCCAGCTTTGTATTCGCGGATTCGAGATGCTCAGATGTCTGATTCGAAGACCCAGCGTTTAGCTCTTCTAGCTAACAAGGGTAGCTCGTCTGGATTTCATTATCAGTCAGATAGCTTTCTGTGTTTGTCTGGTAGGCTTGTGATTCCGCAGGATGTAGAGTTGCAAGAGGAGATTTTGTCTTAGGCGCATCGCATTAAGTTGAGTATTCATCCTGGGAGCAACAAGATGTACAAGGATCTACGTACTCGTTTCTGGTGGAAGGGAATGAAACGCAGTGTTTATCAGTTTGTTTCGAGATGTTTGGTGTGTCAACAGGTCAAGGCAGAGCACCGACGACCTGGAGGATTGCTTCACAGTCTGCCTATTCCTGAATGGAAATGAGAGTTTATCACAATGGACTTTGTGACCCATTTGCCGGTATCCCCGAGAAACTGTGATTCTATCTGGGTTGTGGTGGACCGACTCACCAAGTCAGCGCATTTCATTGCCTATAGCCGGGAGTACAATGTGGATCGTATGGCTCGGTTGTACATTCAAGAGATCGTTCGACTTCAGGGAGTGCCTGTGAGCATTGTCAGCGATCGGGATCCCAGGTTTACTTCTAGATTCTGGGGGAGTGTTCAGCGTGCGATGGGTACTACTCTCAGTTTGAGTAGTGCCTATCATTCGGAGACTGATGGTCAGTCAGAGCGCAATATCCGTACTTTGGAGGATATGCTTAGAGCATGCGTCATGGATTTTAGCCTGGCAGGATCATTTGCCATTGATCGAGTTCGCGTACAACAACAGCTATCATACTAGCATTGGGATGGCACCTTTTGAGGCGTTGTACGGACGACGTTGTCGTACTCCACTTTTCTGGGAAGAAGTGGGGGAGAGACAGGCTGAGGGACCGGAGTTTATCCTGCAGGCGGTAGACATTGTTGATCAGATCAAGAAACGGATTAAGACTGCACAGGATCGTCAGACCAACTATGCTAACACCAAGCGTAGGCCTTTGCAGTTCGATGTCGAGGAGAAAGTGTTTCTGAGAGTGTCACATTTTCGCAAAATTCTCAGATTTGGCCTTAAGGGCAAGTTTTCTCTTAGGTTTATCGGTCCGTTTGAGATCTTGGAAAGCATTGGCGATTTGGCTTATCGATTAGCTTTGCCACCGCATCTTTCCAGTATTCACGACGTGTTTCACGTATCTATATTGCGACGGTATGTGGCGGATGAGTCTCATATTCTACAGCGGTCTGAGGTTCAGGTGAGCAAGGATTTGACCTATGTTGAGAAACCTATTCGTATCCCAGATCATAAGGATAAGGTCTTGCGAAACAAAGTCATTCCTTTGGTTTTAGTTCAGTGGAAGTGCCGATGCACTGAGGAAGCTACTTGGGAGCTTGAGGACAGGATGCGTGAAGACCATCCTGAGTTGTTTTGATTTCATTCTTATAGTTGTATTCAGTTGCAAACTCTGTAAACGTTTGATTTGAATAAAGAATGTTTCTAATTTCTGTATTACGTTCGGTACTTAAGATCTGATTTCGAGGACAAAATATCTTAAGTGGGGGAGAATGTAGCAGCCCGTACCCAAAATCAGTGATTAAGGGATTAATCAATGCTAATTAAATAAATTGGGTACCGGACAGATCGGAAGCTCCAATGCAGGATCGGACGTTCCGATCGAGATCGGAAGCTCCGATGCAGGATCGGAAGCTCCGATGGTATTACGTCACGCATGACGTGTGGCAGGATTGGAAGCTTCGATCAGGATCGGAAGCTCCGATCGCCCCTATCCAAAGTCAACCAGTGATATTTTGACACATGGCAGATGAGGATTTTCGGAAGCTCCGATGGCAGGATCGGACGTTCCGATCGAAGATCGGAAGTTCCATTCGAGGATCGGAGGTTCCGATCGATGTCTATAAATAGAAGGCCGAGGCTTCACTTTCATTTTCCAATTTTGAGTTTTCCTTTCCATTCTAGTCCTATTGGAGTAATTCTAGTCTTCATAGGCTTGACCCGGGGGTTGGCGAGGCGTTCGATAGTCGTAGCGGAGTTGTGCCCAAGTTCTGGAGGCATTGACATCAAAGGGATAACTGTTGGAGAACGGTGATCAGATCAATCAGAATTGATACCCGGTGCAGCGGAAGTTTTAAAATTTTATATGGAACGATTCCATATCAAGGGTATCAAAACTTTACGATTAAATTGTGCGTGTAAAAATTAAATAACAATTAAATTTTTACCTCCAATCTCGAATCGAGATTATGGACACCAACAGATTACTCTGCTCTTGTTGTATATCCCAGGAACTGATGGACGAACAATTCTTCAATCATGTCCACGAACAGAAGTTTAATCCCTCTGATAGATTGCACTAGAAAATCTATCAGAAGTTTCTACGAAGAGAATTAACGAATTTGATCCGTTAAACCAGACTGCAAATTCAAAATTCACTAGCTGGAATTTTTCGAGCAGAGAGGGAGAGGGGGCGGCGGCCACAGTAGGGAAACACTAGGGTTTTCGAAAAATATTTTGTGACCTCTGTTGTGTATTTTCTGTACTGCAATAACTTATTTATAATGTGGGCTGCTAACAGCTTAGGGCCCATTAGTCATAAGTTCAAGCCTGACAAGCAAAGCCCGCAAGTTCAGAAATTAATATAAAATTCATCGTGACTCAGATTGATAAACCAATTTCACCAATGTGCACAGAAACCATTTCTGCATCTTTTAAAGTCAAGATAAATTTTCTGAATCCGAATTCAGTGATTTCCAAAAATGTCCATCTCTATGTCATTTTAGGAAATCTTACTCCTCTACTCTGATATAAGAAGTCCTACTTCTTTGTTCATTAAATTTAACTCTTTAAATTTAACTATCTCAACGGGGATTAAAAATCCATTACTTGTGTGACCCTCAATGGTTCAGGGATACAGCTAGCCGTGGGCTCACAACTCCTTGTGACTCGGAACAACAATTTCCGACTTGCCCATCGAATCATGGTAAGAGCGCCTAGCAACATCGCCCCATGATTCCCTAGGTATCACTGATAGTGCCTGCAAGAACCAATAGATTTTGGTTAGCGTACAGTACGGTCCCTTCATCCATATATCCCGATCAAATCAACAACCATTGGTAAATCGAGAGTCGTTCGAGATTCGATAACTATGCAATGCATCTTGAAGATCAAATAGTGACATCGCATGTGCTACTAAGAAACCATTTCTTAAAACACATCATGTACTCTGGCCAGATATTCGTCACACTAATATCTCCTCAGATTGCATAGGATATCCACACTCGCAAGTATGTGGTGAATCCTTGACAACAAAGCATCGACTCCTACATGTGTCGTAACTGTACCCAATCCCGACACCTGATGACCCCAATAGAGTCGGTAAACGAGTCAAAGTACAGTACTAGCATATAGAGTCTCAATGATGTTTCAAGTAGTAAGGACTAATGGTGTACAACCAAAACCGCGGACTTTATCCACTCGATAAGTGATAACCACTTGGAAAGTCCGGATAGGGTAGTTCGATCATTCATCGTATGAATATCCATTTGCATGCTTTGAACATCTCTATGTTCCATACCAATGAAACGTGGTACTCGGCATCGCAAATGCTAGTCTCAATCTCGAGCGATCCTTATCCTTATTAATGGACGGCTCAATCGACTAGGAACTGTTTAGAATATACAGTGACTATAAGATGTGTTTCATGATAGCCATCCCCATGTGCCACCACATCTTACATACACTATAGTATATTCAAGGTCTTCATCTAAACATCTTATAGTATGTCACAACATAATAATATGATAAAAGATAAAGTAAACGCCATTATAAAAGTGTAAATTATATTAAACAAAAGATTGTTTATACATAGAGTCATCAAAGCCCTTAGCCATAAGTTGGCTCACCGGGCACCCACTCTTTCAATCTCCCACTTGCCCTAAAGCCAACTAGTCATACTACGTAGACCCATTTCTTCGCGATGTTTGTCAAATAATGGTCCTGGCAAGGGCTTAGTAAGTGGATCAACGATACTGTCTGCAGAGGACACTCTCTCGAGAGTGATGTGTAGTGACCCTTACCCGGATCACCTACTAAACAGAACTTAGGCATGCAATTAACTTAATTAAACAGATATCAGAATAAAACTGCGGAAACCATAAACATTATACAATCCCAAGTAAAGGAATCTGTAATTTATCCAATAATATACAACCAAATCGAATAGCTGTATAAACTCAAACAACAGTAATAAAACCTAGACGAAGCTTCAGCTGGCCAACCACTGACTAGCCCCTCCTGGATCCACCCTCCTCGTCCAATCGCAAACCTGCCCCATGGAATAGGGTGTCCAGAAAATACAGAGTACGAGACGTGAGCATAAAACGCTCAGTGCGAGAGTATGAGTATACATGCATGCAAAGTGAACTCCCTATAGGCTCGAGGTCAAGGATCAGATAACAGAGACAGACCGGGCCCTGGTATGTAGCACGCTGTGCCGTCGCTTCAGGAGGTGGCTCCCATACCGAGATAACCGTGGATACGCCGGACCCAAATCGATGGAAGTCCATCCACTAATAGGATAGGGTACAACCCTACTACAGACATCTCGAAGGAGATACAGCAAGATGCAAATGAATGCAGCATAATATCATGGCATATAAATCATGCAGTCATGCATACTCAGTCAGGATATCTCGAATAGTACTTTCGTACCTCAAAACAGTGAAAGCTCTACCAACTCTAGGTCCACGCCTATAGTCTGCTCTACACTGCCAAATGATACTACTATCATTAAAGTGCTCTAAAAGCCTTAACTAAGCTATTGCATACTCCTAAACATTTATAGGGAGCAAAGCTATACCTTCGTCCGTCATTAGCCCTTTGATGTTGATGCCTCCAGAACTTGGGCACGACTCCGCTACGACTACCGAACGCCTCTCCGACCTCCGGACCAAGTCTAAGAAGACTAGAACAGCTCCAAAAGGACTAGAAAGGAAAGGAGAACTCGGAATTGGCAAATGAAAGTGAAGTCTCGGCCTTCTATTTATAGACAACGATCGGAACTTCCGATCCTTGATCGGAACGTCCGAACCTCGATCGGAACGTCCGATCCTGCCATCGGAGCTTCCGAAGATCCTGATCTGCCACGTGTCAAAATATCACTTGTTGACTCCGGATAGGGGAGATCGGAGCTTCCGATCCTGATCGGAGCTTCCGATCCAACCACACGTCATGCCTGACGTAATAACATCGGTGCCTCCGATCGCTCATCGGAGCTTCCGATCCTGTTCGGAGATTCCGATCGTGCCTTCGGAGCTTCCGATCCGTCCGATACCTAATTCAATTAATTAGCATTAATCCTTTAATTACTCAATTAGGGCACCGGCTACTACATTCTCCCCCACTTAAGATATTTCGTCCTCAAAATCAGATCTTAAGTACCGAATGCAAATACAGAAATCAGAAACATTCTTTATTCAAATCAAACGTTTACAGAGTTTGCAACTGAATACAACTTAAAGAATGAAATCAAAACAACTCAGGATGGTCTTTACGCATCCTGTCCTCAAGCTCCCAAGTAGCTTCTTCAGTGCCTCGGCGCTGCCACTGAACTAAAACCAAAGGAATGACTTTGTTCCGTAAAACCTTATCCTTATAATCCAAGATATGAAGAGGTTTCTTAACATAAGTCAAATCCTTGTCTTCCTGAACCTCAGACCGCTGCAGAATATGAGATTCATCCGCCACATACCGTCGCAACAGAGATACGTGGAACACGTCGTGAATGCTGGATAGATGCGGTGGCAATGCTAGTCGATAAGCCAAATCGCCAATACTCTCCAAGATCTCAAACGGACCGATAAATCTGGGAGACAACTTGCCCTTAAGGCCAAATCTGAGAATCTTGCGGAAAGGTGACACTCTCAGAAACACTTTCTCCCCGACCTCGAACTGCAAAGGCCTACGCTTGATATTAGCATAACTGGCCTGACGATCCAGTGCAGTCTTAATCCGTTTCTTGATCTGATCAACAATGTCTATCGCCTGCTGGATAAACACCGGTCCTTCAGCCTGTCTCTCCCCTACTTCTTCCCAGAAGAGTGGAGTACGACAACGTCGCCCATACAACGCCTCAAAAGGTGCCATCCCAATACTAGTATGATAGCTGTTGTTGTAAGCGAACTCGATCAACGGCAAATGATCCTGCCAGGCTGAACCAAAATCCATGACGCACGCTCTAAGCATATCCTCTAACGTACGGATAGTGCGCTCTGACTGACCATCAGTCTCCGGATGATAGGCTGTACTCAAACTGAGAGTAGTACCCATCGCACGCTGAACACTCCCCCAGAACCTAGAAGTAAACCTGGGGTCCCGATCGCTGACAATGCTCACAGGCACTCCATGAAGTCGGACGATCTCCTGAATGTACATCCGTGCCATGCGATCCACAGAGTACTCTCGGCTATAGGCAATGAAATGCGCTGACTTGGTGAGTCGGTCCACCACAACCCAGATAGCATCACAGTTCCTCGGGGATACCGGCAAATGGGTCACAAAGTCCATTGTGATAAACTCCCATTTCCATTCAGGAATAGGCAGACTGTGAAGCAATCCCCCAGGTCTTCGGTGCTCTGCCTTGACCTGTTGACACACCAAACATCTCGAAACAAACTGATAAACACTGCGTTTCATTCCCTTCCACCAGAAACGAGTACGTAGGTCCTTGTACATCTTGTTGCTCCCAGGATGAATACTCAACTTAGTGCGATGTGCCTGAGATAAAATCTCCTCTCGCAACTCTTCATCCTGTGGAATCACAAGCCTAACAGACAAACACAGAAAGCCATCTGACTGATAATGAAATCCAGACGAGCTACCCTCGTTAGCTAGACGAGCTAAACGCTGGGTCTTCGAATCAGACATCTGAGCATCTCGGATCCGCGAGTACAAGGCTGGCTCAGATAATATCGCAAACATCTGGATACTCTGCATACCTTTCTTATGCTTGAAGGTATAACCTGAAGTACAACAGTCACTGATCGCACTAGACATCGAACAAGTCTGAAGTGCGGATAATCGCACCTTGCGACTCAAAGCATCAGCGGTGAGATTAGCAGCTCCCGGATGGTACTTAATCTCGCAATCATAGTCCTTAAGCAAGTCCATCCAACGTCTCTGCCTCATGTTCAACTCTGCCTGAGTGAACAAATACTTGAGACTCTTATGGTCGGTGAAGATCTCAAATTTCTCGCCATACAGATAATGACGCCAGATCTTCAAAGCGAACACAATGGCTGCTAACTCCAAATCATGGACTGGGTAGTTGTCCTCGTGAAGCTTCAGCTGTCTAGAAGCGTATGCGATCACATGCCCATTCTGAGTCAGGACACAACCTAACCCCTGAAGAGAAGCATCCGTGTAAACTACATACCCTCCAGATCCTGACGGTAATGCTAACACCGGCGCAGAAGTCAACCGCCGTCGAAGCTCACGGAAATTCTCCTCACACTCGGAGGACCACTCAAAATCCACACCCTTGCGGGTAAGTTGCGTCAACGGTCGAGCTAACTGAAAGAAGTTCAGAATGAAGAGACGATAATACCCTGCTAGACCCAGAAAACTACGGATCTCAGCAACCGTCGTCGGACGCGACCAATTAAGTACCGCTTCAATCTTGCTTGGATCAACAGAAATCCCTTCCCTGGATATGATATGGCCAAGAAAGACCACTCTATCCATCCAGAACTCACACTTGCTCAGCTTGGCGTATAACTGCTCATCTCGAAGAGTCTGTAGAACCAACCGCAAGTGAGAAACATGATCTTCCGTATTACATGAATACACCAAGATGTCGTCAATGAAGACCACGACAAACTTGTCCAAATACTCCCTGAAGACACGGTTCATCAGATCCATGAATATAGCCGGCGCATTAGTCAAACCAAATGGCATCACTAGGAACTCGTAATGCCCATAGCGAGTACGGAATGCAGTCTTGGCTACGTCCTGATCACGGACTCTCAACTGATGATACCCAGATCTCAAGTCAATCTTGGAGTAAATTGATGTGCCCTGCAGCTGGTCAAACAAGTCAACAACACGAGGCAACGGATACTTGTTCTTCACAGTGACTCGATTCAGCTGCCGATAGTCAATGCACAGCCGCATCGACCCATCCTTCTTCTTCACGAAGAGAACAGGAGCTCCCCAAGGAGATACACTAGGACGAATATACCCCTTGTCCAAAAGATCCTGTAGCTGATTCTTTAACTCACGCATCTCTGACGGAGCCAGACGATACGGTGTTCTAGAAATAGGCGAAGTACCCGGCATCAACTCTATGCCAAACTCAACTTCCCTAGCTGGAGGAAAACCCGGAATCTCATCAGGAAATACATCTGGAAATTCATCCACAACAGGAATGCTCTCTATCCCAATACTCTCAGCGGACAAATCAACTGCATAGATAAGGAAGCCTTCCCCGCCAGACTCTAGAGCTCGACAGGCTCTCAAAGCGGATACCAAAGGCATCGGGGGTCGCACTCCCTCACCATAGAAAAACCAACTCTCACTCCCATCCGGATGAAAACGTAC
This sequence comes from Henckelia pumila, assembly GCF_033568475.1. Lineage (NCBI taxonomy): Eukaryota > Viridiplantae > Streptophyta > Magnoliopsida > Lamiales > Gesneriaceae > Henckelia > Henckelia pumila. The sequence goes on along the minus strand of NC_133120.1, from coordinate 34,667,274 downwards.
TAATCTCTGATAGCAGTCCACTGAAGCTCGATAGGTAGTCAGCACATCTATTCCCAAAATGTAATCAAAGTCGTCCATCGTCAGGACCATGAGATTCGCCAACAGAACGTTCCCTTCGAACTCCAAAGGGTAACCCATCACTAGACGCTTAGCCAAAGTAGATTGGCCCGTCGGAGTAGAAACAGATATCACTACGTCTAGTGAAATGCATGGTAACTTATGCCTCTTAACAAAACGTGCAGAAATGAAGGAATGAGATGCACCAGTGTCAATAAGTACAAGAGCAGGTATACCATAAAGCATAAATGTACCTGCGATGACTTTCTCATTCTCCTCCACAGCCTGATCATGTCTCAGGGCAAAAACCTGGCCAGAAGCTCGTGGCCTCATATGAGAACTCCCAGCAGACTGTCCTTGCGACCTCTGCTGAACGGTAGCCTGAGAACCCGATCCTGTACCAGAACCAGAACCACCTCCCCCAGACATTGGACAATCTCTCCGGATAGGACCAGTCTCTCCACAACGGAAACAAGCTCCAGAATCTCTACGGCACTTGTCGGATGAATGGTTCTTCCCACAGTGATCACACTTGTCCTTCTTACCATAACGGACAATACCTCCAGAACCAGAGGAAGAAGAAGATCCAGACTTCTTGAAAGTTTGGGCACGGGGACCCAAAGAACTAGCAGGCCTCGACTGAGGGAAAGACCTGTTCCGCCGAATGCTGTCCTCTGCCTGATGACAACGGCTCACCAAACCCTCGTAGGACATGTCGTCACCAACCGCCACACAGTCATGGATCTCAGGGTTAAGGCCCTGAAGGAACAGATTATACTTCATCTCTGAGCTATCAGCAATCTCGGGGCAATAGGATAGCAGATCAAAGAACCTCTGCTGATACTCATCGATAGACATGGCTCCCTGTCGCAGACTCAGTAGCTCGCCTGCCTTCGACTGACGGAGTGCCGGAGGAAAATATCGCTTTTGGAAAGCTGTGCGGAACTCGGCCCAGGTGGCCACTCCTCTCGCCGCAACAAAAGGTGCAGAAGTAAACCTCCACCACCTGCGCGCACGCCCATCTAGAAGATAGCCAAGGGTCTCCACCTTCTGCTCCTCGGTGCATTGGAAAGTCTGAAAAGTTGTCTCCATGCGGTCTAACCAGTTCTCCGCATCCTCCGGAGACTCACCTCCAACTAAGGGCTTAGGACCCATAGCTAAGAATCGACGCACAGTGAAATGCTCATCGTCATGGTGACGATGACGCCGTTCTCGACGAGGCTCCCGGTCGGCATCACCCCAACGCCCACCAACACTGCCATGAGAACTCTGGTCGTCATGATTTGACATCTACAAAAATACCTCAAGATGAGACTAAATCCCAAGAATTCTTTTGCATGCTCTGATACCATAAATGTAGTGACCCTTACCCGGATCACTTACTAAACAGAACTTAGGCATGCAATTAACTTAATTAAACAGATATCAGAATAAAACTGCGGAAACCATAAACATTATACAATCCCAAGTAAAGGAATCTGTAATTTGTCCAATAATATACAACCAAATCGAATAGCTGTATAAACCCAAACAACAGTAATAAAACCTAGACGAAGCTCCAGCTGGCCAACCACTGACTAGCCCCTCCTGGATCCACCCTCCTCATCCAATCGCAAACCTGCCCCATGGAATAGGGTGTCCAGAAAATACAGAGTACGAGACGTGAGCATAAAACGCTCAGTGCGAGAGTATGAGTATACATGCATGCAAAGTGAACTCCCTATAGACTCGAGGTCAAGGATCAGATAACAGAGACAGACCGGGCCCTGGTATGTAGCACGCTGTGCCGTCGCTTCAGGAGGTGGCTCCCATACCGAGATAACCGTGGATACGCCGGACCCAAATCGATGGAAGTCCATCCACTAATAGGATAGGGTTCAACCCTACTACAGACATCTCGAAGGAGATACAGCAAGATGCAAATGAATGCAGCATAATATCATGGCATATAAATCATGCAGTCATTCATACTCAGTCAGGATATCTCGAATAGTACTTTCGTACCTCAAAACAGTGAAAGCTCTACCAACTCTAGGTCCACGCCTATAGTCTGCTCTACACTGCCAAATGATACTACTATCATTAAAGTGCTCTAAAAGCCTTAACTAAGCTATTGCATACTCCTAAATATTTATAGGGAGCAAAGCTATACCTTCGTCCGTCGTTAGCCCTTTGATGTCGATGCCTCCAGAACTTGGGCACGACTCCGCTACGACTACCGAACGCCTCTCCGACCTCCGGACCAAGCCTAAGAAGACTAGAACAGCTCCAAAAGGACTAGAAAGGAAAGGAGAACTCGGAATTGGCAAATGAAAGTGAAGTCTCGGCCTTCTATTTATAGACAACGATCGGAACTTCCGATCCTTGATCGGAACGTCCGAACCTCGATCGGAACGTCCGATCCTGCCATCGGAGCTTCCGAAGATCCTGATCTGCCACGTGTCAAAATATCACTTGTTGACTCCGGATAGGGGTGATCGGAGCTTCCGATCCTGATCGGAGCTTCCGATCCAACCACACATCATGCCTGACGTAATAACATCGGTGCCTCCGATCGCTCATCGGAGCTTCCGATCCTGTTCGGTGCTTCCGATCGTGCCTTCGGAGCTTCCGATCCGTCCGATACCTAATTCAATTAATTAGCATTAATCCTTTAATTACTCAATTAGGGCACGGGCTACTACATGATGTCTCCTCTTTCCACGATCTCCCGGATGATGTGGTATTTCCTCAGTACGTGTTTGGATCTTTGATGAGACCTTGGTTCCTTTGCCTGAGCAACGACACCCATGTTGTCACAGTACACCGGGACTGGACCAACAACTTCAGGAATGACGCCCAACTCTTGGACGAAATTCCTCATCCAAAAGGCCTCTTTAGCAGCAGCTGATACCGCAATGTATTCTGCCTCAGTGGTGGAATCCGCTATGGTGTCCTGCTTGGAACTCTTCCAAGAGAAAGCACCGCCATTGAGCATGAACACAAATCCAGAGGTTGACTTCGAGTCATCCACGTCACTTTGGAAGCTAGAGTCGGTATAGCCTTCCAATTTCAGTTCTCTTCCTCAATATACCATGAACATATTCTTAGTCCTTCGTAAGTACTTAAGAATGTCCTTCACGGCTTTCCAATGCATTTGACCGAGATTAGCTTGATATCTGCTCGTGACACTCAGAGCAAATGCTACATCTGGTCTGGTAGATATCATCCCATACATGATACTACCTATGGCTGACGCATATGGTACATGTGTCATTTTCTCTATCTCTTCATCAGTCTTGGGACACATGGACTTGGATAGAGAAACTCCATGACACATAGGTAGATGTCCTCTCTTGGACCCATCCATTGAAAACCTTTTCAATATGGTTTCGATGTAAGTAGCTTGAGTAAGTCCTATCATTCTCTTAGATCTATCTCTATAGATCTGTATCCCTAGAATATAGGATGCCTCACCCAAATCCTTCATCGAGAATCTACCTGATAACCATATCTTTGTTGACTGCAACATCCCTACATCATTCCCAATGAGTAGGATGTCATCAACATAAAGTACTAAGAATGTCACAGCATCCTTAACTACTTTCTTGTACACGCATGGTTCCTCCGGGTTCTTGATGAAACCAAAATCCTTTATTGTTTCATCAAATTTCTGGTTCCAACTTCTTGATGCTTGTTTGAGACCATAGATTGATCTCTGAAGCTTGCATACCTTATGCTCGCTTCCCATGGATGTGTATCCCTCAGGCTGCATCATATAGATCTCTTCCTTAATGTTTCCATTAAGAAATGTAGTCTTCACATCCATTTGCCATATCTCATAGTCATACCAAGCAGCTATGGCAATAAGGATTCTTATGGATTTGAACATTGCAACTGGTGAAAAGGTTTCATCATAGTCAACTCCTTGTCTTTGAGTATAACCTTTTGCCACCAATCGTGCCTTGTAGGTCAATACCTTACCATCAGGCCCAAGCTTTCTCTTGTAGATCCATTTAAACCCTATTGGAACAATTCCATCGGGAGGATCTACTAAAGACCAAACTTGGTTTGTATGCATCGAATCTATTTCCGACTGCATAGCTTCAAGCCATAAATTTGAATCCGCATCAGAAATTGCTTCCTTGAAGTTTCTTGGATCACATCCAACGTCGGGTTCAACTTGATCCCCTTCAAGAAGAAAACCATATCGAATAGGAGGTCTAGAAGTCCTCTCGGATCTTATAGGTATAGGTTGTCCATCAATGGTTCCTGAGGTGTAGGATCATTATTTTGTATCTTGGGTTCTTCTCGAATTTCTTCGAGTTCCATCATCTCGCATTTCTTATCCAATAAGAACTCCTTCTCCAAGAAGGTGGCATTCCTTGAAACAAACACTTTTGTTTCAGTAGGATGATAGAAATAATATCCGATTGAATTCTTTGGATACCCTACAAAATAACATAAGGTGGATCGACTATCCAACTTATCTCCCACTGTCTGCTTCACGTAAGCAGGACATCCCCAAATCCTCAAGTACGAATACTTAGGAGCTTTGCCATTCCATAACTCGTATGGTGTTTTATCCACTGCTTTGGTGTGGACGTTGTTCAACAACAATACCGCCGTTTCAAGCGCGTAGCCCCAAAACGAAGGTGGAAGCTCAGTGAAGCTCATCATGGATCGAACCATGTCCAACAAAGTTCGATTACGACGCTCCGATACACCATTCAGCTGAGGTGTCATAAGAGGAGTCCACTGAGAGAGAATCTCATTCTCTTTCAGATAGTCTAAAAACTCGGTACTTAAGTATTCTCCACCTCGATCCGATCGAAGTGCTTTAATACTTTTACCTAGCTTGTTTTCTACTTCAGCCTTGAATTCTTTGAACTAATCATCAGTAAAGGTAATGAAGTAGGTGTGGCCAAATTGAGTACCAATTCTAAATGGACCACAAACATCTGTATGGATCAAATCCAATAGATTTTGACTACGCTCAGGTTTTCCCTTGAATGGAGATTTAGTAATTTTTCCTTTCAGGCAGGATTCACAAGTAGGTAGAGAGTTAATATTAGACATATCAAACATGCCCTCTCCCACTAGCTTGTTCATCCTCCTTGAGAAAATATGACCTAGCCTAGCATGCCAAAGGTTTGCCGGGTTTTGACTATCGATTTTCCTTTTGTTCGTTGTTACCGGTTTATCAACATAATTTATTGGAACGTCTTTTAATTTTAAGTTATATAGATTGTTTTCAAGTTGTCCATTTCCAATCAAACATTCATTCTTGTAAATATTGCAAATCCCATTCACAAAATTGCAAGAAAAACCATCTCTATCAAGCATAGAAACAGAAATAATGTTTTTAATCAAATCTGGAACAAATAAAACATCTCTCAAAAGTAACTTAAAATCGTTCTGCAAAATTAAATAAACGTCTCCCACAGCTTTGGCTTCAACTCTAGAACCATTTCCGAGCCTCAGCTGGGTCTCACCCATTCAAAGCTTGCGACTTCTTGTCATCACCTGCAAATCATTGCAAATGTGAGATCCACATCCGGTATCCAATACCCAAGAAGTTGTATTAAGTGAAACATTTATTTCAATATAGAACATACCCTTCGCAGTTCGCAACTGCTCTAGATATTCCTTGCAGTTACGTTTCCAATGACCGGGTTTCTTGCAGTGATGGCAAACATCCTTGGACTTTTCCATGTTTGAAGCCTTTGTCTTGTTCTTCTTCTCGGGTCCGGTTTTCTTGGGTGGGGCAGAACGTTTCTTAGCCTTCGTACTTGGCCCCTTCTTAGCAGAAGAAGAGGAGCCCACCAAGAGAACTGGTTTATCCTTCTTTAAAGTGGCTTCATATGTTACAAGCATATTGACCATCTCTTCAAGGGAGGCCTCTATCTTGTTCATATTGAAATTCACCACAAAACCGTCAAACGAAGAAGGAAGAGAGAGAAGTAATAAGTCCACGTTAAGTTCATGCTCCAACACCAAATTAAGCGTTACCAACTTATGAATGAGCCAAATCACTCGTACCCCATGATCACGGACCGAAGTCCCTTCACGCATGCGATACGTCATTAGCTCTTTTACAGTAGCGAACCTTTCAGCTCTCGATTGAGCCCCAAAAAGTTCCTTGAGTTGAACGTGAATGTCAGCAGCATTCACGGTATCCTCAAATCGCCTCTGGAGTTCATCAGACATCGAGGCTTGCATATAGCATTTGGCCTTGATATCATGGTCCCACCATGTATCAAGTTTGGCCAACTCTTCCGGACTTATGTCAGCTGGTGCTTCCTTCGGAGAAGATTTTTCTAACACGTAGAGCATCTTCTCCGAGGTCAAGACAATCTTCAACTTACGGAACCATTCCGTATAGTTTGCGCCAGTCAGTTTATTTTGTTCGAGAATAGAGAATAGTGGATTGCGCGAATTCATCTTAATGAAATACTGAAAAGAAACAGACAATAATCAGTGATTGTTTAATTCATTTACTAAGACATAAAATAGGCGAAATTTATTTTATGAATCTCACTCCCACTATTTTAACGATTTCACTACCCTCTAGTGAAAACGGGAAACTGTTTTCCTTAGTGGGAACATGGAGTTCAATTGACAAACTATGGTCCCGAATAATATCAGCCAACCATAATTTTCAAAAGGTAGAGCCCAATTGCTTCCAAAGCAACCCCCATGTTTTTACCTCATGTCCAATAAGGGCCCAATAATATGATGCCATTTATTGTGACATGTCAAGATGACCCATCAATATTAAGTTGTGATGGACGGTCGTCATGTGGATCCCCCAATAATATGAGCCGATCCCATGGGAGTTCCACCCAACTTACAACTTGTGTCGATCCAATGTACAGCTTTCCGACGAACGGGCCCCCCCAATAATATGAGCCGGACCGTATCCGCGGGTAGAATCTCATACATTGATCGTTGATGGAAGGTAGGAACATTTAAACAATATTTAAATTTCCTTTATTTATCTTGATATCAATTTTAAATCATATTTAAAATGAGGGATTTTATTTTTGAAAATTTGTCTCATCATTTAAAAATTTGTATGCTTGCGGGATTCATACAATTTAGTCTAAAACATGCATACAACGATAATATCATATATTATATAGGATGATCGATTCCATTTCTAATCGACCCGTGGTTGCCAATCACGAGTCTAAGTCCAATCCTAGGTAATATGCAGGTATGCAATGCAATCCTATTACATTGAGCTTCCAATTTACATTTCTTCAGTCTTCATTGTCTGCTGGGCCCACCATTTCTTCAAATCTCTGTCTCCCACTAAGTCTAATATATTTACAATAAATAACTATGACAAGTAGGGGATACATTTTATGGGGTGGGAATGGGCCATAAACCAGGCCCACTTTTATTACATATGACAATTCATATTGGGCCATAAACCAGGCCCATTAATAAATCCAACAACAATAAAAACAAATGTAAATTCCTAACATACACCTACAAAATTGGTCATGGCAATCGATCATCCTTATCCAATAACATTTAATTCAAAATTAATTTATTGGATAACATGCAATGGCATTTAAATTTAAAAGGATAAAATCATATTCTATATATAATCTTATTTTAAATACAAAATCATATTTTATCTTTTTATCAAATAAAATCATATTTTACATATAAAATCCAATTTTATACATAAAATCATATTTTACTCAATATTTCCATAAGATCATATCTTATCATCAATTGTACCAAAAATAATTAATTTCATAAAATCTGATCTAACGGATAAAATCTATAAATTTTCCAAAAATTCAAATTTATCCAAAAATTAATTTTAAAATTTTCGGACTCGAACAATTCGATCCGACGCCTCGTGGACCATACAAAAACAATTTTTGATCGGACCAAAAATAGAATTTTAACATATTAAAATTTTAATTAAAAAAAATAAAAATTAATTTTCCCGGGCCGCCCGGGACCGCGCCCCAAAACGGGCTCGGGCCAGGCAGCCCGTCGCTGCCCGTGTTTTGCTCGAAAAAAAAAAATTTATTTTAAAAATTTATTTTGTTTCAAAAACCGAGGCTTAAAAATATTTGTACAATCGATTAATTTAATCGCTTGATCTGAGCAACCTGGCTCTGATACCAATGTTGGAGAACGATGATCAGATCAATCAGAATTGATACCCGGTGCAGCGGAAGTTTTAAAATTTTATATGGAACGATTCCATATCATGGGTATCAAAACTTTACGATTAAATTGTGCGTGTAAAAATTAAATAACAATTAAATTTTTACCTCCAATCTCGAATCGAGATTATGGATACCAACAGATTACTCTGCTCTTGTTGTATATCCTAGGAACTGATGGACGAACAATTCTTCAATCAGGTCCACGAACAGAAGTTTAATCCCTCTGATAGATTGCACTAGAAAATCTATCAGAAGTTTCTATGAAGAGAATTAACGAATTTGATTCGTTAAGCCAGACTACAAATTCAAAATTCACAGGCTGGAATTTTTCGAGCAGAGAGGGAGAGGGGGCGGCGGCCACAGTAGGGAAACACTAGGGTTTTCGAAAAATATTTTGTGACCTCTGTTGTGTAATTTTTGTACTGCAATAACTTATTTATAATGTGGGCTGCTAACAGCTTAGGGCACATTAGTCATAAGTTCAAGCCTGACAGGCAAAGCCCGCATGTTCAGAAATTAATATAAAATTCATCGTGACTCAGATTGATAAACCAATTTCACCAATGTGCACAGAAACCATTTCTGCATCTTTTAAAGTCAAGATAAATTTTCTGAATCCGAATTCAGTGATTTCCAAAAATGCCCATCCCTATGTCATTTTAGGACATCTTACTCCTCTACTCTGATATAAGAAGTCCTACTTCTTTGTTCATTAAATTTAACTCTTTAAATTTAACTATCTCAACGAGGATTAAAAATCCATTACTTGTGTGACTCTCACAACTCCTTGTGACTCGGAACAACAATTTCCGACTTGCCCATCGAATCATGGTAAGAGCGCCTAGCAACATCGCCCCATGATTCCCTAGGTATCACTGATAGTGCTTGCAAGAACCAATAGATTTTGGTTAGCGTACAGTACGGTCCCTGTTGGAAAACTGGCGAGTTCCCAGACCAATTACGATTGATACCCGGTGCAGCGGAAGTTTAAAAATTTTTCATGGAACGTTTCCATGGTATGGGTATCAACCGTTCATCGATTGAATTACGTGTGTGTAAAATTTAAATAACAATTTAAATAAATTTTACCTCAAATCTCGCAACGAGATTAATGGACACCAACAGAACAATTCTGCTCTTGTTGTCTCTCCCTGGAACCGATGAACGCCTTCAATCAGGTCCACGAACAGAGGTTTAATCCCTCTGATAGATTGCACTAGAAAATCTATCAGAAGTTTTCTGCGAAGAGAATACACGAATTTGATTCGTTATTCCTTACTGCGATTCAAAATCACAGACCGGAATTTTCTCTGACAGAGTAGGGAGGGGGCGGCCAAAAAAACGTTTTGAGAGGCTAGGGTTTTCGAAAAATTGCTCTCAAAATAATGACCTGTTGTATGTAATTTCTGTACTGAAATAACTTATTTATAATGCAGGCCACTAACACCTTAGGGCCCATTAGTCATAAGCTGGGGCCCGACAAGCAAAGCCCGCTCGTTCAGAAATTAATATAAAATTCATCGTGACTCCGATTGATGAAACGATTTCACCAATGTGCACAGAAACCATTTCTGCACGTTTTAAAGTCAAAATAAATTTTCCTGAATCCGAATTCAGTGGTTTCCAAAAATGTCCATCCCTATGTCATTTTAGGAAATCCTACTCCCTTACTCTTATTTAAGAAGTCCAACTCCTTAGTTCATTAAATTTAACTCTTTAAATTTAACTATCTCAACGGGGATTAAAACTCCATTACACTGTGTGACCCTCAATGGTTCAGGGATACAGCTAGCCGTGGGCTCACAACTCCTTGTGACTCGGAACAACACTTTCCGACTTGCCCAACGAATCATGGTAAAGTGCCTAGCAACATCGCCCCATGATTCCCTAGGTATCTCTGATAGTGCCTACAAGAACCAGTAGATTTTGGTTAGCGTACAGTACGGTCCCTTCATCCATATATCCCGATCGAATCAACAACCATTGGTATATCGAGAGTCGCTCAAGATTCGATAACTATGCAATGCATCTTGAAGATCAAATTAGTGACATCGCATGTGCTACTAAGAAACCATTTCTTAAATCACATCAAGTACTCTGGCCAGAGATTTGTCACACTAATATCTCCTCAGATCGCATAGGATATCCACACTCGCAAGTATGTGGTGAATCCTTGACAACAATGCATTGACTCCTATATGTGTCGTAACTGTACCCAATCTCGACACCTGATGACCCCCTCAGAGTCGGTAAACGAGTCAAAGCACAGTACTAGCATATAGAGTCTCCATGATGTTTCAAGTCGTAAGGACTAATGGTGTACAACCAAAACCGCGGACTTTATCCACTCGATAAGTGATAACCACTTGGAAAGTCCGGATAGGGTAGTTCGACTATTCATCCTATGAATATCCATTTGCATGCTTCGAACATCTCCATGTTCCCTACCAATGAAACGTGGTACTCCGCATCGCAAATGCTAGTCTCAAACTCGAGCGATCCTTATCCTTATTATCGGACGGCTCAATCGACTAGGAACGGTTTTAGAATATACAGTGACTATAAGATGTATTTCATGATAGACATCTCCATGTTCTACCACATCTTACATACACTATAGTATATTCAAGGTCTTTATCAAAACAACAATAGTATATCACAATATAACAATATGAAGTAATATAAAGTCATTGCCATAAAAGTGTAAATAATATTAAACAAAAGATTGTTTATACAAAGAGTCAACAAAGCCCATAGCCACACAGTTGGCTCACTGGGCACCCACTCTTACAATCTCCCACTTGCCCTATAGCCAACTAGTCATACTACGTAGACCCATTGCTTCGCGATGTTTGTCAAACAATGGTCCTGGCAAAGGCTTAGTAAGTGGATCAGCGATATTGTCTGCAGAGGCCACTCGTTCGACACTGATGTCTCCTCTTTCCACAATCTCCCGGATTATGTGGTATTTCCTCAGTACGTGTTTGGATCTTTGATGAGACCTTGGTTCCTTTGCTTGAGCAACGGCACCCGTGTTGTCGCAGTACACCGGGACTGGACCAACAAATTCAGGAATGACGCCCAACTCTTGGACGAAATTCCTCATCCAAACGGCCTCTTTAGCAGCAGCTGATGCTGCAATGTATTCAGCCTCAGTGGTGGAATCCGCTGTGGTGTCCTGCTTGGAACTTTTCCAAGAGACAGCACCGCCATTGAGCATGAACACAAATCCAGAGGTTGACTTCGAGTCATCCACATCACTTTGGAAGCTAGAGTCGGTATAGCCTTCCAGTTTGAGTTCTCGTCCTCCATAAACCATGAACATATTCTTAGTCCTTCGCAAGTACTTAAGAATGTCCTTCACGGCTTTCCAATGCATCTGACCAGGATTAGACTGATATCTGCTCGTGACACTCAGAGCAAATGCTACATCCGGTCTGGTAGATATCATCCCATACATGATACTACCTATAGCTGACGCATATGGTACATGTGTCATATTCTCTATCTCTGCATCAGTCTTGGGACACATAGACTTGGATAGAGAAACTCCATGACACATGGGTAGATGTCCTCTCTTGGACCCATCCATTGAAAACCGTTTCAATATGGTATCGATGTAGGTTGATTGAGTGAGTCCTATCATTCTCTTAGATCTATCCCTATAGATCTGTATCCCAAGAATGTAGGATGCCTCACCCAAATCCTTCATCGAAAATCTACCTGATAACCATATCTTTGTTGACTGCAACATCCCTACATCATTCCCAATGAGTAGGATGTCATCAACATAAAGTACTAAGAATGTCACCGCATCCTTAACTACTTTCTTGTACACGCAAGGTTCCTCCGGGTTCTTGATGAAACCAAAGTCTTTAATTGTTTCATCAAATTTCTGGTTCCAACTTCTTGATGCTTGTTTTAGACCATAAATTGATCTCTGAAGCTTGCATACCTTATGCTCGCTTCCCATGGATGTGTACCCCTCAGGCTGCTTCATATAGATTTCTTCCTTAATGTCTCCATTAAGAAAAGCAGTCTTCACATCCATTTGCCATATCTCATAGTCATACCATGCAGCTATGGCAATTAGGATTCTTATGGACTTGAACATTGCGACTGGTGAAAAGGTTTCATCATAGTCAACTCCTTGCCTTTGAGTATAACCTTTCGCCACCAATCGCGCCTTGTAGGTCAATACCTTACCATCAGGCCCAAGCTTTCTTTTGTAGATCCATTTACACCCTATTGGAACAATTCCATCGGGAGGATCCACTAAAGTCCAGACTTGGTTAGTATGCATCGAATCCAATTCTGATTGCATAGCTTCAAGCCATAAATTCGAATCCGCATCAGAAATTGCTTCCTTGAAGCTTCTTGGATCACATCCAATGTCGGGTTCATCTTGACCCTCTTCAAGAAGAAGACCATATCGAACTGGAGGTCTAGAAGTCCTCTCGGATCTTCTAGGTGCAGGCGTGTCCAGCAATGGTTCCTGAGGTGTGGGATCGTTATTTTGTATTTCGGGTTCTTCTCGAACTTCTTCGAGTTCCATCATCTCGCCTTTCTTATCCAATAAGAACTCCTTCTCCAAGAAGGTGGCATTCCGTGAAACAAACACCTTTGTTTCAGCAGGATAATAGAAATAATATCCGATTGAATTCTTCGGATACCCCACAAAATAACACAAGCTGGATCGACTATCCAACTTATCTCCCACTGTCCGCTTCACGTAAGCAGGACATCCCCAAATCCTCAAGTACGAATACTTAGGAGCTTTGCCATTCCATAACTCGTATGGTGTTTTGTCCACTGCTTTAGTGTGGACGTTATTCAACAACAATACCGCCGTTTCAAGCGCATAGCCCCAAAACGAAGGTGGAAGCTCAGTGAAGCTCATCATAGATCGAACCATGTCCAACAAAGTTCGATTACGGCGCTCCGATACACCATTAAGCTGTGGTGTCATAGGAGGAGTCCACTGAGAGAGAATCCCATTCTCTTTTAGATAGTCCAAAAATTCGGTACTCAAGTATTCTCCACCTCGATCCGATCGAAGTGCTTTAATACTTTTACCTAGCTTGTTTTCTACTTCAGCCTTGAATTCTTTGAACTTTTCAAATGCTTCAGACTTATATTTCATTAAATATAAATACCCATACCTAGAATAATCATCAGTAAAGGTAATGAAGTAGGTGTGGCCATGTTGAGTCCCTACTCTAAATGGACCACAAACATCTGTATGGATCAAATCCAACAGATTTTGACTACGTTCAGGCTTCCCCTTAAAAGGAGATTTAGTCATTTTCCCTTTTAGGCAGGATTCACAAGTAGGTAGAGAGTTAATATCAGACATATCAAACATGCCCTCTCCCACTAGCTTGTTCATCCTCCTTGAGGAAATATGACCTAGTCTAGCGTGCCAAAGGTTTGCCGGGTTTTGACTATCGATTTTCCTTTTGTTTGTTGTCGCCGGTTTGTCAATACAATTCACTGGAACGTCTTTTAGTTTTAAATTATATAGATCGTTTTCAAGTTGTCCATTTCCAATTAAACATTCATTCTTGTAAATACTGCAAATCCCATTCACAAAATTACAAGAATAACCATCTCTATCAAGCATAGAAATAGAAATAATGTTTTTAATTAAATCTGGCACAAATAAAACATCTCTCAACAATAATTTAAAACCATTCTGCAAAATCAAACAAACATCTCCAATGGCCGTAGCTTCAACTCTGGAACCATTCCCGAGCCTTAGCTGGGTCTCACCCATTCTAAGCCTGCGACTTCTTGTCATCACCTGCAAATCATTGCAAATGTGAGAACCACATCCGGTATCCAATACCCAAGAAGTTGTATTAAGTGACATGTTTATTTCGATATAGAACATACCCTTTGCAGTTCCCAACTGCTCAAGATACTCCTTGCAGTTGCGCTTCCAATGACCCGGCTTCTTGCAGTAATGGCAAACATCCTTGGATTTTCCATCGTTTGAAGCCTTTGTCTTTTGCTTCTTCTCGGGTTCCACTTTCTTGGGTGGGGCAGAACGTTTCTTGCCCTTCATACTTGGCCCCTTCTTAGCAGAAGATGAGGAGCCCACCAAGAAAGCTGGCTTATCCTTCTTAAGTGTGGATTCATATGTAACGAGCATATTGACCATCTCTTCAAGGGTGGCCTCTATCTTGTTCATATTAAAATTTATCACGAATCCATCAAATGAAGAAGGAAGAGATAGAAGCAGCAAGTCCACATTGAGTTCATGCTCCAACACCAAATCAAGGGTCGCTAACTTCTGTATGAGCCAAATCACTCGTACCCCATGATCACGGACCGAAGTCCCTTCACGCATGCGGCACGTCATCAACTCCTTAACAGTAGAGAACCTTTCAGCCCTCGACTGAGCCCCAAAAAGTTCCTTGAGTTGCGTGTGAATGTCAGCAGCATTCACCGTGTCCTCAAATCGCCTCTGGAGTTCATCAGACATCGAGGCTTGCATATAGCATTTGGTCTTGATGTCATGGTCACACCATGCATCAAGTTTGGCCAATTCCTCCGGACTTATGTCAGCTGGTGCTTCCTTCGGAGGTGCTTTCTCTAACACGTAGAGCATTTTCTCCGAAGTTAAGACAATCTTCAACTTCCGGAACCATTCCGTATAGTTGGCGCCAGTCAGCTTGTTTTGTTCGAGGATCGAGAATAAAGGATTTCGCGAATTCATTGTGTGAAATACTGAAAAGGAAAAACAGACATATATCAATGATTGTTTAACAATTTACTAAGACATAAAATAGGCGAATTTAATTTTATGAATCTCACTCCCACTATTTTAACGATTTCACCACCCTCTAGTGAAAACGGGAAACTTTTTCCTTAGTGAGAACATGGAGTCCAATTGACAAACTTATGGTCCCGAATAATATCAGCCAACCATAATTCTCAAAAGGTAGAGCCCAATTGCTTCCAAAGCAACCCCCATGTATTTACCTCATGTCCAATAAGGGCCCAATAATATGACGCCGTTTAAAGTGACATGTCAAGATGACCCATCAATATTAAGTTGTGATGGACGGTCGCCATGTGGATCCCCCAATAATATGAGCCGATCCCATGGGAGTTCCACCCAACTTACAACATTTGTCGATCCAATGTACAGCTTTCCGACGAACGGGCCCCCCCAATAATATGAGCCGGACCGTATCCGCGGGTAGCATCACATACATTGACCGTTGATGGAAGGTAGGAACATTTAAACAATATTTAAATTTCCTTTATTTATCTTGATATAAATTTTAAATCATATTTAAAATGAGGGATTTTATTTATAAAAATATTTGTCTCATCATTTTTAATTTATTGCATGCATTGCCGGATTCACGCAATTTATGTCTAAACATGCATACAATCATAATATCACATATTATATAGGATGATCGATTCCATTTCTAATTGACCCGTGGTTGCCAATCACGGGTCTTAGTCCAATCCTAGGTAATATGCAGTATGCAAATGCAATCCTATTACATATGCTTCCAATTTACATTTCTTCAGTCTTCATTGTCTGCTGGGCCCACCATCTTCAAATCTTGATCTCCCACTAAATCTAATGTATTTACAATTAAATAACAATGACAAGTAGGGGATACATTTTTAGGGGGTGGGAACGGGCTATAAACCAAGCCCACTTTTATTACATATGACATTCATATCGGGCCATAAACCAGGCCCATTAATAAAACCAACAACAATAAAGACAAAATGTAAATTCCTAACATACACCTACAAAATTGGTCATGGCAATCGATCATCCTTATCCAATAACATTTAATTCAAAATTAATTTATTGGATAACATGCTGTGGCAATTCAAATTTAAACAAGATAAAATCATATTTTATATATAAAATCACATTTCACATATAAAATCATATTTTATCTCCATATCAAATAAAATCATATTTTATCTATAAAATCCAATTTTACAAATAAAATCATATTTTATCTAATATATCATAAGATCATATCTTATCATCAATTGTACCAAAATAATTGATTTCAAAATTCAATTTACGGATAAAATATTAAAATTTTCCAAAAATTCAAATTTATCCAAAATCAATTTTAAAATTTACGGACTCGAACAATTCGATCCGAAATCTCGTGAACCAATCAAAAACAATTTTTGACCGGACCAAAAATAAAATTTTAAATATTAAAATTAATAAAAAAAAAAAAAAATTAAAAAATTAATTTTTCCCGCGGGCCACCCGGGACACTCCCGGGTCGGCCCGCACCCGGGGCGCGGGCCGGGGGCAGCCCGGCTGCCCCCTTAGGGCAGCGCCTGGCGCCGCCCCTGGGCGGCGCCGTGCGCTGCCCTGGGCGGCGCCGAGCGCCGCCCCTGGGCAGCGCCGAGCGCTGCCCTGCGCAGCGCCCAGCGCTGCGCTGGGCAGCGCACAGCGCTGCCCTGGGCGGCGCCGTGCGCCGCCCTGGGCGGCGACGGTCGCCGCCTTGGGCGGCGCTGTGCGCCCCCTTTGGGCGGCGCCGTGCGCTGCCCGGGGCAGCAACAATTGCTGCCCCACCGGGCAGCGATCCAATCGCTGCCCGGGTTTTGCCCCGAAAAAAAATTTTTTTTATTAAAAATATTTATTTTGTTTCATAAACCGAGACTCAAAAATTTTGTACAATTGATTATTCAATCGATTGATCTGAGCAACCTGGCTCTGATACCACTGTTGGAAAACTGGCGAGTTCCCAGACCAATTACGATTGATACCCGGTGCAGCGGAAGTTTAAAAATTTTTCATGGAACGTTTCCATGGTATGGGTATCAACCGTTCATCGATTGAATTACGTGTGTGTAAAATTTAAATAACAATTTAAATAAATTTTACCTCAAATCTCGCAACGAGATTAATGGACACCAACAGAACAATTCTGCTCTTGTTGTCTCTCCCTGGAACCGATGAACGCCTTCAATCAGGTCCACGAACAGAGGTTTAATCCCTCTGATAGATTGCACTAGAAAATCTATCAGAAGTTTTCTGCGAAGAGAATACACGAATTTGATTCGTTATTCCTTACTGCGATTCAAAATCACAGACCGGAATTTTCTCTGACAGAGTAGGGAGGGGGCGGCCAAAAAAACGTTTTGAGAGGCTAGGGTTTTCGAAAAATTGCTCTCAAAATAATGACCTGTTGTATGTAATTTCTGTACTGAAATAACTTATTTATAATGCAGGCCACTAACACCTTAGGGCCCATTAGTCATAAGCTGGGGCCCGACAAGCAAAGCCCGCTCGTTCAGAAATTAATATAAAATTCATCGTGACTCCGATTGATGAAACGATTTCACCAATGTGCACAGAAACCATTTCTGCACGTTTTAAAGTCAAAATAAATTTTCCTGAATCCGAATTCAGTGGTTTCCAAAAATGTCCATCCCTATGTCATTTTAGGAAATCCTACTCCCTTACTCTTATTTAAGAAGTCCAACTCCTTAGTTCATTAAATTTAACTCTTTAAATTTAACTATCTCAACGGGGATTAAAACTCCATTACACTGTGTGACCCTCAATGGTTCAGGGATACAGCTAGCCGTGGGCTCACAACTCCTTGTGACTCGGAACAACACTTTCCGACTTGCCCAACGAATCATGGTAAAGTGCCTAGCAACATCGCCCCATGATTCCCTAGGTATCTCTGATAGTGCCTACAAGAACCAGTAGATTTTGGTTAGCGTACAGTACGGTCCCTTCATCCATATATCCCGATCGAATCAACAACCATTGGTATATCGAGAGTCGCTCAAGATTCGATAACTATGCAATGCATCTTGAAGATCAAATTAGTGACATCGCATGTGCTACTAAGAAACCATTTCTTAAATCACATCAAGTACTCTGGCCAGAGATTTGTCACACTAATATCTCCTCAGATCGCATAGGATATCCACACTCGCAAGTATGTGGTGAATCCTTGACAACAATGCATTGACTCCTATATGTGTCGTAACTGTACCCAATCTCGACACCTGATGACCCCCTCAGAGTCGGTAAACGAGTCAAAGCACAGTACTAGCATATAGAGTCTCCATGATGTTTCAAGTCGTAAGGACTAATGGTGTACAACCAAAACCGCGGACTTTATCCACTCGATAAGTGATAACCACTTGGAAAGTCCGGATAGGGTAGTTCGACTATTCATCCTATGAATATCCATTTGCATGCTTCGAACATCTCCATGTTCCCTACCAATGAAACGTGGTACTCCGCATCGCAAATGCTAGTCTCAAACTCGAGCGATCCTTATCCTTATTATCGGACGGCTCAATCGACTAGGAACGGTTTTAGAATATACAGTGACTATAAGATGTATTTCATGATAGACATCTCCATGTTCTACCACATCTTACATACACTATAGTATATTCAAGGTCTTTATCAAAACAACAATAGTATATCACAATATAACAATATGAAGTAATATAAAGTCATTGCCATAAAAGTGTAAATAATATTAAACAAAAGATTGTTTATACAAAGAGTCAACAAAGCCCATAGCCACACAGTTGGCTCACTGGGCACCCACTCTTACAGTCCCTTCATCCATATATCCCGATCGAATCAACAACCATTGGTAAATCGAGAGTCGTTCGAGATTCGATAACTATGCAATGCATCTTGAAGATCAAATAGTGACATCGTATGTGCTACTAAGAAACCATTTCTTAAAACACATCATGTACTATGGCCAGAGATTCGTCACACTAATATCTCCTCAGATTTCATAGGATATCCACACTCGCAAGTATGTGGTGAATCCTTGACAACAAAGCATCGACTCCTATATGTGTCGTAACTGTACCCAATCCCGACACCTGATGACCCCAATAGAGTCGGTAAACGAGTCAAAGTACAGTAATAGCATATAGAGTCTCAATGATGTTTCAAGTAGTAAGGACTAATGGTGTACAACCAAAACCGCGGACTTTATCCACTCGATAAGTGATAACCACTTGGAAAGTCCGGATAGGGTAGTTCGATCATTCATCGTATGAATATCCATTTGCATGCTTTGAACATCTCTATGTTCCATACCAATGAAACGTGGTACTCGCCATCGCAAATGCTAGTCTCAATCTCGAGCGATCCTTATCCTTATTAACGGACGGCTCAATCGACTAGGAACTGTTTAGAATATACAGTGACTATAAGATGTGTTTCATGATAGCCATCCCCATGTGCCACCACATCTTACATACACTATAGTATATTCAAGGTCTTCATCTAAACATCTTATAGTATGTCACAACATAATAATATGATAAAAGATAAAGTAAACGCCATTATAAAAGTGTAAATTATATTAAACAAAAGATTGTTTATACATAGAGTCATCAAAGCCCTTAGCCACAAGTTGGCTCACCGGGCACCTAGTCTTTCACTAACGACGGACGAATGTATAGCTTTTGCTTCATATAAATATTTAGGAGTATGCAATAGCTTAGTTAAGTCTTTTAGAGTGCTATAATGATAGTAGTATCATTTGGCAGTGTAGAGCAGACTATAGGCGTGGACCTAGAGTTGGTAGAGCTTGCACTGATTTGAGGTACGAAAGTACTGTTCGAGATCTCCTGACTGAGTATGCATGTATTATGTGACTGCATGATTTATATATCATGATTTATGCTGCATTCATTTGCATATTGAGCTATCTCCTTCGAGATGTCTATTAGTAGGGTTGTACCCTATCCTGTTAGTGGATGGACTTCCATGGCTTTGGGTCCGGTAAATCCACAGGTATTATGGTATGGGAGCCACCTCCTAAAGCGACGACACAGCGTGCTACATACCAGGGCCCGGTCTGTCTCTGTTATCTGATCCTTGACCTCGAGTTTATAGGGAGTTCACTTTGCATGCATGTATACTCATACTCTCGTACTGAGCGTTTTATGCTCACGTCTCGTACTCTATGTTTCTGGAAACCCTATTGCATGGGACAGGTTTGCGATTGGACGAGGCGGGTGGATCCAAGAGGGGGTAGGCAGTGGTTGGTCAGCTAGAGCTTCGCCTAGGTTTTATTCTGTTGTTATTTGGATTGATACAGTTGTACGATCTGGTTGTATAATATTTGGGTATTTACAGATTCCTTTACTTGGGATTGTATAATGTCTTTGGTTTCCGCAGTTTTATTCTGATATCCGTTTAATTAAGTTAATTGAATGTCTAAGTTCTGTTTAGTAGGTGATCCAAGTAAGGGTCACTACATTATAGCTAAATATACAGGTAATTCTTGGGACTTTAAAAATGTCGGGTGCAAAATTCGATGGTGCGTAATTATATCTCAAGAAATTTGTGTTGTATTCAATGATTGTTGGGAGGAGGGCTCTTGATGGTAAAACATACACTGAAATGTCATAGTTCGGTGAACAGTTTTAAAACTATGTTTTTTGAAGTTGCATGTAGCTGGGGTAACATGTCACACACGCACGTTCACACTTAACTGGAGGTGTATCGTGGAAAATCTAGAGTATTCATAAGATTGTTTTTGTGTGTGGAACTTCTTTGAGACTATGATATTCATGATTCTTCCTTGCTTATGTTTTTGTTTTGTTTGCATATTATTTTTGCATTACTTGCTCGAGGGCGAGCAAGGTATAAGTATGAGGGAATTTGATAGTTGTGTTTTTGTTGCATATTTTAATATCATTATGTTGTTTTGCATGTATTTATATGTTTTAATTAAGTATTTTGTTCATATTTCATGCATCTTGTATTCATAACATGCTCCCGGGTTTATTGTGTAGGATGTAGCATTTTGGCTGGATAATTGAATCAAAAGTTTGCTCGCTCGTTCCGCGAGAGGAGTATTGAATGTGAGGCAGAGTTTTGTTTGCTCAATCCGTTGGTTTTTACCGATCGTACGGGATAAAGGAGCAAACGAGGAAGATTTGGGTCAGAGTTTTGTTCGCTCTATCGGTGGTTTTTTATACCGATTGATCGAGATGTAATTATCGGAAATTATTTAAGTAAAAGGAAACGTGTCTTTTGAGGAATCTAGTCTATATTGAAGACTTTTATTCCGTATTTTAACTACTTTGTATCAGATTTCGAAGGGTTGGAACAACAAGAATTCCTTGGCGGCTAGGTTTTATTCTAATTTTTCTTAGACTTCTTCTCTTCTTTTGAATTTTCTTTAGAATTTCATGAATTGGTTTGTGGCTAGGTTTTAGAACTTGGTTGAGAAAGACAAACCCTTGAATTTATTTAATTTGTGAGATTCAAAATTTTTCATCGTTTAATTTCAATTGAGTATCAAAAGTTGTTTGGGATTTATTTCATGCTTGTATGTGAGATTATTGGCTTGATCACCCTGTGATTTTATCATACAAGCTATAGCTAAATTAGAAATCAAATCCGTAATTTTTTTATCTATCTAATTTTTGAAGCAAATGCAATTAATAATTTTCCGCTTGTGAGTTTATTAATTTGTAGGAACAACGATTGACTAGATTAAATACATCCGCTTTTGTATGTGTTGTCTAGATTCATCAGTTTTACTAGTTTGCATGTTGCCTTGAATTTAAACCTTAATCGCTTGTATTGGGTTAATTCATTGGTAAGGGTTAATTTAGAACGCTTGTGTCTAGTTAACTAAAATTAAGGTGAAATAGGAATTAAGTTTTCAATGATGAATATTCAATGAAAATTAATTATTTTTAGATAATCGATGATCGAATGAATAATTTCAAGGGTGTATTCAACCAATACCAAGACTTATTTTAATTGATTTCTTCGATATAATTTTTATTCTCTTATGCTAGTTGATATAATTTTATTTTAAATTGCTTTTAAATAATAGTAGTTAATTTCAATCAAAAAACCCCTTTATTTATTTTTAGTATTTTAAGGAACACAATTAAATTTCACTTTTCCTCATGAGAACGATCTCTACTCTCACTACTACATAATTTATTTATGTGATTTGAGTTGGGTAATTTGGGCGCGACACGACTGAGCGTTACCACTCCACATCAACCTAAAGGAGAGAGTTGGTGGTAATGATGCGAGATCTTATCCCTTGGGATCCCATGAACCGAGATTTAGATTTGAATCCAAAATTTGATAGCCTTTTTCTTTCATCATGCATTGCATTGCATTGATGTATTAGCCATAGAAAATCATATATGGCATTAGAATTATTCTTTTGATATGCTTATATGAAATTGCATGTTATGTCGTTCATACTGGGATTTATTCTCACCGGAGTTATCTGGCTGTTGCTCTGTTTGGTATTTGTGCATTGCATTAGTTGGGCAGGAGCGAGTCAGGATTTTTGAGATTTGGTTAAGCTATCTCCTAGGTTTATTGGTCCATTTGAAATATTGGAAAGTGTTGGAGATCTGGTTTACAGGTTGGCTTTACCCCCGTATTTGTCTAAGTATCCACGACGTGTTCCATGTATCACTGTTACGACGGTATGTGGCGGATGAGTCTCATATCTTACAGTCGTCTGAGGTACCGTTGGACTCGAATTTGACATATGTGGAGAGACCTTTGCGTATCATAGGTCACAAGGAAAAGGTGTTACGCAACAAGACCATTCCTCTTGTTCTAGTTCAGTGGCAGCGCCGAGGCACTAAGGAGGCCACTTGGGAACTTGAGAGTCGTATGCGTACAGATTATCCAGAGTGATTTTGAATTGTTGTATTTTCAGGTTGTAACTTGTAAAATGAATCAGTTTGAATATAAGATGTTTATTCAATATTTTACTGCATTCAGTACTTAAGATTGTTCGAGGACGAAATATCTTAAGTAGGGGGAGAATGTAGTAGCCCGATTCCATTTTACAAGATTAAGTGATTTTAAACATGTTAGAAAATGACATATAATTTTAAAAGTGTCAAAACATGTTTAAGGAGTCCTTATTTGGTTAAAATAAGTGGAAAATCAGATCCGGAACGTCCGAAAATGGTGGGGTAGGTCTCGGGGGTCCCGGAGGACCAAAACCAGTTCGGAAGCATGAGAAACAGGTGTCAAGGAGATTTAAACACGTGGTCAGATGCAGGAGATCGGAGCTGCCGATCCTGCAATCGGAGCTTCCGATCTCGGACGTCCAAAACGTGGCAAACATGCACCGATCGGAGCTTCCGATCAGGAGATCGGAGCTTCCGATCGTGGCCTATAAATAGGGGTCCGAATCCCTTATTTTTAAGTGCAATTTTCCCTCTCCTCTCCCGGTAATCGCTCTATTTAAGGGCTTTGGGACTCTTTCTTTAAGAGTTGGAGTAGGAAATAGTTTATTTTATAGCGGACAGTGTCCGCAGTAGCAGCCAGGCGACGGAGCTCTGGCGAGGCGTCTAGGAGTCGTAGCTAGACTATGCCCAGGCTCTGGGGCATGCGACATCAGCGGGCTGACGACAGATGAAGGTATGGCTTTGGTTCCCTATAGTAAATAGGGAGTAGGCTATAGTTTAATTAAGTCTTTTAGAGCCTAGTAGGTGATGTTTGGCATTCTAGGTAATGCATGGTTATTTATGCTGTAGTGCTGCATGGTAGGCTTGGACCAAGAGGGGGAGCTTCTAGGATCTGCCTTAGTAAGGTACGGAAGTATTATTCTAGATATCCAGATTGAGTATGCATGTATTATGTGTTTGCATGGATTATGTGATTGCATGTTTTATATGCCTTTATATACAGCATGTCATGACTGTATGTTGCATACATGAGCATATTGAACTTTTACCTTAGAGGTATCCTGTAGTAGGGCGCTCACCCTACGAGTTTGTGGATGGTTGGATACGTAAGTATTGTGTCAAGTCACCTTTATGGTTGGACACATGTACTAGTATTAGGTCACCATTATCCACTGGGTATATGAGCCACCTCCTGATGCGACGGCGCAACGTGCTATATACCCTGGGCCCAGTCTATGAGCTTATTTCTTGACCTGAGAGTCTTGGTACCTAGTTCACTTGCATACATGCACACATAACACCGTATACTCATACTCTCGTACTGAGCATGTTAGGCTCAGTTCTGGTTATTTTCTGTTGGCTAGATGCCCTATTCCATGGGGCAGATGCAGGTAGTTCTCCCGGAGACAGGGAGGTTAGGTGGTGACCATGGCTGGATATCGGGGTTGACAACTAGGTTTTGCTTACCTGGTATTTGACTTACTTTAATTCCGCAGTTTCTTTGATTAAGATTATTTTATTAATTAATTGCATGCTTAAGTTCTGATTAGTAGGTGATCACGGTGCGGGTCACTACATAGGATGTGAGGATCATGTAAGTTTATGTTGGAGTCGTTTCGGATAAGGGATGGTCAAGTTAGGAGTATTTTAGTGTCGAGTGGTTGGTGCAAAAATTTTGCAAGTTTTCGTGGGCTGTCTTGGTAGCGTGGTAAAGGGGTTGGATTAATGAACTTTTGGGGCTAAGAGCTAGTCACTGAGTTAGTACAGGGTGTGTAGGAGATGTAGGTTCAAGCGGAAGTCGTTTTGGTTAAGGATAGGTCGAGTTAGGGATTTTATAGTTTAACCGATCGTTGTGAGGCTTGTTTGAGGAGAAAATTGGAGTTAGACGTTATTAGCTTAGCCTAAGGGTGGCCATTTACACGTCATTCATCCATTAATTCAAAATTCATATTATCTTTTTGGATCATGTCATTTCATTCATTCAACTCTCCTATTCTTCGCGTGAGTTGATTTCAAATTATTCTTCTTTTAGTCCCGAAGTATAAATTATGAAAATATGAAGAGATGAAAAGATGAAAAGGTGAAAGATGAAAAGGTGAATGTGAAAAGGTTAATTTTAATGAAAAGTTAAAGAATGATGTGAGTTGGTTGTGACTTAGACGTGCAATGATGGGTCGGGGGATGCCCTGGTTCACTTGCCAAAATGAGACGTGTAGATCGGGGTCGGGAGACATCTCAACATCCCTAACAAATTAGAGGGGCAATGTGGGGCCGAGAAGAACCCGGTTTCCTTGCCGGCATAGTACTGTAGCCATTGATCGATCAAAACCATAGTCACAATCGAGGATCTAAATTCAAAAGTAAATGAAAAGGATAAATGATTCATGAATGTTACTTTTCATTGCATATTGTGATTGTTTTTACTTCGGGCATATTATTACATTTAATTCGTGCGAGTCTCATTGTATACTTAGTATTACTTTTAGTATGATTCATGTATTTTAAACTCTCGTTATTCCATGGTTTATACTTGTTGAGCTTTTAGGCTCACTACTTTGCTTGGTGCAGGTTAGATTTTGTAGAGATTGAGGGGCATGACCCTCGAGTGGACTGTGATGCGGGCACGGCACATCCCTCCGACCTATGCTATTCTTCCGCAGAGTTTATTCGAATTTAAATGTTATGAAGTATTTATTTTTGTATGTTGGGTAAATGTAAATCTAGAAATTTATAAATTTATATTTGTGGCATGTAAATTGTTTAACTATTTCACGCTTCTGGTTTGGGTTTTTCTTTGATTTTGGAAATTTATGTTCTAGTCGTTTCGTTTCCTTGTCCGGTGTTAAATTATATTTGAATGCTGAATTGAGACAGGTGGTTTCATGTATAAAGAGATAGGTCATGTCAAAAATTTTATAAAAATTCGTATTTTATTTAATTATTATTTAAAGTAAAGCTAGTGGTCGTTTCAAATTCCTTCTCCAAGAAGGTTGCATTCCTAGAAACAAACACATTTGTTTATTTGGTATAATAGAAATAATATCCAACCGAATTCCATTGATATCCCACAGAGTAGCATAAAATGGATCGATCATCTAATTTATCTCATACTGACTGCTTCACATAAGCAAGGCACCCCCATATTCTAAGATAAGAATACTTAGGAGGCTTTCCCATCCATATCTCATATGTTGTCTTATCAACTGCCTTTAAATGGACATTGTTCAACAACAGTGTCGTTGTTTCAAGTGCATATCCCCAAAAAAATGGCGGCAACTCCGTTAACCCCATCATATACCAAACCATGTCCATCAGAGTCCGGTAACGACATTCTGAAACACCATTAAACAGAAGTGTAGCAGGCAGAGTCCACTGCGAGAGAAATCCATTCTGTAGTGACCCAACCCAGATCCACTAACTAATCAGAGTTATAAATGAAGCGCATGCAATTTACTTTTAAAGCGTACGGAGCGGATAATAAAATACAACAAATCCAATCGGCAGAATACAACCGACGATAACACAAGTGCATAAATACCATTATACAACCAAATCGAAGGTTCAGGGTAAACAAATCCCTACCCTCTACCACCTCACACTCGCGATCCTCAACCCTGCTGAGAGCCGCCCGGACCGTCCAACCTCAAACCTGCCCCGCCACAAGGTACACCACAATACCCAAACACAGGGCGTGAGCGACAACGCTCAATACGAAAGCAATGATATAAGTACAAATATGCGCACACAAATGATTTAAAATCTCAAGTAAAATATTTGCTCAAGGTGCCAGGAATATACAGTACCGGCTAGAGAGCTACTCCGCGGGGTACTCGTATATTCTATATCAGGGTTGAGCCAACCCCATCCTGACCCGAATCCAAAACAGGATACAAGTCTCATATGAAAATTGTCATGTCTGACTCGAGTGCAAAATGAGATCATTGTTCCTTATGGAGACTGTCAATGACTCACATCTCTCAGGATGCCGTCACACGTAAAATCATGTATGTGCTAAGACAGTAAAACATGCTAAAACATGATAAAACATATAGCACATAATCATGCAACATACATGCAAATATATCATGCCGGATATCTCGGTTAGTACTTACGTACTTCTAACACTGCTTGGTCAAAACCTAGCTCCGTTGGTCTAGACTTCAAGCCTACTAATCCAGTCTATTGCTACTACAATGAAATTACCCATGCATCAATAATTAAGCTCAAAAAGCCTTAACTAAGCTAAAGCATACTCCTAAATATTTTTAGGATGCCAAAGTTATACCTGCATCCGTCGAGAGCCCTTTGCTGTAGATAGCCTCAAAACTAGGCCACAGCTCCGCTACGACGCCTAGACTGCTATGCCACTTTCAGATTTCCCGTAGGACACCTAGATCTCCCTAGATCTGAGTTAGAAGACTTAGGAATAGAGAGATAAGAGAGGAATTGGTGCATCTCAAATGAACCCTTGGCCCTCATATTTATAGACACGGAACGTTGCTTCCGTTCGGGTTCGTTGCGTCCGTTCTACCTGATGAACATTGCATCCGTTCC
The DNA here is from genome assembly GCF_033568475.1 of Henckelia pumila. Classification (NCBI taxonomy): domain Eukaryota; kingdom Viridiplantae; phylum Streptophyta; class Magnoliopsida; order Lamiales; family Gesneriaceae; genus Henckelia; species Henckelia pumila. Next base: position 34,639,792 of record NC_133120.1, on the reverse strand, counting down.
TCTTCGTTGCTTCCGATGTCCCATCAAGTGCGTAATCAATGACGTAATATTGCTGACATCACGGATGACATCAGCTGCCAGAACGTTGCTTCCGTTCAAGAACGTTGCTTCCGTTCTGGGTCACCCTCCGGACCATTTCCGATCATTCTGAATCCATTTCTGAAGTCCGTTAGTCCAACATAAACTTCCTTAATCATGTTTTACTTAATCTAAACATGATCCTATGATTAATATACTCATTAATCATTAATTATGGATACGGGTCACTACATTCCCCCCTACTTAAGAAATTTCGTCCTCGAAATTTAAGTCTTAGAGGAAAATATGAATAGTTAACCAAATGATCTTTATTACAACTGAACAAGTACAAACTTGATATAATGAAATACAAAATCTCAAAATAACTCGGGGTGCTCGGCTAACATCCGGATCTCCAACCCCCAAGTAGCTTCCTCTGTACCTCTGCGTTGCCACTGTACCAACACTAATGGTATGCGCTTGTTACGAAGTACCTTGTCCTTCCTGTCCAGAATCCGCAGGGGTTTCTCCACATACGATAGATCCTGATCTACCTTTACCTCGGTCGGATGCAAAATTTGCGACTCGTCCACCACGTACTGCCTCAACAACGACATGTGGAACACATCGTGGATCTCCGAAAGATCGGGTGGCAAGGACAGACGATAAGCCACATCCCCTACCTTCTCGAGAATCTTGAAAGGACCAATAAATCTCGGTGTCAGCTTACCCTTGCGACCAAACCTCATCACCTTTCGGAAAGGTGACACACGCAAGAATACATGCTCTCCCACCTCGAAGTGCAAGGGCCTCCGGTGAGTGTTTGCGTAACTAGCCTGTCGATCCTGAGCCGCCTTAATCCTGCGTCGGATCAACTCCACTGCATCAGTCATCTGCTGAATCATCTTAGGACCCTCAACCTGATGCTTGCCAACCTCGTCCCAAAACAAAGGCGCACGACAACGACTTCCATAAAGAGCCTCAAATGGTGCCATGCCAATGCTGCGATGGAAACTATTGTTGTAAGCGAACTATACCAATGGTAAATTATCATGGCATGCTGGACCAAAATTCATTACTGCCGCGTGAAGCATATCCTCTAAAGTGCGAATAGTACGCTTGGATTGTCCATCCGTCTCTGGATGATAAGTCGTACTCAGGCTCAAAGTAGTACCAAGGGCTCGCAAAGACGACAATACTCAACGGAATGTCATGCAATTGGACGATCTCCCGCACATACAATTGAGCCATCCTATCAAAGGTAAAATCATGGTTATAGGGAAGAAAATGCGCTGACTTCGATAATCGATCCACAACAACCCAAATAGCATCACAATTCCTGGAATACATAGGCAAGTGGGTGACAAAATCCATCGTCACATGATCCCACTTCCACTCAGGAATCTCTAAGCTGTGAAATAACCCTCCGGCTCGTCTAAACTCTGCCTTGACCTGCTGACACACAAGGCATCGCGATACAAACTGATAAACGCTGCGTTTCATCCCTTTCCACCAAAACCGTGTGCGAAGATCCTTATACATCTTCATGCTGCCTGGATGTACAGAGAATCGACTGCGGTGAGCTTGCGATAGGATCTCATCCCTCAAAGCAGAATCCTCGGGTACCACAACTTGACCAGAAAGACACAACACATCGTCTCCCTGCAGATGAAAACCAGAAGTATTATCACCCTCAATCAAACGGGCCAACTTCTGAGTCTTTAGATCAAAATTCTGTGCTTCTCGGTTCGTCGATACAATGCTGGCTCTACAAGCACAGAAGAAACACGAATCCCTTTTTGTTCTTTCTTATGACAGAACGTAAATCCCAAAGAACAACACTCCTCCACTGCCTTCAAAACCGAACTGGTATGAAGGGAACTCACATAGACCTTGCGACTAAGAGAATCAGCAATGGGGTTTGAAGATCCTGGATGGTACTTGATCTCACAATAATAATCCTTCAACAGATCCATCCAACGATGCTGCCGCATGTTCAACTCAGCTTGAGTGAACAGATACTTCAAACTCTTATGATCGGTGAAGATCTCAAATCGTTCTCCATACAAATAGTGACGCCATATCTTCAGGGCAAGGACGATGGCTGCTAGCTCTAGGTCATGTACGGGATAGTTCTCTTTGTGAGTTTTCAACTGTCTGGAATCATACGCGATCACGTGGCCGTTCTGAGTCAACACACCCCCCAAACCCTGGAGAGAAGCATCAGTGAAGACTACAAACCCACCTGATCCAGACGGCAAAGCAAGAATTGGAGCTGTCGTCAAAAGACGTCTCAACTCACAAAAACTATCTTTGCAAGCATCAGACCACACAAAAGAGGCATCTTTCTTTGTCAGCTGTATCAAAGGCCTAGCTATCTGAGAGAAGTTCTCAACAAAACGCCTATAGTATCCTGCCAAACCAAGGAAACTACGAATCTCAGAAGCTGTAGTCGGACGCGACCAATTCAGAATAGCCTCTGTCTTGCTGGGGTCAATAGATACGCCCTCCTGAGAAATGACATGACCAAGAAATACAACTCGGTCAATCCTGAAGTCACACTTGCTCAACTTCGCGTACAATTGTCTCTCCCTCAAGGCCTGCAGTATAGTATAGAGATGGTAGGCATGCTCATCCATGCTACGAGAATAAACCAAGATGTCATCGATGAACACCACCACGAACTTATCCAAAAAGTCACGGAACACCCTGTTCATCAGATCTATAAAAACAGCTGGAGCATTCGTCAGACCAAACGGCATTACTAGAAACTCATAGTGCCCATACCGTGTACGAAATGCTATCTTAGGAACATCCTCTTGCCGAACTCACAACTGATGATACCCAGACCGAAGATCAATCCTCGAATAGATAGAAATACCCTGTAACTGATCAAAGAGATCATCTATCCGCGAAAGAGGATACTTATTCTTTACTGTCGCTTGATTCAACTGATGGTAATCGATACACAACCGCATTGAACCATCCTTCTTCTTGACAAACAGCACTGGGGCTCCCCATGGCAAAACACTAGGTCGAATGTAGCCCTTATCAAGAAGGTCTTGCAATTGCTTCTGAAGCTCTTTCATCTATGACGGTGCCAAACGGTAAGGAGCTCTGGAAATCGGTGCAGTACGTGGCAGTAACTCAATGCCAAACTCGATCTATCTCACTGACGAAAAACCTGGAATTTCTTTTGGAAACACATCTGGAAAATCACAAACCACTGGTATCTCCTAGATATCTGGCTCTCCTATGGATGCGTCAATGGCGTAGATAAGGTAGTCTTCCCCGCCAGACTCTAAAGCACGCCGGGCCTTCATAGCAGAAACTACTGGCATCGGAGGTCACACTCCCTCACCATAGAAATACCAAGACTCGCAATCCTCTGGACGGAACTGAACAAATCTCTGATAGCAATACACTATCGCTCAGTAGGTAGTCAGGAGATCTATCCCAATGATACAATCGAAATCCTCCATGGCTAGAATCATCAGGTTAGCACTAAGTTGATGCCCTTCGAAATCCAAGACACACCCCACAACTTGATGCTTGGCTAAAACCTCGCTACCCATAGGAGTAGAAACTACTAGCAAGACGTCTAAAGGAATAAATGGCAACTTATACTTCCTAGAAAAACGTGCTGATACGAAAGAATGCAATGCACCGGTATCAATCAAAATATATGCAGGAAAACCACATAAACTACAGATAACTGCGATCATCCGATCACTGTCAGCCTCTGCCTGTTCCTGGTTAAGCGCAAAGACCTGACCCTGGGCACGTGGCCGCAAAAGAAGAATGACCCCGAGAAGGAGTCTGAGTAGGCTGTTGCTGAGACTGCTGCAGCTGCTGGTGCTGCTGAGAATACTGCTGCTGATAAGGTGGCTGCGGAAACTGAGGTGGCTGAACAGATGCCTGAGAACCTCCTGAACCACTCGCTGCCCCAATCAGCATCGTACAATCCCTCTTCATGTGACCCTCCTGGCCACACTGGAAACATGCACTGGTTGATCGACCACACTGCCCTGGCGGATGCCTGCGTCTGCACTGACGACATCGGTTTGGTCTCTGACCACCAAAATTATGCACTCCACCAGATCCAGATGAAGAAGAAGAAGTACCTCCTGGCTTCTTGAAATACTGTCCTTTCGGACCCAAAGTACTAGCACTCGCTGGCCTGGAAGAAGAAGAGAAGAGTCCTCTGTTCCTCCGAACACTGTCCTTGGCTTGACGACAACGGTCCACCAAATTCTTATTGGTCCCATCACCGCCCACAGCAACCATTCGATGAATCTCTGGATTCAGACCCTAAAGAAAATGTTCATACTTCGCCATAGAACTATCAGCAACGTGAGGACAATAAGGTAGCATATCAAAGAACTTCTACTGGTACTCCTTGATCATCATCGTACCCTGTCGCAAACTCAGCAACTCACTGGCTTTCGCCTGTCGTAGAGCTGGAGGAAAATACAACCTCTGATAAGCAGTACGGAACTCAACCCACATAGCTACTCCTCTCGCTGATATGAATGGTGCGGAAGTCGATCTCCACCACTTCCTCGCTTTTCCCTCAAGAATGAAGGCAAGAATCTCCATCCTATCCTCGTCTATGCAATGGAACTCCTGAAAACACTGCTCCATCCTCTCAAGCCAATCCTCAGCCTGCTCAGGAGTCTCACGTCCTGACAAAGGCTTCGGGCTAACCTCCTTAAATCTGTGCATGCTCACTCTTCTGCTCTCCTCATGCTGACCACGACGACGTCTACTATCATCTGGATCGCCCCAACGACCGCCGCCTCCGCTACCGTGGCTCTCATCGTAATCTGCCATCTGTTACACAGTAACAGATAATAACCTAATCCGCTTTACAAAATTCCCAATGCAATGCGCTCTGATACCAATAAATGTAGTGACCCAACCCGGATCCACTAACTAATTAGAGTTATAAATGAAGCACATGCAATCTACTTTTAAAGTGTACGGAGCGGATAATAAAATACAACAAATCCAATCGGCAGAATACAACCGACGATAACACAAGTGCATAAATACCATTATACAACCAAATCGAAGGTTCAGGGTAAACAAATCCTACCCTCTACCACCTCACACTCGCGATCCTCAACCCTGCTGAGAGCCGCTCGGACCGTCCAGCCTCAAACCTGCCCCGCCACAAGGTACACCACAATACCCAAACACAGGGCGTGAGCGACAATGCTCAATACGAAAGCAATGATATAAGTACAAATATGCGCACACAAATGATTTAAAATCCCAGGTAAAATACTTGCTCATGGCCCCAGGCCCCATCCTGACCCGAATCCAAAACAGGATACAAGTCTTATATGAAAACTGTCATGCCTGACTCGAGTCCAAAATGAGATCATTGTTCCCTATGGAGACTGTCAATGACTCACATCTCTCAGGATGCAGTCACACGTAAAATCATGTATGTGCTAAGATGGTAAAACATGCTAAAATGATAGGAGTCATTTTTGTGTGTTATTTTGCTTTGTTTTGCGTTTGTTTTGCATTTGTTTTGTTTACGTTGTGTCTGTTATTTTCCATTCTTGTTTCGTTTATTGTTTTTTTTTTGTTTTTGTTGTCACTACTCTGGTTTATTTATTTATATGGCAGGTATTCACCAAGAAATGCTGATACTCGGTGAGAAGGCGATGCACAATGGAGGTCGTGAGGGGAGCACAAGAAGAAAGTCACATTTCTGGAAAAAGCAAGGCGCGCGCGGGCTGTAATTTTCTACCGCGCGGGCGCAGTCACGGTTGAGAAAGACAGTAGCTTGATTCAAGCGAGGCGCGCGGGCTGCCATTTTCTACCGCGCGGGCGCGGTCACGATTTTTGGAAACAGTAGGTGGCAGAGTTTTGAGGCGCCCGCACGGTATATTTCTACCGCTCGGGCGCGATGCGCTGATTTGATATTTTAATTTTTTTAAGAGTTTATTTCGGGAAGGATTCTTGGGGACTTTAAATACAATTATTTTTTTAGTTTTGGAGGGTTAGACAGGCGCACATCAGGAGGCAGACGACGGCTGAACACTCGAGAATTTCTCTTCTCTGTTGGGAGTTTTTCTTTTCTTCTCTTCTGAATTTTTATGTTAAACACTTTTGAGATTGAATTTTTGTAATGAATTTCAGTAGCTAAGTTTTTATTTTGTTGGAATCGAGGGGATCCTAACCCCGAAACACTTTAGTGTTATTGAATCATCGGACGTATTGAGATTTTATTTATGTTTATAATTGAGTTTATCATGTTTTTCTTTCTTTGTTGATGATTAGCTACCCTTAACATAGATTCGTAAATTGTGAATTTCTATCGAGAGATAGATTCTTAATTAGGACGAATGATAGAATCCATGGACTTAAAATATGCATAAAGATATGGTATTTAGTACATGTTGATTGCCATAGACCACCAGGTTGAAAGTTGTAGAATTCATAGAACGCAAAGCAATCATTCATGATAAATAATTAAAGAGATTTAATTATTTCACTGATTTGATTAGTTTGACATCACCTCAAGAGAGAGTGTCAATGTTGTAGGAATTTCTGTCAAATTTATAATAATAAATTAATTTCCAATCGTTCAGTTCAATTAGGGGAAAGGTGAACCGAAATTCCAACAAAATCATTTTGAATTGGTATTCTTCAATCTGAGAATTGATTGTTTGGTTGTGAAATTCACTTTTATTTACGTTGAGTTATAAATTTTAAATATTAGATAGTTTCAATAAAAATCAAATTTGAGACACTTTGTGTAGTTGAAAATCAACAAGACAAATTACTATCGTTAGTCCCTGAGGATGATACTCGTACTTAGTACATTTTATTATAACTTGAATCATGCACTTGCGATTATTATTGACTGGATTTGAGAGATTTGTAAAGAAAATTTAAATGTTAGTATTCCGTCGATCAAGTTTTTGGCTCCGTTGCCGGGGACTAAATAGATTTTAATTTGTTTTATTTGATTTTTCTCTATTACAATTTTAATCACTCTTTTCCATCTGTGGATTGCAGGATTCTCTTGCAGTACATGCAACACTCACCTGAGGTACTATTGCCTTTTGATTCAGAAATCGAGAGAACTTTTCATAGGAGAAGAAGGCAACAACAGGAACAAGAAATGGAATAAGAGCATGAACAGGAACAACCAGTTTACAGATCCATGATGGATCTTGCCTTAACAAACATTGAAGGTGCTAGACCAAGCATCATCCGGCCAACTGTAGCAGCTAATCACTTTGAGATAAAGCCGGCCATTCTTCAAATGATTCAGAACACACTTCAATTTGGTGGGAGTGTCATCAATGAACCATATGTACACATCACAAATTTTTTGGAAATTTGTGATACATTCAAGATACAGGGAGTTTCTGATGACGCTATTTGGTTGCGTTTATTCCCTTTTTCACTTCGATACAAGGCGAAAGCATGGCTGACGAATTTACCTGCAGGTTCCATCATGACTTGGGATGATTTGGCGAAGTCTTTCCTCACCAAATACTTTCCACCATTTAAGTCAATGAAGCTGAGAGCTGATATCACAACTTTTTCCCAAGGAGAACAGGAAACATTTTACGAAGCATGGGAGCGCTACAAGGATCTACTGCGAAGATGTCCACACCACCAATTACCAGAGGTCTTGTGGTAAAAACTTTTTACTATGGTCTTACTCACTCAAATCATACCATGTTAGATGCAGCTGCAGGTGGAAATCTTCTGCGAAAATCGTCAGAGGATGGCTTTGAATTAATCGAGGAAATGGCATCTAGTAGCTATCATCCTCAATCTGAAAGGGGTGCAGCCCGAAAATCTTTTGGAATTCATCAAATTGATGCATTCACATCAGTGGCTGCTCAACTTGAAGTCATGAACAAAAGGATTGAGGAGCTAAGCGTGGGAAACTCTGTGATGCGAGTACAAGATGTGTGTTGTGAAAAATGTGGTGCAGAGCATTTCATGAAAGACTGTCAAACATTTTCTCAACCAGAGGGAGTTATGGCAAGTCACATGGGAAATAAAAATCGCCCAAGGAATGACCCATTTTCGAATTCATACAATCCAGGGTGGAAACAACATCCAAATTTCTCGTGGGGTGGACAAAATAATAAAGCATATGGAAATCAGAACTACAGCAGGCAGCCTCAAGAGGAGAAATCAAGCTTGGAGCAGATGATGCAGAAGTTTATATCATCTACTGAAACCCGCATGCAGAATCAAGATGCATCGATAAAGAATCTGGATAATCAAATAGGGCAATTGGCAAAATCAATTTCCAGCAGAGATCAGGGTACTTTTCCAAGTGACACTAAGAAGAATCCGAAAGAATAGGTGAAAGCAATTGAATTAAGGAGTGGAAAGACGGTCGAGCCTGAACCAAAAATCCCACTAAAGCAAAAGGATCCAGGGAGTTTCTCTATACCTTGTGTAATTAATGTTGTTCAATTTCATTAGGCTTTGTGTGATTTGGGTGCGAGTATAAATCTAATGCCTTACTCTGTGTTTAGGAAATTGAACTTGGGAGAACCAAAGTCCACCAGAATGTCGTTACAACTGGCGGACAGGTCCATCAAATATCCACGGGGTATAATCGAGGAAGTACTTGTAAAAGTGGACAAATTCATCTTTCCCGTGGACTTCGTGGTGTTAGATATGGAAGAGGATTTGGACATGCCACTCATCTTGGGTAGACCTTTCCTGGCAACAGGAAAGGCACTAATAGATGTCCAGAAGGGAGAGTTGCTTTTGAGAGTGGGAGAAGAGAAAATTTCGTTTGATGTTTTTAATGCTTTAAAATTTTCTCAAAATAATGAAGAATGTTTTCAACTAGATGTAGTGGATTCACTATTATTTGATTATGTGCAGGATACTTTTCAGGAACCATTAGAAACTGCACTTATATCTGAGCATGTGGACGATTTCAGTGATGAAATTAAAGAGATGGCTGCATATTTGAATGACAACCATTCATGGAGAAGAGGTGGAAATCTTAGACTTTAAGATCTTGGCGACTGGAAGGATTTAGTCCTTCAGAAACCAAGCATTGAGGAACCACCCACTTTGGAATTGAAACCATTGCCTACCCATCTCAAATATGTATTTTTAGGTGAGAATGATAATTTACCTGTCATAATTTCGTCTTCTTTGACAGGTGAGATGGAGGCCAGATTAATGGATGTGCTCAAGAATCACAAGAGTGTATTTGCTTGGAAAGTGGCAGATATCAAAGGAATAAATCCGTCCATATGCATGCACAAGATCTTAATGGAAGAGAGCATCAACCCATTAGTCCAACCACAAAGGAGACTAAACCCGAAGATGCAGGAAGTTGTAATAGCTGATACGATCAAACTGTTGGATGCAGGTATCATTTATCCTATTTTTGATAGTCCATGGGTGAGTCCAGTGCAGTGTGTACCAAAGAAAAGGGGGATAACTGTCATAAAGAATGAGAATAATGAATTAATACCTACTAGGACAGTTACAGGTTGGCGTGTGTGCATAGATTATAGAAATTAAATGACGCGAGCCGTAAGGATCATTTTCCTCTTCCGTTCATTGATCAAATGCTAGAGATATTGGCTGGGTATGAGTTTTACTGTTTTTTAGATGGGTACTCAGGATACAATCAAATAGCGATTGCACCTGAAGACTAGGATAAAACGACTTTCACTTGCACATATGGTACGTTTGCCTATAGATGTATGCCTTTCGGATTGTGTAACGCTCCTGCTACTTTTTCAGAGATGCATGACTGCCATTTTTCATGATATGGTCGAAATTTTTTTAGAAATTTTCATGGATGATTTCTCTATTTTCGGTCAATCTTTTGATGCATGTCTGCATAACTTGAATTCTGTGTTAATGAGATGCGAGGAGACAAATTTGGTGCTGAACTGGGAGAAGTGTCATTTCATGATGACAAAAGGTATAGTTCTGGGTCACCGAATTTTTGAACAGGGGATCGAGGTGGATAGGGCCAAGGTGCAAGTTATTCAAAATTTACCTCCACCCACAACAGTCAAGGGAGTTAGAAGTTTCTTAGGACTTGCTGGTTTTTATCGGCGATTTATTAAGGACTTTTCAAAAATTGCCAAACCTCTGTCTTCTTTGCTAATGAAATATGCCCCTTTTGATTTTGATTCAAATTGTTTGCAGGCCTTTGAGGTGTTGAGAGAAATACTGGTGACTGCGCCAGTACTGACATCGCCAAACTGGGATCTTCCATTTGAGGTAATGTGCGATGCCAGTGACTATGTTGTTGGTGCGGTACTCGGCCAACGAATAGACAAGGTATTCCGAACTATCTACTACGCTAGTAAGACTCTTAATGAAGCTCAGCTGAATTATGCCACCACTGAAAAGGAGTTTTTAGCTGTAGTATTTGCACTGGACAAATTTCATTCGTACCTTGTACTTTCAAAAATCACAATTTACACAGATCACTCAGCTATTAAGCACTTGTTGGCAAAGAAAGATGCAAAACCTAGACTGATTAGGTGGATCTTGCTTTTGCAAGAATTTGATTTAGAGATCAGGGATAAGAAAGGTGTTGAAAACATAGTAGCTGATCATCTATCTAGATTAGAATGCATTCCTGATGATGCACAAAACGAACTAGAGGGCATAGATGATTGGTTCCCTGATGAAAAACTTTTCGCCATAGAGAGTTCACCATGGTATGCACATTTTGCTAATTTTCTGGTCACAAGCACACTCCCACACAATCTATCCTTCCATCAGAAGAAAATTTTTTTATTGGATGTCAAGCACTACTTTTGGGAGGAACCATTTCTGTTTAAAATATGTGCTGACTCAATGATTCGGAGATGTGTGGCGGAAGGAGAAATGCAAAGCATCCTCAGTCATTGTCATGATCGTGAGGTAGGTGTCCATGCTGGGCCAATCAAAACTGCAGCAAAGGTACTTGAATGTGGGTTCTATTGGCCCAACCTTTTTAAGGATGCACGCTTGTTTGTCCAAGCTTGTGATAGATTTCAGCGGACAGGTAATATCTCGAACCGAAATGAAATGCCTTTACATAATATCATTGAGTGTGAGATATTTGATGTTTGGGGAATCGACTTTATGGGAACATTTGTTGGAAAACTCTGGCGGTCAGATCAATCACGATTGATACCCGGTGCAGCGGAAGTTTAAAAATTTTGTTATGGAACAATTCCATAGTGTGGGTATCAACCGTTCAACGATTAAATTATTGTGTGTGTAAAATTTAAATAACAGTTATTAAATTTTACCTCCAATCTCGCAACGAGATTAATGGACACCAACAGATTTTATCTGCTCTTGTTGTCTCTCCCTGGAACCGATGAACTCCTTCAATCAGGTCCACGAACAGAGGTTTAATCCCTCTGATAGATTGCACTAGAAAATCTATCAGAAGTTTTCTGCGAAGAGAATAAACGAATCTGATTCGCTATTCCAGACTGCAATTCAAAATCACAGACCGGAAAATCTCGGGCAGAGGGGGAGGGGTCGGCCGAATGCTTTGAGAGAGAGGAGGGTTTCGAAAATTTGCTCTCAAAATTATGACCTGTTGTGTGTAATTTCTGTACTGCAATAACTTATTTATAATGCAGGCCACTAACACCTTAGGGCCCATTAGTCATAAGTCAGGGCCCGACAAGCAAAGCCCGCTCGTTCAGAAATTAATATAAAATTCATCGTGACTCCGATTGATGAAACGATTTCACCAATGTGCACAGAAACCATTTCTGCACGTTTTAAAGTCAAAATAAATTTTCCTGAATCCGAATTCAGTGGTTTCCAAAAATGTCCATCCCTATGTCATTTTAGGAAATCCTACTCCCTTACTCTTATTTAAGAAGTCCAACTCCTTAGTTCATTAAATTTAACTCTTTAAATTTAACTATCTCAACGGGGATTAAAACTCCATTACACTGTGTGACCCTCAATGGTTCAGGGATACAGCTAGCCGTGGGCTCACAACTTCCTTGTGACTCGGAACAACACTTTCCGACTTGCCCAACGAATCATGGTAAAGCGCCTAGCAACATCGCCCCATGATTCCCTAGGTATCACTGATAGTGCCTACAAGAACCAGTAGATTTTGGTTAGCGTACAGTACGGTCCCTTCATCCATATATCCCGATCGAATCAACAACCATTGGTATATCGAGAGTCGCTCAAGATTCGATAACTATGCAATACATCTTGAAGATCAAATTAGTGACATCGCATGTGCTACTAAGAAACCATTTCTTAAATCACATCAAGTACTCTGGCCAGAGATTTGTCACACTAATATCTCCTCAGATCGCATAGGATATCCACACTCGCAAGTATGTGGTGAATCCTTGACAACAATGCATTGACTCCTATATGTGTCGTAACTGTACCCAATCTCGACACCTGATGACCCCCATAGAGTCGGTAAACGAGTCAAAGCACAGCACTAGCATATAGAGTCTCCATGATGTTTCAAGTCGTAAGGACTAATGGTGTACAACCAAAACCGCGGACTTTATCCACTCGATAAGTGATAACCACTTGGAAAGTCCGGATAGGGTAGTTCGATTATTCATCCTATGAATATCCATTTGCATGCTTCGAACATCTCTATGTTCCCTACCAATGAAACGTGGTACTCCGCATCGCAAATGCTAGTCTCAAACTCGAGCGATCCTTATCCTTATTATCGGACGGCTCAATCGACTAGGAACAGTTTAGAATATACAGTGACTATAAGATGTATTTCATGATAGACATCTCCATGTTCTACCACATCTTACATACACTATGGTATATTCAAGGTCTTTATCAAAACAACAATAGTATATCACAATATAACAATATGAAGTAATATAAAGTCATTGCCATAAAAGTGTAAATAATATTAAACAAAAGATTGTTTATACAAAGAGTCATCAAAGCCCATAGCCACACAGTTGGCTCACTGGGCACCCACTCTTACAATCTCCCACTTGCCCTATAGCCAACTAGTCATACTACGTAGACCCATTGCTTCGCGATGTTTGTCAAACAATGGTCCTGGCAAGGGCTTAGTAAGCGGATCAGCGATATTGTCTGCAGAGGCCACTCGTTCGACAATGATGTCTCCTCTTTCCACAATCTCCCGGATTATGTGGTATTTCCTCAGTACGTGTTTGGATCTTTGATGAGACCTTGGTTCCTTTGCTTGAGCAACGGCACCCGTGTTGTCGCAGTACACCGGGACTGGACCAACAAATTCAGGAATGACGCCCAACTCTTGGACGAAATTCCTCATCCAAACGGCCTCTTTAGCAGCAGCTGATGCTGCAATGTATTCAGCCTCAGTGGTGGAATCCGCTGTGGTGTCCTGCTTGGAACTCTTCCAAGAGACAGCACCGCCATTGAGCATGAACACAAATCTAGAGGTTGACTTCGAGTCATCCACGTCACTTTGGAAGCTAGAGTCGGTATAGCCTTCCAATTTGAGTTCTCGTCCTCCATAAACCATGAACATATTCTTAGTCCTTCGCAAGTACTTAAGAATGTCCTTCACGGCTTTCCAATGCATTTGACCAGGATTAGACTGATATCTGCTCGTGACACTCAGAGCAAATGCTACATCCGGTCTAGTAGATATCATCCCATACATGATACTACCTATAGCTGACGCATATGGTACATGTGTCATATTCTCTATCTCTTCATCAGTCTTGGGACACATAGACTTGGATAGAGAAACTCCATGACACATGGGTAGATGTCCTCTTTTGGACCCATCCATTGAAAACCGTTTCAATATGGTATCGATGTAGGTTGATTGAGTGAGTCCTATCATTCTCTTAGACCTATCTCTATAGATCTGTATCCCAAGAATGTAGGATGCCTCTCCCAAATCCTTCATCGAAAATCTACCTGATAACCATATCTTTGTTGACTGCAACATCCCTACATCATTCCCAATGAGTAGGATGTCATCAACATAAAGTACTAAGAATGTCACAGCATCCTTAACTACTTTCTTGTACACGCACGGTTCCTCCGGGTTCTTGATGAAACCAAAATCTTTTATTGTTTCATCAAATTTCTGGTTCCAACTTCTTGATGTTTGTTTTAGACCATAAATTGATCTCTGAAGCTTGCATACCTTATGCTCGCTTCCCATGGATGTGAACCCCTCAGGCTGCTTCATATAGATTTCTTCCTTAATGTCTCCATTAAGAAAAGCAGTCTTCACATCCATCTGCCATATCTCATAGTCATACCATGCAGCTATGGCAATAAGGATTCTTATGGACTTGAACATAGCAACTGGTGAAAAGGTTTCATCATAGTCAACTCCTTGCCTTTGAGTATAACCTTTCGCCACCAATCGCGCCTTGTAGGTCAATACCTTACCATCAGGCCCAAGCTTTCTCTTGTAGATCCATTTACACCCTATTGGAACAATTCCATCGGAAGGATCTACTAAAGACCAAACTTGGTTTGTATGCATCGAATCCAATTCTGACTGCATAGCTTCAAGCCATAAATTCGAATCCGCATCAGAAATTGCTTCCTTGAAGTTTCTTGGATCACATCCAATGTCGGGTTCATCTTGATCCCCTTCAAGAAGAAGACCATATCGAACTGGAGGTCTAGAAGTCCTTTCGGATCTTCTAGGTGCAGGCGTGTCCAGCAATGGTTCCTGAGGTGTAGGATCGTTATTTTGTATTTCGGGTTCTTCTCGAACTTCTTCGAGTTCCATCATCTCGCCTTTCTTATCCAATAAGAACTCCTTCTCCAAGAAGGTGGCATTCCTAGAAACAAACACCTTTGTTTCAGCAGGATAATAGAAATAATATCCGATTGAATTCTTCGGATACCCTACAAAATAACATAAGCTGGATCGACTATCCAACTTATCTCCCACTGTCCGCTTCACGTAAGCAGGACATCCCCAAATCCTCAAGTACGAATACTTAGGAGCTTTGCCATTCCATAACTCGTATGGTGTTTTGTCCACTGCTTTAGTGTGGACGTTGTTCAACAACAATACCGCCGTTTCAAGCGCATAGCCCCAAAACGAAGGTGGAAGCTCAGTGAAGCTCATCATAGATCGAACCATGTCCAACAAAGTTCGATTACGACGCTCCGATACACCATTAAGCTGTGGTGTCATAGGAGGAGTCCACTGAGAGAGAATCCCATTCTCTTTTAGATAGTCCAAAAACTCGGTACTCAAGTATTCTCCACCTCGATCCGATCGAAGTGCTTTAATACTTTTACCTAGCTTGTTTTCTACTTCAGCCTTGAATTCTTTGAACTTTTCAAATGCTTCAGACTTATATTTCATTAAATATAAATACCCATACCTTGAATAATCATCAGTAAAGGTAATGAAGTAGGTGTGGCCATGTTGAGTCCCTACTCTAAATGGACCACAAACATCTGTATGGATCAAATCCAACAGATTTTGACTACGCTCAGGCTTCCCCTTAAAATGAGATTTAGTCATTTTTCCTTTTAGGCAGGATTCACAAGTAGGTAGAAAGTTAATATCAGACATATCAAACATGCCCTCTCCCACTAGCTTGTTCATCCTCCTTGAGGAAATATGACCTAGTCTAGCGTGCCAAAGGTTTGCCGGGTTTTGACTATCGATTTTCTTTTTGTTTGTTGTCGCCGGTTTGTCAATACAATTCACTGGAACGTCTTTTAGTTTTAAATTGTATAGATCGTTTTCAAGTTGTCCATTTCCAATTAAACATTCATTCTTGTAAATATTGCAAATCCCATTCACAAAATTACAAGAGTAACCATCTCTATCAAGCATAGAAATAGAAATAATGTTTTTAATTAAATCTGGCACAAATAAAACATCTCTCAACAATAATTTAAAACCATTCTGCAAAATCAAACAAACATCTCCAATGGCCGTAGCTTCAACTCTGGAACCATTCCCGAGCCTCAGCTGGGTCTCACCCATTCTAAGCCTGCGACTTCTTGTCATCACCTGCAAATCATTGCAAATGTGAGATCCACATCCGGTATCCAATACCCAAGAAGTTGTATTAAGTGACATGTTTATTTCGATATAGAACATACCCTTTGCAGTTCCTAACTGCTCAAGATACTCCTTGCAGTTGCGCTTCCAATGACCCGGCTTCTTGCAGTAATGGCAAACATCCTTGGATTTTCCATTGTTTGAAGCCTTTGTCTTTTGCTTCTTCTCGGGCTCAACTTTCTTGGGTGGGGTAGAACGTTTCTTGCCCTTCATACTTGGCCCCTTCTTCGCAGAAGATGAGGAGCCCACCAAGAAAGCTGGCTTATCCTTCTTAAGTGTGGATTCATATGTAACGAGCATATTGACCATCTCTTCAAGGGTGGCCTCTATCTTGTTCATATTAAAATTTATCACAAATCCATCAAATGAAGAAGGAAGAGACAGAAGCAATAAATCCACATTGAGTTCATGCTCCAACACCAAATCTAGGGTCGCCAACTTCTGTATGAGCCAAATCACTTGTACCCCATGATCACGGACCGAAGTCCCTTCACGCATGCGGCACGTCATCAACTCCTTAACAGTAGCGAACCTTTCAGCCCTCGACTGAGCCCCAAAAAGTTCCTTGAGTTGCGCGTGAATGTCAGCAGCATTCACCGTGTCCTCAAATCGCCTCTGGAGTTCATCAGACATCGAGGCTTGCATATAGCATTTGGTCTTGATGTCATGGTCACACCATGCATCAAGTTTGGCCAATTCCTCCGGACTTATGTCAGCTGGTGCTTCCTTCGGAGGTGCTTTCTCTAACACGTAGAGCATTTTCTCCGAAGTTAAGACAATCTTCAACTTCCGGAACCATTCCGTATAGTTGGCGCCAGTCAACTTGTTTTGTTCGAGGATCGAGAATAATGGATTTCACGAATTCATTGTATGAAATACTGAAAAGAAAAACAGACATATATCAATGATTGTTTAACAATTTACTAAGACATAAAATAGGCGAATTTAATTTTATGAATCTCACTCCCACTATTTTAACGATTTCACCACCCTCTAGTGAAAACGGGAAACTTTTTCCTTAGTGAGAACATGGAGTCCAATTGACAAACTTATGGTCCCGAATAATATCAGCCAACCATAATTCTCAAAAGGTAGAGCCCAATTGCTTCCAAAGCAACCCCCATGTGTTTACCTCATGTCCAATAAGGGCCCAATAATATGACGCCGTTTAAAGTGACATGTCAAGATGACCCATCAATATTAAGTTGTGATGGACGGTCGCCATGTGGATCCCCCAATAATATGAGCCGATCCCATGGGAGTTCCACCCAACTTACAACATTTGTCGATCCAATGTACAGCTTTTCGACGGACGGGCCCCCCAATAATATGAGCCGGACCGTATCCGCGGGTAGCATCACATACATTGACCGTTGATGGAAGGTAGGAACATTTAAACAATATTTAAATTTCCTTTATTTATCTTGATATAAATTTTAAATCATATTTAAAATGAGGGATTTCATTTATAAAAATATTTGTCTCATCATATTTAATTTATTGCATGCATTGCCGGATTCACGCAATTTATGTCTAAACATGCATACAATCATAATATCACATATTATATAGGATGATCGATTCCATTTCTAATTGACCCGTGGTTGCCAATCACGGGTCTTAGTCCAATCCTAGGTAATATGCAGTATGCAAATGCAATCCTATTACATATGCTTCCAATTTACATTTCTTCAGTCTTCATTGTCTGCTGGGTCCACCATCTTCAAATCTTGATCTCCCACTAAATCTAATGTATTTACAATAAATAACAATGACAAGTAGGGGATACATTTTTAGGGGGTGGGAACGGGCTATAAACCAAGCCCACTTTTATTACATATGACATTCATATCGGGCCATAAACCAGGCCCATTAATAAAACCAACAATAATAAAGACAAAATGTAAATTCCTAACATACACCTACAAAATTGGTCATGGCAATCGATCATCCTTATCCAATAACATTTAATTCAAAATTAATTTATTGGATAACATGCTGTGGCAATTCAAATTTAAACAAGATAAAATCATATTTTATATATAAAATCTCATTTCACATATAAAATCATATTTTATCTCTATATCAAATAAAATCATATTTTATCTATAAAATCCAATTTTACAAATAAAATCATATTTTACTTAATATATCATAAGATCATATCTTATCATCAATTGTACCAAAATAATTGATTTCAAAATTCAATTTACGGATAAAATATTAAAATTTTCCAAAAATTCAAATTTATCCAAAATCAATTTTAAAATTTACGGACTCGAACAATTCGATCCGAAATCTCGTGAACCAATCAAAAACAATTTTTGACCGGACCAAAAATAAAATTTTAAATATTAAAATTAATAAAAATATAATTTTTCCCGCGGGCCGCCCGGGACACTCCTGGGCCGGCCCGCACCCGGGGCGCGGGCCGGGGGCAGCCCGGCTGCCCCCTTAGGGCAGCGCCTGGCGCCGCCCTGGGCGGCGCCGAGCGCCGCCCTGCGCAGCGCCCAGCGCTGCGCTGGGCGGCGCCGAGCGCCGCCCCTGGGCGGCGCCGAGCGCTGCCCTGCGCAGCGCCCAGCGCTGCGCTGGGCAGCGCACAGCGCTGCCCTGGGCAGCGCACAGCGCTGCCCTGGGCGGCGCCGTGCGCCGCCCTGGGCGGCGACGGTCGCCGTCTTGGGCGGCGCCGTGCGCCCCCTTTGGGCGGCGCCGTGCGCCGCCCGGGGCAGCAACAATTGCTGCCCCACCAGGCAGCGATCCAATCGCTGCCCGAGTTTTGCCCCGAAAAAATTTTTTTTTATTTAAAAATATTTATTTTGTTTCAAAAACCGAGACTCAAAAATTTTGTACAATTGATTAATTTAATCGTTTGATCTGAGCAACCTGACTTTGATACCACTGTTGGAAAACTCTGGCGGTCAGATCAATCACGATTGATACCCGGTGCAGCGGAAGTTTAAAAATTTTGTTATGGAACAATTCCATAGTGTGGGTATCAACCGTTCAACGATTAAATTATTGTGTGTGTAAAATTTAAATAACAGTTATTAAATTTTACCTCCAATCTCGCAACGAGATTAATGGACACCAACAGATTTTATCTGCTCTTGTTGTCTCTCCCTGGAACCGATGAACTCCTTCAATCAGGTCCACGAACAGAGGTTTAATCCCTCTGATAGATTGCACTAGAAAATCTATCAGAAGTTTTCTGCGAAGAGAATAAACGAATCTGATTCGCTATTCCAGACTGCAATTCAAAATCACAGACCGGAAAATCTCGGGCAGAGGGGGAGGGGTCGGCCGAATGCTTTGAGAGAGAGGAGGGTTTCGAAAATTTGCTCTCAAAATTATGACCTGTTGTGTGTAATTTCTGTACTGCAATAACTTATTTATAATGCAGGCCACTAACACCTTAGGGCCCATTAGTCATAAGTCAGGGCCCGACAAGCAAAGCCCGCTCGTTCAGAAATTAATATAAAATTCATCGTGACTCCGATTGATGAAACGATTTCACCAATGTGCACAGAAACCATTTCTGCACGTTTTAAAGTCAAAATAAATTTTCCTGAATCCGAATTCAGTGGTTTCCAAAAATGTCCATCCCTATGTCATTTTAGGAAATCCTACTCCCTTACTCTTATTTAAGAAGTCCAACTCCTTAGTTCATTAAATTTAACTCTTTAAATTTAACTATCTCAACGGGGATTAAAACTCCATTACACTGTGTGACCCTCAATGGTTCAGGGATACAGCTAGCCGTGGGCTCACAACTTCCTTGTGACTCGGAACAACACTTTCCGACTTGCCCAACGAATCATGGTAAAGCGCCTAGCAACATCGCCCCATGATTCCCTAGGTATCACTGATAGTGCCTACAAGAACCAGTAGATTTTGGTTAGCGTACAGTACGGTCCCTTCATCCATATATCCCGATCGAATCAACAACCATTGGTATATCGAGAGTCGCTCAAGATTCGATAACTATGCAATACATCTTGAAGATCAAATTAGTGACATCGCATGTGCTACTAAGAAACCATTTCTTAAATCACATCAAGTACTCTGGCCAGAGATTTGTCACACTAATATCTCCTCAGATCGCATAGGATACCCACACTCGCAAGTATGTGGTGAATCCTTGACAACAATGCATTGACTCCTATATGTGTCGTAACTGTACCCAATCTCGACACCTGATGACCCCCATAGAGTCGGTAAACGAGTCAAAGCACAGCACTAGCATATAGAGTCTCCATGATGTTTCAAGTCGTAAGGACTAATGGTGTACAACCAAAACCGCGGACTTTATCCACTCGATAAGTGATAACCACTTGGAAAGTCCGGATGGGGTAGTTCGATTATTCATCCTATGAATATCCATTTGCATGCTTCGAACATCTCTATGTTCCCTACCAATGAAACGTGGTACTCCGCATCGCAAATGCTAGTCTCAAACTCGAGCGATCCTTATCCTTATTATCGGACGGCTCAATCGACTAGGAACAGTTTAGAATAAACAGTGACTATAAGATGTATTTCATGATAGACATCTCCATGTTCTACCACATCTTACATACACTATGGTATATTCAAGGTCTTTATCAAAACAACAATAGTATATCACAATATAACAATATGAAGTAATATAAAGTCATTGCCATAAAAGTGTAAATAATATTAAACAAAAGATTGTTTATACAAAGAGTCATCAAAGCCCATAGCCACACAGTTGGCTCACTGGGCACCCACTCTTACAACATTTCCACTTTCTTTGACAAAAAAATACATTTTGGTCGCAGTCGATTATGTTTCAAAATGGGTAGAGGCCGAAGCTTTTGCAACAAATGATGCACAGGTTGTACTAAAATTTTTGAAGAAAAACATTTTTAATCGGTTTGGTACACCCCGTGCAATAATTAGTGATGGTGGCACCCACTTTTGCAATAAACTTTTTGACAAACTCTTAAAGAAATATGGTGTCAAGCATAAAGTCTCTACCCCGTATCATCCCCAGACCAGTGGCCAAGTGGAAGTATCCAATCGAGAGATCAAACAGATTTTGGAGAAAAGTGTGAATACTAATCGGAAGGATTGGGCACTTCGAATGGATGATGCCTTATGGGCCTATAGGACAACATTTAAAACACCTATAGGCACCTCCCCTTATAGATTGTTGTTTGGAAAGGCATGCCATTTACCTGTTGAATTAGAGCATAGAGCATATTGGGCTATTAAGACTCTAAACTATGAATTTGCTGCTGTAGGTGAAAAAAGATTTCTAGAGCTTAATCAACTGGAGGAATTCCGCGACAGTGCATATGACATGGCGGTTTCGTACAAGGAACGAACCAAGAGAATACATGACAGGCGCGTTCGACAGCGGGACTTCAAGGAAGGAGATGTTGTGTTGCTGTTTAACTCCCGGTTAAGACTATTTCTCGGAAAACTGAAGTCTAGATGGTCTGGGCCCTATAAAATCACAAGGGTGTACCCATCAGGGGCCAAAGAGATCAAAGATGCCCATAACGAGTCGTTCATGGTCAATGCTCAAAGGTTAAAACACTATGTGGGGGGTGATGTGGATTCCATGCCAGTCATCACCACATTGACTGACCAAGACTAGTTTGGGGAGGATGAAAAGTCAAGCTCTCGACTTTAAATTGAGAACTAAATTCTACCTTTTTCTTTTATTTATATGCATTTTTGTTTATTTGAGTAAGTGTTAGAACTTTTTAAGTTAATTACTGTTATTTCTCGAGTGGAGTACTGTCTCTGAAAATTTTTCAAAAACGAGGGGTGCGCTCGCGCGGAAGTTTTCTGCCGCCCGCACACCAAAACCCACTGTCTCAAAATTTTTGGAAACGAGGGGGTGCGCTCGTGCGGCAGTTTTCTGCCGCCCGCGCACCCAAAACCACTGTCTAAAATTTTTGAAAAAAAAGGGTGTGTGCCCGCGCGGCAATCTTCTACCGCGCGGGCGCCTCGCTAAATCTCAGAATTTTTAAAAGCCCGATCCCCTTCTTTCTTTCTTTATTTCCCCTCTTTCTTTTCTCTCTAACCCTAAGCTTCCCTCACCGCCGTCTCTCTCTCACTCTCTTAACATATCTCTTCTCTAATTTTCACAGGTTCATCGCTTGATTTCTCATCTCTATTGACATGGCGCCCAAGAAACAGAAGATTGCTACCTCTAGGGCCAACCCATCCAAATTCATAGATGGAAAATTTGTTTCGGAGGAAGCCAAGGTGAGGTATGAGGAGGCCAAGGCTACAAGGAATCCAATTGCAGAGAGGGGAATCGATCTCTCTGAAAAACGCACCGCCTCCCTTGGCATCGTGGCTCGAGGATGGGCCGAGTTTTGCCGCCAACCTCTCGCGGCGTTAGTCCCGCTGGTCCATGAATTTTATGCCAACGCCGCCGAGCATACTGATAGCACAGCTTTCGTGCGGGGTAAGATGGTTTCCTTTACTCCCGCTGCTATTAATGAATTATTGAAAACTCCGGATGTAGATGATAGCCAATTTCAGGCATTTAAGGCTAACCCGGATTATAACGAGATCACGAATAGCCTATGCTATGATGGAAATGTGTGGAAGGATTCGGTAAAATTTATATCTTTTAAGGAAAAAAATTTGCAGCTAGAGCCGACCTTGTGGTATGCTTTTCTGACTCACAGGTTGATGCCGGTGTCCCACACCCATGATGTCACAATGAGCAGGGCGGTGCTGCTGTATGCCCTGCACAAGCAATGGCCGCTTAATGTTGGACGGATTATCAACCGAGAGTTGTACAATTCCATTCGAACGTCCAACATTTCAATTTTTTTCCCGACCATTATTTCTTTACTATGTGTGCAAGCTGGTGTCCCATTCAAGGACACCGAAGAATGGTTGCATCCAATGCAGGCAGTGGACAACACAATTTTGAAAGCAAAACATTCATTCCGCCTCCGAGACTGCCAACCTCCCAGCCAGGCCAGATCTGGACCCGGTCAATCATTAAGGAATGTGCTTAAGCCACCCCCTGCTCGCCGCACAACGAATGAATTTTTTAGCAAAATCTCGGCTTGGGTGCAAAACATGGACAAAAGACAAGAGGTGAACGCCGCCTACAATGAATCCACCAACGCCATGATGCGAGGACTGCTCGCAAATGTTGAGATGGACCCGGCCACTTATCCAGTACCACCGCCATATCCTCCACCGTTCCAATTCCAATATGCTCCACCGGTTCGGGATCTGCCCGAAGACATGGATGAGGAGGAGTCTGATTAGTACCAGGGGAGTTTTTAGTGCGTTTTGTTTTTATTTTCTTTTTGTTTGTTTTTAGATTTGGTGGTGTAAAGTAGCATTGGGGACAATGCTCGTCTTTAGTTTGGGGAGGGTGTGTGTCTTTTGTGTTTTCATTTTGTTTTAGTGTTTTCTTTGTTTGTTTGAGTCGTTTGTAATGTGGTTGCAAGGGTTGTGAATGAAAATCAAAAAAAAAAAAAAAAAAAGCCAATGAAGAAAAAAAAAATTTATTATACCATTTTTGCTTAAAGTCCATGATTATCTTATTTGTTTGACAAATCATCTTGAACTAGTACAACCAAGTCGATGAATAGATCTCAAAACACTCTGTGAGGTGTACTTCAATCTGAATTCAAAACATACAAACTTGGATATGATTGAGGCAATTTGTTTGATCGTTGGGCTTAAAATGTTTTTTTTTCGTGAATTACCCTAGATACCCAGTTAAACTTTCACGTTTATATGAGCACGAAAGGTGCATGATCTGGTATTGGTTTTGGTGTAATCATCGCTTACTATTGATGATTTTCTATTCTGCACTGATTGAGATCTATTTGAGTTGACTGTGAATTGAAATTTGTCTAGGACAAGTTCGAACACCCCTCGAGGCGCAATACGAGTATACTGTGACTTAGGAGTGATGTAGGCAATTCTTTATGAATTTCGGTTGTGCCTTTCAAACCACCCTTGATGTATTATGTCCCTAGTACCTAATTTGAGCTTAATAACGAATGGCATACGTGAAAACGTGTGGTAAACCCCATTCGACATTATTCAACATCCTACAACTACTACCCATAGCTTAAACACTCATTCCTACCTTGTAGGGAGTAAATTGAATGTAGATTATGTCTAAATGTACTCCGATTGCATAATGTGAAAAAGGAAATGGTGTGATTATTGACTTTCAAAACAAAAGGGTAGTTGAAAACAAGGGATAGAAAATTGTGGTGAAAGAAAGAAAGTTTTGTGGGTAAAAAGTTAATATTTGGAAATCAATGAAGTGAAAAGAGGTGATGAATATGAAGAGAAGGAAGTGGAGTCGAAAAAAATTTGGATCATCAATTACTCCCTCTTTGAATTCTTTTCCTTCATTTGGAGCCACTAACCTAGCCTGACATTATAAGCCAGATAAGACCTATTGACCGAGTCACAGTCACCCAATATACTAGTGGAGAGGGGTTGTAAGAATTTTGCTTATGGACTGTTGATAAACACGGTTAATGATTCAGGATTCTTGATTAAAACACGCACACACTATGTTCATTGAAGTCGTACCAGTCATAAGGGTGTGTATCATTGAATATTCCCAAAGTCTTGATCCTATTATAACTGAAAAAGTCCTTATGATCCTAGAATGTGTGAATTGAATTCGGAGTAGAGTATTCCAAAAACGGACTTGCGAGATTTTGAAGTTTGCAAGGTTTGCGAGTTAAAATATTTTTTTTAGGTCAGCATATATGGATATGATTGGACTGTTTTTCTTTTGGAAAAAGTTTTGAGGCTTGAGAAGATTGATTTTACTTCCTTGTTTCATCGTTTTGTTGTGTCTGCTTGTTAGTTTTCACCTATTTTGTTCGAGGGAGAACAAAAGGTTAGTTTGGGTAGGTCGATAGGAGTCGTTTTTGTGTGTTATTTTTCTTTGTTTTGCGTTTGTTTTGCATTCGTTTTGTTTACGTTGTGTCTGTTATTTTCCATTCTTGTTTTGTTTATTGTTTTTTTTTTGTTTTTGTTGTCACTCCTCTGGTTTATTTATTTATATGGAAGGGATTCACCAAGAAATGCTGATACTCGGTGAGAAGGCGATGCACATTGGAGGCCGTGAGGAGAGCACAAGAAGAAAGTCACATTTCTGGAAAAAGCAAGGCACGCGCGGGCTGTTGTTTTCTACCACGCGGGCGCAGTCATGGTTGAGAAAGACAATAGCTTGATTCAAGCGAGGCGCGCGGGCGGCCATTTTCTACCGCGCGGGCACGGTCACGATTTTTGGAAACAGTAGGTGGCAGAGTTTTGAGGCGCCCGCACGGTAATTTTCTACCGCTCGGGCGCGATGCGCTGATTTGATATTTTAATTTTTTTAAGAGTTTATTTCGGGAAGGATTCTTGGGGAATTTAAATACAATTATTTCTTTAGTTTTGGAGGGTTAGACAGGCGCACATCAGGAGGCAGACGACGGCTGAACACTCGAGAATTTCTCTTCTCTGTTGGGAGTTTTTCTTTTCTTCTCTTCTGAACTTTTATGTTAAACACTTTTGAGATTGAATTTTTGTAATGAATTTCAGTAGCTAAGTTTTTATTTTGTTGGAATCGAGGGGATCCTAACCCCGAAACACTTTAGTGTTATTGAATCATCGGACGTATTGAGATTTTATTTATGTTTATAATTGAGTTTATCATGTTTTTCTTTCTTTGTTGATGATTAGCTACCCTTAACATAGATTCGTAAATTGTGAATTTCTATCGAGAGATAGATTCTTAATTAGGACAAATGATAGAATCCATGGACTTAAAATATTCATAGAGATATGGTATTTAGTACATGTTGATTGCCATAGACCACCAGGTTGAAAGTTGTAGAATTCATAGAACGCAAAGCAATCATTCATGATAAATAATTAAAGAGATTTAATTATTTCACTGATTTGATTAGTTTGACATCACCTCAAGAGAGAGTGTCAATGTTGTAGGAATTTCTGTCAAATTTATAATAATAAATTAATTTCCAATCGTCCAGTTCAATTAGGGGAAAGGTGAACCGAAATTCCAACAAAATCATTTTGAATTGGTATTCTTCAATCTGAGAATTGATTGTTTGGTTGTGAAATTCACTTTTATTTACGTTGAGTTATAAATTTTAAATATTAGATAGTTTCAATAAAAATCAAATTTGAGACACTTTGTGTAGTTGAAAATCAACAAGACAAATTACTATTGTTAGTCCCTGAGGACGATACTCGTACTCAGTACATTTTATTATAACTTGAATCGTGCACTTGCGATTATTATCGACTGGATTTGAGAGATTTGTAAATAAAATTTAAGTGTTAGTATTTCGTCGATCATAAAACATGATAAAACATATAGCACATACTCATGCAACATACATGCAAATATATCATGTCGGCTATCTCGGTCAGTACTTACGTACCTCTAACATTGCTTGGTCAAAACCTAGCTCCGCTGGTCTAGACTCCAAGCCTACAAATCCAGTCTATTGCTACTACAATGAAATTACCCATGCATCAATAATTAAGCTCTAAAAGCCTTAACTAAGCTAAAGCATATTCCTAAATATTTTTAGGATGCCAAAGTTATTCCTGCGTCCATCGATATCCCTTACCTGTAGATAGCCTCAAAACTAGGCCACAGCTCCGCTACGACGCCTAGACTGCTATGCCACTTCCGGATTTCCCGTAGGACGCCTAGATCTTCCTAGATCTGAGTTAGAAGGCTTAGGAATATAGAGAGAAGAGATGAATTGGTGCATCTCAAATGAACCCTCGGCCCTCATATTTATAGACACGGAACGTTGCTTCCATTCGGGTTCGTTGCGTCCGTTCTGCCTGACGAACGTTGCGTCTGTTCCTCTTCGTTGCTTCTGATGTCCCATTAAGTGCGTAAGCAATGACGTAATATTGCTAACATCACGGATGACATCAGCTGCCAGAACGTTGCTTCCGTTCAAGAACGTTGCTTCCATTCTGGGTCACCCTCCGAACTATTTCCGATCATTCTGAATCCATTTCAGAAGTCCGTTAGTCAAACAGAAACTTCTTTAATCATGTTTTACTTAATCTAAACATAATCCTATGATTAATATACTCATTAACCATTAATTACGGATACGGGTCACTACACATTCTCCCTAAGATACTCTTGGAATTCAGCACTCAAGTACTTACCACCTCGATCCGATCGAAGTGCCTTGATGCTTCGTCCCAATTGTTTCTCTACTTCATTTCTGAATTCTTTGAACCTTTCAAAAGCTTAAGATTTTTATTTCATCAAATACACATGCCCATACCTTGAGAAATCATTGGTAAATGTGATGAAGTAGGAATGTCCATACTTAGTGGTGATTCTAAGTGGACCGCACACATCTGTATTGATCAAATCCAATAGTCCTTTGGCTCGCTCCACGTGGCCCTTAAAGGGAATTTTGGTCATCTTTCCTTTTAGATAGGGTTCACAAGTAGTAAGAGAATTAATATAAGACATATCAAACATACCTTCTCCCACTAGCTTGTTCATCCCTCGTATGGAAATCTGACCTAATCGAGCATGCCACAAGTGTGCTGGATTCAAAGTATCTTGTTTTCGTTTGTATTGTGTTGATATTGCTCGGACATTATTCAATGGAATATCTTTCAATTTTAAATTATAGAGATCATTTTCTAATTTGTCTGTACCAATTAAACATTCATTCTTGTAAACATTGCGAGCACCTTTGCCAAATAAACAAGAATATCCATCTTTATCAAGCATAGAAATGGAAACAATGTTTTTCACCAAATCTGGTACAAACAAAACATCTCTTAATACTAATTTAAAATCATTGTTCAACAATAAGTAAACATCTCCCGCCGCTTTAGCAGTAACTATTGCCCCATTGCCCATTCTCAAGAAAGTCTCACCTTCCCTTAGTCTCCTACTTCTTGCCATCACCTGCAAATCATTGCAGAGATGTCAGCCACAACGGGTATCCAATACCCAAAAAGAAGAGTTAATTGAAATGTTTACCTCAATGTAGAACATAACCTTTCCAGAACCAATCTGGTTAATATATTGCTTGCAATTACGCCTCCAATGTCCAGGCTTCTCGCAGTAATGACTGACGTCACTAGTCTTGTCAGCCTTAACTGGTGTGGCTGCCACAACGAGTATCAGAGCTTGATTCTTGAAGGAACGTTCTTCTTGGGAGGAGGAATAGAACGCTTCTTTCCCTTCCCACTGTTTGAAAACTGGCGTGTTCCCAGATCAATCACGATTGATACCCGGTGCAGCGGAAGTTTAAAATTTTATTATGGAACAATTCCATAGTGTAGGTATCAACCGTTTAACGATTAAATTATTTGTGTGTGTAAAATTAAATAACTATTATTAAATTTTACCTTCAATCTCGAAGCGAGATTATTGGACACCACACAGATTTCTCTGCGCTTCTTGTATCTCCCTGGAACTGATGAACAAGCTTTCCTTCAATCAGGTCCACGAATGGAGGTTTAATCCCTCTGATAGATTGCACTAGAAAATCTATCAGAAGTTTTCTACGAAGAGAATAAACGAATTTGATTCGCTATTCCAGACTGCAATTCAAAATCACAGACCGGAATTTCTCACGCAGAGAAGGGAGGGGCGGCCGAATTTGAGAGAGAGGAGGCTAGGGTTTTCGAAAAACCTGTCTCAAATTATGACCAGTTGTTGTGTAATTTATGTACTGCAATAACTTATTTATAATGCAGGCCACTAACACCTTAGGGCCCATTAGTCATAAGTTGAGGCCCGACAAGCAAAGCCCGCATGTTCAGAAATTAATATAAAATTCATCGTGACTCCGATTGATAACCGATTTTACCAATGTGCACAGAAACCATTTCTGCACATTTTAAAGTCAAGATAAATTTTCCTGAATCCGAATTCAGTGGTTTCCAAAAATGTACATCCCTATGTCATTTTAGGAAATCCTACTCCCTTACTCTTATTTAAGAAGTCCAACTTCTTTATTCATTAAATTTAACTCTTTAAATTTAACTATCTCAACGGGGATTAAAACTCCATTACACTGTGTGACCCTCAATGGTTCAGGGATACAGCTAGCCGTGGGCTCACAACTCCTTGTGACTCGGAACAACGATTTCCGACTTGCCCAACGAATCATGGTAAAGCGCCTAGCAACATCGCCCCATGATTCCCTAGGTATCACTGATAGTGCCTACAAGAACCAGTAGATTTTGGTTAGCGTACAGTACGGTCCCTTCATCCATATATCCCGATCGAATCAACAACCATTGGTATATCAAGAGTCGCTCAAGATTCGATAACTATGCAATACATCTTGAAGATCAAATTAGTGACATCGCATGTGCTACTAAGAAACCATTTCTTAAATCACATCAAGTACTCTGGCCAGAGATTCATCACACTAATATCTCCTCAGATCGCATAGGATATCCACACTCGCAAGTATGTGGTGAATCCTTGACAACAATGCATCGACTCCTATATGTGTTGTAACTGTACCCAATCCCGACACCTGATGACCCCATAGAGTCGGTAAACGAGTCAAAGCACAGTACTAGCATATAGAGTCTCCATGATGTTTCAAGTAGTAAGGACTAATGGTGTACAACCAAAACCGCGGACTTTATCCACTCGATAAGTGATAACCACTTGGAAAGTCCGGATAGGGTAGTTCGATTATTCATCCTATGAATATCCATTTGCATGCTTCGAACATCTCCATGTTCCCTACCAATGAAACGTGGTACTCCGCATCGCAAATGCTAGTCTCAAACTTGAGCGATCCTTATCCTTATTCTCGGACGGCTCAATCGACTAGGAACAGTTTAGAATATACAGTGACTATAAGATGTATTTCATGATAGACATCCCCATGTTCTACCACATCTTACATACACTATAGTATATTCAAGGTCTTTATCAAAACAACAATAGTATATCACAATATAACAATATGAAGAAATATAAAGTCATTGCCATTAATAAAAGTGTAAATTATATTAAACAAAAGATCGTTTGTACAAAGAGTCATCAAAGCCCATAGCCACAAGTTGGCTCACTGGTCACCCACTCTTTCACCCACGTGGTCCTTTTTTTGCACCAGATGAAGAACCCACATAAAGAACCGGCTTCTCTTTCTTGATTGTGTACTTTTACGTAACAAGCATGTTAACCAACTCCTCAAGGGATGGTTCCATCTTGTTCATGTTGAAGTTCACCACAAAAGAATCAAACGATCTCAGCAGTGACAAAAGCAACACGTCTGTGGTCAACTCGGCTGGAAAACAAGATCCATGCCAACAAGCTTTTCCACAAGCCCAATCATCCTCACACCATGCTCATGGACTGATCAAGTTCCCATCTTGCATGCGCAAAGTGATCAGTTCCTTGACTATCGCATGTACAAGGGGCCATGTTTGCTCAACAAATAGCTCTTTGAGATGCAAATGAATGTCGGTAGCATGCTTTGCACCCTCAAAACGCCTCTATAGCTCATTATTCATAGAAGCCTGCATATAACACTTGGCTTTGAAGTCATGGTCACACCAATCCTTGTAATTTTGTAGCTCCTCATGGCTACATCCAGTCGGAGCCTCAGCAGGGGGCGACTCATCAAGTGTATATGCAATACTCTCTTAGTTCAAGACAATTTTCAGATTTCAAAGCCAATCGAGGTAATTCAAACCAGTCATTACATGTTTGTCGAGTATTGCAGATAACGGATTGCGAATCGATGACATGTCAAAAAATTTGTACTCAAAAATAATAACAGATAAATGTTAATGAATATTTTAAAATATTTATTTAGATATAAAGTATGTACTTTTACTTTATAAATATTTGCTCCCACTGTTTTGACATTTTCACTACCCTCTAGTGAAAAACGGGAAACTCCTTTCCTCAGTAGGTACGTAAGGTCCAATTAACCAATCATAATCCTGAATAATATCAGCCAATCACAATTCCTAAAATTTAGTTTCCAATTGAATCTCCATGCAACCCTTACGTAAACTTTTTGTCTCACGCTTGATTAGGACTCAATAATATGTCGTCGTTCATCTTTATGTGTCAAGCCTTACCCACAAATATTAAACCTTAATTGACAGTCCCCATGAGTTCCCCCAATAATATGAGCCAAAATAATGGGAGTTCCACGTAGTTCACATCACCATGTCAATAATTGTCACTGTAGTAACCCATACACAAATAAGGTGATTAAGGAATTAATCATGATTAATTAATTTAAATCAGGTTAAACGTGATTAAGGAATAGATAATAGAACTAAGGACATCGAATAATAGTCTAAGGAATTTCCAAGATTCGGACGATCCGAACTAAGGGATCGGAGGATCCAAAGTATGGACAGTTTGAAAGCAACGATCAGGGGATCGGAAGATCCTATGAAGATCGGATGGTCCGATCGGAGTTCGGAGGCTCCTAACACTGGCAGGCAGCTGTGCATGTGATGTCAGCTTGATGACGTGAGGGATGATGTCACTGATGGGAGATCAGACGATCTGAAGTCCCGATCGAAGGCTCCGATGTGCAGGCAGGACGCGTGGAAGCCATGCAGAGATCAAACACTCCGAAGGGGTGGATAGGAGGCTCCGATCTCGCTCTATATAAGGCAGGTCTGAGAGCTCATTTGCTGCACCGAGCTCATTTTCTCTCCTCTTCCTTCTTAGTATATTTAGGCTATTTCTAGTCCTATAGGCGTTCTATTAGGAATCTGGAAGTGTTTAGGCGCTACGAGAATAATAGCAAAATTGTGTCCAAGTTTTGGAGACTATCGCCATCAGCGGACTGATGACGCACGCAGGTATAGTATAGTGACCCGTATCCAGAATTAACGATTAATGAGTATATTAATTGTGTGATCAAGTTTATATTAATTAAAAAATGATTAAAGAAATTCCTGATGGATTAATGGAGTCCGAGAATGGATCCAAAACAATCAAAATTAGCCGAGAAGTTCCGAGGGTTCGGACGATCCAAACTAGGTTCGGAGGATCCGAACTGGGAACGGAGCCAAGGATCGAAGGGCCTGAAGAGTTTGGAGGATCCGAACGTGCATGGCCAACTGTCTTGGAATAATGCATCATTGGTGATGTCATAAGGGTGACTTTGAACGATCCGAAGATGGATCGGAGGATCCGAACTTGTGTCGGCAAGCATCCTTTGGAAGCTAGACATGTGGTTGGTTGAGGAAGTTCGGACGGAGGGTTTGGACGCTCCGAACTTGTTCAAAGGATCCGAACGTGGATCGGACAGTCCGATCGTTGTCTATATAAAAGGCAGCTGAGATCATTTCTCCTTGCACCTTTTCCTCCTATCCTCTCTTCTCTTAACTAGTATTAGGCTTTCTAGGCATTCTATTGGGATTCCAAAAGTAACGGAGCAATTCAGGCGTCGTAGCGGAGCTGTGGCCTAGTTTTGAGGTTGTCTCCATCAGTGGGCTGAAGACGGACGCAGGTATAGGTTTTTCTTCCTAAAAATATTTAGGAGTATGCAATAGCTTAGTTAAGACTTTTGGACCTTAATGAATTATGCATGGGTATTTTCATTGTAGAGTTGATGATAGACTTGGAACCTAGAGTGGGACTGCTAGGAACTTCCTGTAGTAAGGTACGTAAGTACTGGCTGAGATGGCCAGCATGATATATATTATATGTGTTGTATAAGTATGTGCTACGTGTTTTGTATGTTTTACTGTTTTAGCACATGCAAGATTTTACGGTAGACTCCATCTGTATGATGTGAGTCATGACAGTGTCCATCGGTGAGGGGTTACTCCTTATGGATTTGTGTCTGGGGAGACTCAGCCCCTAGTTTTTATATCACTAAGAGTGGCTAAGATGGTGGGTTTTGACGCTATAGTTTATAGGCGAATATATGAGCGGCAACGCGGACTAGCTATCCGACATAGCCCTGTATATTCCTGGCGCCCCTAAGTATACTGTTTTACCCTTGTTTTTTACACACTTATGTGTTGCATATATTATATATATCATTGCTTATGTATTGAGCTTAGAGCTCACATCAAGTCTTTTTTGTTTATCTGGACACCCCATTCTACGGGGCAGGTGTAGGTGCAGTGTTGAGCACCAAGAGCTTGGAGTAGCCAGTGACTAGTGAAGACAACAGGATTAGCTGTAGGTCTTTACCCTAAGGATTATTTGTAATTCTATTGGGTTGTATATTGCTTTATTTAACCTGTTGTATTCTTCCGGTCTGCTTATATTTAAGTCTTGCGCAGGGAAATATTTAAATGCATGCTTAATTATGCTATAACTCTGATTAGGTAGTGGATCCGGGATGGGTCGCTACATTTATTGGTATCAGAGCAGCATGCAAGAGACTTGGGAGATAGTAATGAGACTTTTAGGATTATCCTTGTAGGATTGATGTGACCTTTAAAGATATGATTATGAGGCGACTAGTTTGCCCGAAGACTATCGTCATCGGAAGAAATTTTAAAGATTTGGCTTATGGGATTCCTGCAAGTGCGGACAGGAGCGATGAATCGTGTCCGAGTTTTCAAGACTTCTACTTATGTGGATCCAAGCATTGGATCGAGTACCGGATGCCAGAGGTAGCGGCATAGGATTGGTTGGGACGCACTTGATGCTTGCATCTGTACAATCCGTACCATGATGACACTACTCTGAAGATTCTCCAACCGTAGTTGGAGAGATTGTCATAAAGACCTTCACTAGGGAATGCCTCAAGTGGCTAAGACATGACTGGGTTTGAGCATAAGGTCATTAAATTCATGTAGGACATGATTTTATCTATATGCTTGTGTCGATGCTTTCGGTAGGCACACGGGAAACTTCATGTTCAAAATCATGAATTAGTTACAAGAAGAACGTTGACGGTAGATAGTGAGCAGAAGAGGTCGGCTGACATGAACTGATGCAGAGCATAACTGGTTAGCGAGCTCGAGTTATTTCTCTGGAAGTCTTGGCAGGACGAGATATCGAGATATTTGGGCAGGACTATGCTTGCATTGATGCGTGTGTCTATTAGAAGCTTCATACTCAAGCATCGAAGACTAGTACGATGATTTTAAATACTGTATTGTTGTAGTTGTAGATAGTATTTCAGTTGTAATAAATCATCAGACTCTGGTTGTATCATTTCAAGTTATTGGATGTACATTTTCATTGTATTTTGAATACTGTATGTATTACATGGATTGTAATAAAGAAATTGTATATAACTTGAAGGAATGATACGTGTATTATTTATCCAGCAATTCGTAAATGATTGCAAGTGATTTTGCTGAGATTGACATTGTTCTAGTTAGGGGTGTCAATTCGGGTAGGTCGGGTGGGTTCGGGTCGGGTTGACAAAAATAGTTTTAAAAATTTCTTCAACCCGAACCCGACCCGAACCCGAATCAACCCGAAAATGCCCAACCCAAACCCGAACCCGACTAACCCAACTAACCCGATCAACCCGAGCCAACCCGAATTTTTTTTATTTTTTTAAACAAATTATTAAATAAAATTCAAGAAACACAATAATAATAATAATAATTAATTTAAAACACATAATAATAAAATCTAAACTTATATATAATTTAAATTTGAACTTTTAGTTATAAAAAATTTAAACTATACTTAATACAAAAAATAAAAAAAATATTTAAAAAAATAAAAATTGTACAAAATAAACATTAAATTAAGAAAATATATTATATGAATATATAATAATTTTTTTTCAAACATACAACGTATAAAAATGTAGTAAATCTATCTTAATTTTATATAAAAATAATAATAATTAAAACTTTCGGGTTATTTTGGGTCAACCCGGGTTGACCCTAACCCAACCCAAACCCGATTAATTTTTTCGGGTTAGCTTTCGGGTCAACCCGATTTGACCCAAACCCAAAAACCCCCAACCCTAACCTGATATTTTTCGGGTTGGGTCGTGTCGGGTTGACGGGTTGGGTTGAGTTTTGACACCCCTAGTTCTAGTTGATTAGTGTTCAACTATTGTAGCTCATGGGCTTTAAGTAAGTCATCTGTAACTGTTTCACTTGTGGTTAGTCTACGCTTTTCCTAGGATTGACCTAGTTATTCAGTGGACTAAGTTAGTGCCAGTGATGAAGTGATTCATCTAGAGGCATGGGAATATTGTTCGGCTTGGAACAATGGGCTTTGTTCTAGGTTTTTTCCTTAGAATAGTGATCTGTATGACCTTCGTTTGGTTGAGACTTGTGATGATGGGTTTTCTTCAGGATGCCAGGTCCAATATATGCCGAAGGTTGTGAACTTCCTGAATCCAATTTTCCACTCCAATAACCCAATTGAAATTTATTTAATCATGTTTTAACCTTTTTAAATATGTTTAAATCACTTAATTTTGTAAAATGAGACTAAGGTAACTACAGTGCTCCTGCATCCCTTCAAATTATCCATCGGAATATACGAAATTCCGTATCTATAAATAGCTTAGCAAAAATGATTATCCTTTTTGAGAATGTGACTGAAATTTCAATATCCCTTTGAGTACATCAGTTGTGGTTATTCGTCAGTTATGCTTGGTTCCATTTGAGTTTTCCTTGTCCAGTTACAATAATAACTTTAGTTGTGAACTCTATTCAATCAACTTCTTCAAGTTAGGTGATTTTGTCCATTTATGAACTTGTCCAATTTTCATGTAGTTCAGTTAAGGTTTTGTACCAAGTTCATTTAGTTCAATAGACTGTTGGAGTATGGAGGCAAAATATATTTTGATAACTCACGTTAAATTAGATTTCACTCTAGAATTTATAAAAAATTACAACTACAAATATTAAATGCATACTAATTAATAATTGGAAAATGAACTTTTGACTGATATCAATTCTTCAAGCATTCCAAGAAAATGTCTCTTGAGATCACATGTTTAATTTTTATCACCGTCACTTAAACATGTGATTGGATAACACCAAGTTTATCTCTGAGTCTTTGGATATCTGAAATCTTCAATGCCTTGGTAAAGATATCGGCTATTTGTGCTTGAGTTTTCACATTCTTCAGCAGAACTTCACCCTTTCTTACACAGTCACGAATAAAATGATATCGTGTGTTGATGTGTTTACTTCTTTCATGGAATATCGGATTCTTGGCTAATGCAATTGCAGAAATATTATCAATATTAATATGAGTTGTCTCTTGTTGCTCAAGTTGTAACATCTTCAGTAGATTATTCATCCATATAGCATGGCAGACACAAGCGGTGGCAGCCACGTACTCAGCTTCACAGGACGATAATGTCACAATTTGCTGTTTTTTCGAACTCCAAGCTACCGCAGCAGATCCAAGAAAAAATACAAAACCCATAGTACTCTTCCGATCATCTAAATTTCCTCCCCAATCACTGTCACAAAACCCGGTCAACTTAAAATCTGAATTAATTGGATAAACTAAACCAAAACAGATTTTTCCCTTCACATAACTCACAATTCATTTGAGTGCCTTCATGTGATTTTGAGTAGGGGCAGTCATGACTCTGCTCAGAACACCTACTGCAAATTGAATGTCCGGTCTGGTGTAAGTTAGAAACCTCAAACTTCCAATCAAGCTTTTGAAAAAAATTGCATCTGCTCTACTTGTTCCATCATCTTTGAATAATTTAACACCAGAATCCATAGGCGTAGCCGCAATGTTGCAATTCCTCGTTCCAAATTCATTTAAAATTTTTTCTGCATATGTTTTCTGATTTAACCGAATTCCAGAAACTTCTTGTTTAACTTTAATACCCAAATAATATGACATGAGACCCAAATATGTCATCTCGAACCTTCGCCGCATGGATTTTTGGAATTCTTCAATCATGCTAGAGTTATTGCAAGTAAAAATAAGATCATCGACATAAAAACATACAATCAACACATCTCCAGCCTTCCCTTTCTTAACATATAACCCATGCTCAAGTGGAGATTTCTGGAAACCAGATTGCTCGAAATAAGAGTTAATGCAACTATATCATGCTCTCGGAGCTTGTTTAAGTCTGTATAGTGCCTTTCTTAGTTTCAAGACTTTGTCTTCATTTCTTGCAGAAATATATCGTTGAGGTTGAGTAACATAAACCTCTTATGAAAGTTCTCCATTCAAAAATGCGGATTTCACGTCCATTTGATGCACTTTCCACTTGAGATGTGCTGAAAGTGCCAAGATCAATCTGATTGTTTCAATCCTTGCAACAGGAGAAAAAACTTCTTCATAATCAATCCTGTTTTTCTGTATGAATCCTCGAGCTACCAATTAAGCCTTATATTTTTCCACATCTCCATCAGCGTTTTTCTTTACTTTAAATATCCATTTCACACCAATTGCTTTCTTTCCGGGTGGCAGCTGAGTCAACTCCCAAGTATGATTTTTGTTGATGGATGCAATCTCCTCATCCATAACCTTTTTCCATTCGATTTGATTCTTTACCTCCTCAAAATATAATGGCTCAATATCTGCAAATAAGCAAAAATAAGTAGGATAATTGATAATTTCAGAATCATCATATATCTCGGTTAGATTCCTGAACCGTGGAGGTCTTTCATTTGAATTTCAAAATGAGAATCTGCATCCATACGTTCAGAATGTTCAGTTTCTGAAGTCCAAAAATTGATTTTTGGAGATGACAAGAAATCATACTCATCACCTTGATTTTTCCAATCAAATGACTTGCTTTCATCAAATACAACATCTCGGCTAATGACGAGCTTTTTTGTATTTGGATTATACAACTTATATCCTTTTGAATTTTCCGCATAACCAACGAAAATAATTTTCTCACTTTTGTCATTAAGTTTACTTCTCGTCTCATCAGGAACATGCGAGTAAGCCACACGTCCAAATACTTTCAGATGAGAAACACTTGGCTTTCGCCCACTCCAAGCTTCAATCGGTGTCATTTTCACCAAAATTTTAGTTGGACAACGGTTGGATAAATATACTGCACATGCTACTGCTTCCGCCCAGAAATTCATTGGCATATTCATACTTTTCAGCATGCTACGAACCATATTTAAAATAGTTCAATTCTTCCGTTCCACAATGCCATTTTGTTGCAGAGATCTGGGAACAGTTAGAGGCCTTCTAATTCCATGTGATTCACAAAAATTTTTGAATTCTAACGATGTGAATTCTCCTCCACAATCGGTTCTCATGGCTTTAATCACAAACCCACTTTGATTTTCCACGAATGCTTTGAATTTTTTAAATGATTCAGAAGCTTCAGATTTCTTCTTGAGAAAGTAGACCCTTTTTTTCCTCGAAAAATCATCGATGAACAATAAGAAATAATTTTTCTTACGAAATGAAGTTGGCTTGAGAGGTCCACATATATCAGCATGTATTAGTTTCAGAGGTTTCGATGCTCTTGTTAAGTACTCCTTCGGAAATAATTTTCTTCTTTGCTTTCCAAAGATACAATTCTCACATAGTTGATTAGGATGACAAAATAATGGCAAAACATCAGCCATCTTCTCTTTACTTAAATTATTTAAACTCAAATGTCATATCCATGATGAATCAGAAATGCTATTCTTGAAACAATTCAAAATACATGTTTCTATGTTGGGAGCAGACATCCTGTTTTTCATCATAGGCACTTTAGCAATGATCTTCCCTTCATGGCATTTGAGTACCAGCCCATAGTTCATTATTTCAACTGCATATCCTTTTTCTAACAATTTTCCAATGCTCAAAATATTTGACTTCGAAGCAGGAACATAATAAACCTCGGAAATAAATTGATGATCTCCGTTCTTTAGTTTAATCAAAACATCTTCTCTTTCATCAATCGAAACTTTAGTTTTATCTCCCAAAGAAATGTTTCCTCCAAACGATTAATAAAAAATGGTGAACAAATCTTTGTTACCTGTCATGTGATTGCTAGCACCAGTGTCGAGATACCAAATTTCCCCAGCTCTTTGTTCATCCTCACTTTGGGATGCCATTAATAGAGTCAATTCTTCATTTTCAGCTTCAAGATAATGATTATTTTCTTCTTTCTTTTATGTATTTTGGCATTCACTTGCGTAGTGGCCAAATTTTTGACAAGAGTAACATCTTATTTTCGCTTTATTCCTTCCTCATTGTTGCTGAAAATATGATGTACCACGACCTCTCGAGTATTGATTTTGATTATTCGAATCATCATGGTATCCTTTTGAGTATTGAGTATTGGACTCACCATTGTATCCATTCCATCTTCCTCCTCTTCCTCGAGAATTTCTGCGTCCACGTCCTCTTTCATATTTTCTGCCTCTTCCATGTCCACGGCTTCCATGACTAAAATTTTTAGAATCATCATTCTTTTCTCCCAAATAAATTTTGGTTTGCAAGAGTTGAGAAGGTTGTTCTTCCTTTCTTTTAAATCTCTGTTCATGCGCTTGAAGCGATCCCATCAATTGACTTTTACGAACAGAGCATATGCACGAAAGAAGAAATATTCATCTTATTGATTGTGAATGAATGAATTTACAGTTACAGTGGGAAAACTTTATATACTATCCACCTAATACACATCATCACCTATGCATACAAAATATGTATATATTCTAATACTCCCCCTCAAGATGAGGAGTGAATATTGTGCACGCCCATCTTGGCTAAAAGAGAATGGAAATGATCAGGAAGCAACGATTTGGTGAATAAATCGGCGAGCTAAGCACTGGAAGAAACATGCAAAATCTTGAGAATACCAGCTTGTAATTTTTCCCGCACAAGATGACAATCAAGCTCAATGTGTTTGGTACGTTCATGGTACACAGAATTGGAAGCAATGTGGATAGCAGCTTGACTATCACAATATAAAACAGGTAGCTTACGAAGATGAACACCCAAGTCACGCAAAAGAGACAAAAGCCAAAGCACCTCACAAGTAGCATTGGCCATGGACCGATATTCAGCCTCGGCAGAAGAACGGGAGATAGTATGTTGTTTCTTGGAACGCCAAGAAATCATAGATGCTTCGAGAAAAATATAGAAACCACTAGTGGAACGTCGTGTATCAACAAAGGCCGCCCAATCAAAATCGGAGAAGAAACTTACTATAAGAGGTGAAGCAGAGCTATAGAAAAGGCCTTGACCCAATGTCCCTTTAATGTATTGAAGAACAGAATAAGCAGCTTTTAAATGCGTCTTACGAGGCTTAGAAACAAATTGGCTAAGCTTATTTACAGAATAACATAGATCAGGGCGAGTAATCGTAAGATATAACAAATTCCCAATTAAGCGATGATATACCAAAGGATCTGAAAGAAGATCACCATCATCTTGGCTAAGTTTTAGATTAGCATCCAACGGCGTTGTGCGAGGCTTACAGCCAAGAAAACCAACATCCGACAACAATTGCATGGCATAATGACATTGGCAAATAGAAATACCTTGATACGAACGAGCAACCTCAATACCAAGAAAATATTTGAGAGATCCCAAGTCCTTTAAAGCAAAATGACTGTGTAAAAGGGCTGTTAAATCAGTTGCAGCCTGAGCATCATTTGTAGCCACAATAATATCATCAACATATGCTAAAAGAGCAATAAAGACAGAGCCTTGAGTGCGTGTAAACAGAGAATTGTCAGCTTGAGATTGAACAAAACCAAGACTGAGCAGAGTAGAAGAAAACTTAGAGAACCATTGTCGTGAAGCTTGCTTAAGACCATACAAAGATTTATGCAATTTGCAAACAGCAGTGGATGGTAAATACTCCCCCTTTTTGCCATATCCTGGTGGCAACGACATGTATACTTCCTCGTTCAAATCACCATGCAAAAAAGCATTGTTCACATCCAATTGAATCAAGATCCAATTATGAATATCACTCAAAGCTAACAAGACTTTAACGGTAACCAACTTTGCAACCGTAGAAAAAGTTTCAAGATAATCCACCCCTTCTTGTTGAGTATAGCCCTTAGCAACCAATCGTGCTTTATAATGATGTAAGGTTCCATCAGCTAAAAACTTTGCCTTATAAACCCACCGACATCCAGCAGGAAACTTTCCAGGAGGTAGAGTAACAACAGACCAAGTTCCATTACTTTCCAAAGCTTGCAATTCCTCCTCCATGGCTTGCTGCCACTCAGGAATTGCAGCTGCCTGGGAATATGTATGAGGCTCAAAAACAGAGTACACATTGTGAACAAATACTGTTGGAAAACTGGCGAGTTCCCAGACCAATTACGATTGATACCCGGTGCAGCGGAAGTTTAAAAATTTTTCATGGAACGTTTCCATGGTATGGGTATCAACCGTTCATCGATTGAATTACGTGTGTGTAAAATTTAAATAACAATTAAATAAATTTTACCTCAAATCTCGCAACGAGATTAATGGACACCAACAGAACAATTCTGCTCTTGTTGTCTCTCCCTGGAACCGATGAACGCCTTCAATCAGGTCCACGAACAGAGGTTTAATCCCTCTGATAGATTGCACTAGAAAATCTATCAGAAGTTTTCTGCGAAGAGAATACACGAATTTGATTCGTTATTCCTTACTGCGATTCAAAATCACAGACCGGAATTTTCTCGGGCAGAGCAAGGCAGGGGTTCGGCCGATTATTCTAGAGGAGAGGCTAGGGTTTCGATTTTTCTCTCTCAAAATAATGAGCTGATGTGTGTAATTTCTGTACTGAAATAACTTATTTATAATGCAGGCCACTAACACCTTAGGGCCCATTAGTCATAAGCTGGGGCCCGACAAGCAAAGCCCGCTCGTTCAGAAATTAATATAAAATTCATCGTGACTCCGATTGATGAAACGATTTCACCAATGTGCACAGAAACCATTTCTGCACGTTTTAAAGTCAAAATAAATTTTCCTGAATCCGAATTCAGTGGTTTCCAAAAATGTCCATCCCTATGTCATTTTAGGAAATCCTACTCCCTTACTCTTATTTAAGAAGTCCAACTCCTTAGTTCATTAAATTTAACTCTTTAAATTTAACTATCTCAACGGGATTAAAACTCCATTACACTGTGTGACCCTCAATGGTTCAGGGATACAGCTAGCCGTGGGCTCACAACTCCTTGTGACTCGGAACAACACTTTCCGACTTGCCCAACGAATCATGGTAAAGCGCCTAGCAACATCGCCCCATGATTCCCTAGGTATCACTGATAGTGCCTACAAGAACCAGTAGATTTTGGTTAGCGTACAGTACGGTCCCTTCATCCATATATCCCGATCGAATCAACAACCATTGGTATATCGAGAGTCGCTCAAGATTCGATAACTATGCAATACATCTTGAAGATCAAATTAGTGACATCGCATGTGCTACTAAGAAACCATTTCTTAAATCACATCAAGTACTCTGGCCAGAGATTTGTCACACTAATATCTCCTCAGATCGCATAGGATATCCACACTCGCAAGTATGTGGTGAATCCTTGACAACAATGCATTGACTCCTATATGTGTCGTAACTGTACCCAATCTCGACACCTGATGACCCCCATAGAGTCGGTAAACGAGTCAAAGCACAGCACTAGCATATAGAGTCTCCATGATGTTTCAAGTCGTAAGGACTAATGGTGTACAACCAAAACCGCGGACTTTATCCACTCGATAAGTGATAACCACTTGGAAAGTCCGGATAGGGTAGTTCGACTATTCATCCTATGAATATCCATTTGCATGCTTCGAACATCTCCATGTTCCCTACCAATGAAACGTGGTACTCCGCATCGCAAATGCTAGTCTCAAACTCGAGCGATCCTTATCCTTATTATCGGACGGCTCAATCGACTAGGAACGGTTTTAGAATATACAGTGACTATAAGATGTATTTCATGATAGACATCTCCATGTTCTACCACATCTTACATACACTATAGTATATTCAAGGTCTTTATCAAAAACAGCAATAGTATATCACAATATAACAATATGAAGTAATATAAAGTCATTGCCATAAAAGTGTAAATAATATTAAACAAAAGATTGTTTATACAAAGAGTCAACAAAGCCCATAGCCACACAGTTGGCTCACTGGGCACCCACTCTTACAATCTCCCACTTGCCCTATAGCCAACTAGTCATACTACGTAGACCCATTGCTTCGCGATGTTTGTCAAACAATGGTCCTGGCAAAGGCTTAGTAAGTGGATCAGCGATATTGTCTGCAGAGGCCACTCGTTCGACACTGATGTCTCCTCTTTCCACAATCTCCCGGATTATGTGGTATTTCCTCAGTACGTGTTTGGATCTTTGATGAGACCTTGGTTCCTTTGCTTGAGCAACGGCACCCGTGTTGTCGCAGTACACCGGGACTGGACCAACAAATTCAGGAATGACGCCCAACTCTTGGACGAAATTCCTCATCCAAACGGCCTCTTTAGCAGCAGCTGATGCTGCAATGTATTCAGCCTCAGTGGTGGAATCCGCTGTGGTGTCCTGCTTGGAACTCTTCCAAGAGACAGCACCGCCATTGAGCATGAACACAAATCCAGAGGTTGACTTCGAGTCATCCACATCACTTTGGAAGCTAGAGTCGGTATAGCCTTCCAGTTTGAGTTCTCGTCCTCCATAAACCATGAACATATTCTTAGTCCTTCGCAAGTACTTAAGAATGTCCTTCACGGCTTTCCAATGCATCTGACCAGGATTAGACTGATATCTGCTCGTGACACTCAGAGCAAATGCTACATCCGGTCTGGTAGATATCATCCCATACATGATACTACCTATAGCTGACGCATATGGTACATGTGTCATATTCTCTATCTCTGCATCAGTCTTGGGACACATAGACTTGGATAGAGAAACTCCATGACACATGGGTAGATGTCCTCTCTTGGACCCATCCATTGAAAACCGTTTCAATATGGTATCGATGTAGGTTGATTGAGTGAGTCCTATCATTCTCTTAGATCTATCCCTATAGATCTGTATCCCAAGAATGTAGGATGCCTCACCCAAATCCTTCATCGAAAATCTACCTGTTAACCATATCTTTGTTGACTGCAACATCCCTACATCATTCCCAATGAGTAGGATGTCATCAACATAAAGTACTAAGAATGTTACCGCATCCTTAACTATTTTCTTGTACACGCAAGGTTCCTCCGGGTTCTTGATGAAACCAAAATCTTTTATTGTTTCATCAAATTTCTGGTTCCAACTTCTTGATGCTTGTTTTAGACCATAAATTGATCTCTGAAGCTTGCATACCTTATGCTCGCTTCCCATGGATGTGAACCCCTCAGGCTGCTTCATATAGATTTCTTCCTTAATGTCTCCATTAAGAAAAGCAGTCTTCACATCCATTTGCCATATCTCATAGTCATACCATGCAGCTATGGCAATAAGGATTCTTATGGACTTGAACATTGCAACTGGTGAAAAGGTTTCGTCATAGTCAACTCCTTGCCTTTGAGTATAACCTTTAGCCA
The DNA here is from genome assembly GCF_033568475.1 of Henckelia pumila. Lineage (NCBI taxonomy): Eukaryota > Viridiplantae > Streptophyta > Magnoliopsida > Lamiales > Gesneriaceae > Henckelia > Henckelia pumila. The sequence goes on along the minus strand of NC_133120.1, from coordinate 34,595,316 downwards.
CCAATCGCGCCTTGTAGGTCAATACCTTACCATCAGGCCCAAGCTTTCTTTTGTAGATCCATTTACACCCTATTGGAACAATTCCATCGGGAGGATCCACTAAAGACCAGACTTGGTTAGTATGCATCGAATCCAATTCTGACTGCATAGCTTCAAGCCATAAATTCGAATCCGCATCAGAAATTGCTTCCTTGAAGCTTCTTGGATCACATCCAATGTCGGGTTCATCTTGACCCTCTTCAAGAAGAAGACCATATCGAACTGGAGGTCTAGAAGTCCTCTCGGATCTTCTAGGTGCAGGCGTGTCCAGCAATGGTTCCTGAGGTGTGGGATCGTTATTTTGTATTTCGGGTTCTTCTCGAACTTCTTCGAGTTCCATCATCTCGCCTTTCTTATCCAATAAGAATTCCTTCTCCAAGAAGGTGGCATTCCTAGAAACAAACACCTTTGTTTCAGCAGGATAATAGAAATAATATCCGATTGAATTCTTCGGATACCCTACAAAATAACACAAGTTGGATCGACTATCCAACTTATCTCCCACTGTCCGCTTCACGTAAGCAGGACATCCCCAAATCCTCAAGTACGAATACTTAGGAGCTTTGCCATTCCATAACTCGTATGGTGTTTTGTCCACTGCTTTAGTGTGGACGTTATTCAACAACAATACCGCCGTTTCAAGCGCATAGCCCCAAAACGAAGGTGGAAGCTCAGTGAAACTCATCATGGATCGAACCATGTCCAACAAAGTTCGATTACGACGCTCCGATACACCATTAAGCTGTGGTGTCATAGGAGGAGTCCACTGAGAGAGAATCCCATTCTCTTTTAGATAGTCCAAAAACTCGGTACTCAAGTATTCTCCACCTCGATCCGATCGAAGTGCTTTAATACTTTTACCTAGCTTGTTTTCTACTTCAGCCTTGAATTCTTTGAACTTTTCAAATGCTTCAGACTTATATTTCATTAAATATAAATACCCATACCTTGAATAATCATCAGTAAAGGTAATGAAGTAGGTGTGGCCATGTTGAGTCCCTACTCTAAATGGACCACAAACATCTGTATGGATCAAATCCAACAGATTCTGACTACGCTCAGGTTTCCCCTTAAAAGGAGATTTAGTCATTTTTCCTTTTAGGCAGGATTCACAAGTAGGTAGAGAGTTAATATCAGACATATCAAACATGCCCTCTCCCACTAGCTTGTTCATCCTCCTTGAGGAAATATGACCTAGTCTAGCGTGCCAAAGGTTTGCCGGGTTTTGACTATCGATTTTCCTTTTGTTTGTTGTCGCCGGTTTGTCAATACAATTCACTGGAACGTCTTTTAGTTTTAAATTGTATAGATCGTTTTCAAGTTGTCCATTTCCAATTAAACATTCATTCTTGTAAATATTGCAAATCCCATTCACAAAATTACAAGAATAACCATCTCTATCAAGCATAGAAATAGAAATAATGTTTTTAATTAAATCTGGCACAAATAAAACATCTCTCAACAATAATTTAAAACCATTCTGCAAAATCAAACAAACATCTCCAATGGCCGTAGCTTCAACTCTGGAACCATTCCCGAGCCTCAGCTGGGTCTCACCCATTCTAAGCCTGCGACTTCTTGTCATCACCTGCAAATCATTGCAAATGTGAGATCCACATCCGGTATCCAATACCCAAGAAGTTGTATTAAGTGACATGTTTATTTTGATATAGAACATACCCTTTGCAGTTCCTAACTGCTCAAGATACTCCTTGCAGTTGCGCTTCCAATGACCCGGCTTCTTGCAGTAATGGCAAACATCCTTGGATTTTCCATTGTTTGAAGCCTTTGTCTTTTGCTTCTTCTCGGGTTCCACTTTCTTGGGTGGGGCAGAACGTTTCTTGCCCTTCATACTTGGCCCCTTCTTAGCAGAAGATGAGGAGCCCACCAAGAAAGCTGGCTTATCCTTCTTAAGTGTGGATTCATATGTAACGAGCATATTGACCATCTCTTCAAGGGTGGCCTCTATCTTGTTCATATTAAAATTTATCACGAATCCATCAAATGAAGAAGGAAGAGATAGAAGCAACAAGTCCACATTGAGTTCATGCTCCAACACCAAATCAAGGGTCGCTAACTTCTGTATGAGCCAAATCACTCGTACCCCATGATCACGGACCGAAGTCCCTTCACGCATGCGGCACGTCATCAACTCCTTAACAGTAGCGAACCTTTCAGCCCTCGACTGAGCCCCAAAAAGTTCCTTGAGTTGCGTGTGAATGTCAGCAGCATTCACCGTGTCCTCAAATCGCCTCTGGAGTTCATCAGACATCGAGGCTTGCATATAGCATTTGGTCTTGATGTCATGGTCACACCATGCATCAAGTTTGGCCAATTCCTCCGGACTTATGTCAGCTGGTGCTTCCTTCGGAGGTGCTTTCTCTAACACGTAGAGCATTTTCTCCGAAGTTAAGACAATCTTCAACTTCCGGAACCATTCCGTATAGTTGGCGCCAGTCAGCTTGTTTTGTTCGAGGATCGAGAATAAAGGATTTCGCGAATTCATTGTATGAAATACTGAAAAGGAAAACAGACATATATCAATGATTGTTTAACAATTTACTAAGACATAAAATAGGCGAATTTAATTTTATGAATCTCACTCCCACTATTTTAACGATTTCACCACCCTCTAGTGAAAACGGGAAACTTTTTCCTTAGTGAGAACATGGAGTCCAATTGACAAACTTATGGTCCCGAATAATATCAGCCAACCATAATTCTCAAAAGGTAGAGCCCAATTGCTTCCAAAGCAACCCCCATGTGTTTACCTCATGTCCAATAAGGGCCCAATAATATGACGCCGTTTAAAGTGACATGTCAAGATGACCCATCAATATTAAGTTGTGATGGACGGTCGCCATGTGGATCCCCCAATAATATGAGCCTATCCCATGGGAGTTCCACCCAACTTACAACATTTGTCGATCCAATGTACAGCTTTCCGACGGACGGGCCCCCCCAATAATATGAGCCGGACCATATCCGCGGGTAGCATCACATACATTGACCGTTGATGGAAGGTAGGAACATTTAAACAATATTTAAATTTCCTTTATTTATCTTGATATAAATTTTAAATCATATTTAAAATGAGGGATTTTATTTATAAAAATATTTGTCTCATCATATTTAATTTATTGCATGCATTGCCGGATTCACGCAATTTATGTCTAAACATGCATACAATCATAATATCACATATTATATAGGATGATCGATTCCATTTCTAATTGACCCGTGGTTGCCAATCACGGGTCTTAGTCCAATCCTAGGTAATATGCAGTATGCAAATGCAATCCTATTACATATGCTTCCAATTTACATTTCTTCAGTCTTCATTGTCTGCTGGGCCCACCATCTTCAAATCTTGATCTCCCACTAAATCTAATGTATTTACAATAAATAACAATGACAAGTAGGGGATACATTTTTAGGGGGTGGGAACGGGCTATAAACCAAGCCCACTTTTATTACATATGACATTCATATCGGGCCATAAACCAGGCCCATTAATAAAACCAACAACAATAAAGACAAAATGTAAATTCCTAACATACACCTACAAAATTGGTCATGGCAATCGATCATCCTTATCCAATAACATTTAATTCAAAATTAATTTATTGGATAACATGCTGTGGAAATTCAAATTTAAACAAGATAAAATCATATTTTATATATAAAATCACATTTCACATATAAAATCATATTTTATCTCCATATCAAATAAAATCATATTTTATCTATAAAATCCAATTTTACAAATAAAATCATATTTTACTCAATATATCATAAGATCATATCTTATCATCAATTGTACCAAAATAATTGATTTCAAAATTCAATTTACGGATAAAATATTAAAATTTTCCAAAAATTCAAATTTATCCAAAATCAATTTTAAAATTTACGGACTCGAACAATTCGATCCGAAATCTCGTGAACCAATCAAAAACAATTTTTGACCGGACCAAAAAATAAAATTTTAACATATTAAAATTAATTTTTAATAAAATATTAATTTTTCCCGCGGGCCACCCGGGACACTCCCGGGTTGGCCCGCACCCGGGGCGCGGGCCGGGGCAGCCCGGCTGCCCCTTAGGGCAGCAACGCTTGCTGCCCTGGCGGCGCCTGGCGCCCCCGCTGGGCGGCGCCGAGCGCTGCCCTGCGCAGCGCCCAGCGCTGCGCTGGGCAGCGCCGTGCGCCGCCCTGGGCGGCGACGGTCGCCGCCCTGGGCGGCGCCGTGCGCCGCCCCTGGGGGCAGCGACCATCGCTGCCCCTTCCGGGCAGCGATCCAATCGCTGCCCGGGTTTCGCCCCCGGAAAAAAAAATTTTTATTAAAAATATTTATTTTGTTTCAAAAAAAAAACCGAGACTCGAAAATTTTGTACAATTGATTAATTCAATCGATTGATCTGAGCAACCTGGCTTTGATACCACTGTTGGAAAACTGGCGAGTTCCCAGACCAATTACGATTGATACCCGGTGCAGCGGAAGTTTAAAAATTTTTCATGGAACGTTTCCATGGTATGGGTATCAACCGTTCATCGATTGAATTACGTGTGTGTAAAATTTAAATAACAATTAAATAAATTTTACCTCAAATCTCGCAACGAGATTAATGGACACCAACAGAACAATTCTGCTCTTGTTGTCTCTCCCTGGAACCGATGAACGCCTTCAATCAGGTCCACGAACAGAGGTTTAATCCCTCTGATAGATTGCACTAGAAAATCTATCAGAAGTTTTCTGCGAAGAGAATACACGAATTTGATTCGTTATTCCTTACTGCGATTCAAAATCACAGACCGGAATTTTCTCGGGCAGAGCAAGGCAGGGGTTCGGCCGATTATTCTAGAGGAGAGGCTAGGGTTTCGATTTTTCTCTCTCAAAATAATGAGCTGATGTGTGTAATTTCTGTACTGAAATAACTTATTTATAATGCAGGCCACTAACACCTTAGGGCCCATTAGTCATAAGCTGGGGCCCGACAAGCAAAGCCCGCTCGTTCAGAAATTAATATAAAATTCATCGTGACTCCGATTGATGAAACGATTTCACCAATGTGCACAGAAACCATTTCTGCACGTTTTAAAGTCAAAATAAATTTTCCTGAATCCGAATTCAGTGGTTTCCAAAAATGTCCATCCCTATGTCATTTTAGGAAATCCTACTCCCTTACTCTTATTTAAGAAGTCCAACTCCTTAGTTCATTAAATTTAACTCTTTAAATTTAACTATCTCAACGGGGATTAAAACTCCATTACACTGTGTGACCCTCAATGGTTCAGGGATACAGCTAGCCGTGGGCTCACAACTCCTTGTGACTCGGAACAACACTTTCCGACTTGCCCAACGAATCATGGTAAAGCGCCTAGCAACATCGCCCCATGATTCCCTAGGTATCACTGATAGTGCCTACAAGAACCAGTAGATTTTGGTTAGCGTACAGTACGGTCCCTTCATCCATATATCCCGATCGAATCAACAACCATTGGTATATCGAGAGTCGCTCAAGATTCGATAACTATGCAATACATCTTGAAGATCAAATTAGTGACATCGCATGTGCTACTAAGAAACCATTTCTTAAATCACATCAAGTACTCTGGCCAGAGATTTGTCACACTAATATCTCCTCAGATCGCATAGGATATCCACACTCGCAAGTATGTGGTGAATCCTTGACAACAATGCATTGACTCCTATATGTGTCGTAACTGTACCCAATCTCGACACCTGATGACCCCCATAGAGTCGGTAAACGAGTCAAAGCACAGCACTAGCATATAGAGTCTCCATGATGTTTCAAGTCGTAAGGACTAATGGTGTACAACCAAAACCGCGGACTTTATCCACTCGATAAGTGATAACCACTTGGAAAGTCCGGATAGGGTAGTTCGACTATTCATCCTATGAATATCCATTTGCATGCTTCGAACATCTCCATGTTCCCTACCAATGAAACGTGGTACTCCGCATCGCAAATGCTAGTCTCAAACTCGAGCGATCCTTATCCTTATTATCGGACGGCTCAATCGACTAGGAACGGTTTTAGAATATACAGTGACTATAAGATGTATTTCATGATAGACATCTCCATGTTCTACCACATCTTACATACACTATAGTATATTCAAGGTCTTTATCAAAAACAACAATAGTATATCACAATATAACAATATGAAGTAATATAAAGTCATTGCCATAAAAGTGTAAATAATATTAAACAAAAGATTGTTTATACAAAGAGTCAACAAAGCCCATAGCCACACAGTTGGCTCACTGGGCACCCACTCTTACAAATACTCTATAAGAATTAGACAATTTATCTGAACTTAAGAACATAGCAAGAGGATGAGCTGTGGAAGATTTGGAAGAAGAAGAAGTCACTGTATAACAATGATAATCACGCAAATGAATAGGCTTTGTGAGAGTGCGCTGTGATCTAGTAGTGATAGAGCCTTCTTCAGAACCAGTGTAGTGACCCAACCCGGATCCACAACCTAATCAGAGTTAGAGTAAAAGCGCACGCAATAAAATCTTAAAGCGTAAAGTGCGGATAATTAAAATACAACAAATCCAATTGGCAGAATACAACCGACGATATCACAAGTGTATAAGTACTGTTATACAACCAAATCGAAGGTTCAGGGTAAATAAATCCCAACCCTCTACAACTTTGCACTCTCCAAAGCTCAATCCTGGTGAGAGCCGCCTGGACCGTCCAGCCTCAAACCTGCCCCGCCACAAGGTACACAATACCCAAACACAGGGGCGTGAGCTAGAACGCTCAATACGAATCAATGATATGAATACAAATATGCGCACACAGATGATTTAATACTCAAGTGAAAACACTTGCTCATGGCACCGAGAATATACAGTACCGGCTAGAGAGCGACTCCGCGGGGTACTCATATACTCCATATCAGGGCTGAGCCAACCCCATCCTGACCCGAATCCAAAATAGGATACAAGTCACATATGGAAACTGACATACCTGACTCGAGTCCAATATGAGATCACTGTTCCCTATGGAGACTGTCAATGACTCACATCTCTCCGGATGCAGTCACACGTAAAATCATGTATGTGTTAAGACGGTAAAACATGCTAAAATATGATAAAGCATATAGCACATACTCATGCAACATACATGCAAATATATCATGCCGGCTATCTCGGTCAGTATTTAAGTACCTCTAACACTGCTGGACAACCTAGCTCCACTGACCTATACTCCAAGCCTACTAGTCCAGTCTACTGCTACTACAATGCAAATATCCATGCATCAACAATAAAGCTCTAAAAGCCTTAACTAAGCTAAAGCGTACTCCTAAATACTTTTAGGATGCCAAAGCTATACCTGCGTCCATCGATAGCCCTTTGCTGTCGATAGCCTCAAAACAAGGTCATAGCTCCGCGACGATGTCTAGATCACTAAGCCACTTCCGGATTCCCCATAGGACGCCTAGATCTCCCTAGATCTGAGTTAGAAGGCTTAGTAATTGAGAGAGAAGAGAGGAAAATTGGTGCGAGAAAATGAATTCTCGGACCCTCTATTTATAGACAGCATTCGGAACCTTCGATCCCAGTTTGGAACGTCCGATCACAATCAAAACCTCCGATCGCACCTTCGGAGCTTCCGATCGCTCAATATTACGTCAGCCATGATGTCATCTTGCTGATGTAAGCGATGACATGTGCCCTGGTCCAGATCGGAGCTTCCGATCTCGCCGACGGAGCTTCCGATCTCGATCGGAGCCTCCGATCCTGGCACGGAGCTTCCGATCCACTTCGGATCCTCCAAGGTCTACTTCGGAGCGTCCGATCCTGCCGAACCAATTCAACTAATTCGAGTGCTTTGAATACATTTCTGAAGTCCGTTATCCCAACAGGAACTTACTTAATCATGTTTTACTTAATCTGAACATGATCATATGATTAATTACTCATTAATCACTAATTAGAAATGCGGGTTACTACATTCTCCCCCACTTAAGAAATTTCGTCCTCGAAATTTAAGTCTTAGAGGAAAACATAAATAGCCAACCAAATGTTCTTTATTACAACTGAACAAGTATAAACTCGATACAAAGAAGTACAATATCTCAAAATAACTCGGGGTGCTCGGCTAACATCCGGCTCTCCAACTCCCAAGTAGCTTCCTCGGTCCCTCTGCGTTGCCACTGTACCATCACCAACGGTATACGCTTGTTACGAAGTACCTTGTCCTTCCTGTCAAGAATCCGCAGGGGTTTCTCCACATAAGGTAGATCCCAATCTACCTTTACCTCAGTCGGATGCAAAATATGCTACTCGTCCGCCACATACTGCCTCAACAAGGACACGTGGAACACATCGTGGATCTCCGAAAGATCGGGTGGCAAGGCCAGACGATAAGCCACATCCCCAACCTTCTCGAGAATCTCGAAAGGACCAATAAATCTAGGTATCAGCTTACCATTGCGACCAAACCTCATCACCTTCCGGAAAGGTGACACACGCAAGAAAACATATTCCCTACCTCAAAATGAAGTGGCCTGCGGTGAGTGTTCGCGTAACTAGCCTGTCGATCATGGGCTGACTTAACCCTGCGTTGGATCAACTCTACTGCATCAATCATCTGCTGAATCATCTGAGGACCCTCAACCTGACGCTCACCAACCTCGTCCCAAAAGAAAGGTGTATGACAACAGCGTCCATAAAGAGCCTCAAATGGTGCCATGCCAATGCTGCGATGGAAACTATTGTTGTAGGTGAACTCCACAAAGGGTAAATTATCATGCCACGCTGGACCAAAATCCATCACCGCCGCGCGAAGCATATCCTCTAAAGTGCGAATAGTACGCTCCGACTGTCCATCTGTATTTGGGTGATAAGTCGTACTCAAGCTCAAAGTAGTACCAAGGGCTCGCTGGAAACTACCCCAAAATCTCGAGGTGAATCTCGGATCTCTATCGCTAACAATGCTCAACGGAATCCCATGCAATCGCACAATCTCCCACACATACAATTGTGCCATCCTATCAAAGGTGTAATCGCGGTTATAGGGAAGAAAATGTGCTGACTTCGACAACCAATCCACGACAACCCAAATAGCATCACAATTCCTGAAAGACATAGGCAAGTGGGTGACAAAGTCCATCGTCACATGCTCCCACTTCCATTCAGGAATCTCTAAGATGTGAAGTAACCCTCTGGGTCGTCTAAACTCTGCCTTGACTTGCTGACACACAAGGCATCGGGACACAAACTGATAGACACTGCGCTTCATCCCTTTCCACCAAAATCGAGAGCGAAGATCCTTATTGTAATGCCCCGATTTTAATATAATTGAGTTTAATCAAGATAATCAGAGTTTTTTTGTGATTGAGGATCGTTTTGATATTTAGCAGGGGTTACTTTGCAAGATTGGAGAAATAAAGGACTGAAATGCAAAAGTTGGATTTTATATATTATCTTAGCGTAGTTGACCAAGTCTTCCCATCACATCACATCATCTCTCCTTCCCTCCTTCCTCTCCTTCCATCGATCGAACCCGGAAGCCATAGCAAAATCGATTTCCAAGCTTTTCTTTTCGTTCGATTCGCTCGATCCGACCGTTAGATTTTCATTTCGATTTGAGATTCACGATCACCGCAACGAGGGCTTCATTCTGACGTAAGTTTTGCTACGATCTCTTGAACTTCGATTTTGTTGAGTGGTCAGAATTTGATAATATTGGAGTATGTCGTTCTTGAGCTAGTATAGATAGTGTATTCGAAGTCGGTTTTGAAAAAGAACGAAGTTTGGATTTTATATGATTTTTGAGGCATTAATTCGAAAATGGTGATTTTGATTGAAGTTGGATTTGAGTTGTTTTAATGGTTTGTGATGATGATTGAGTTATTGTGATGTTGTTGGATGGTTTGTATTTCCGGATAGTTAGTTTATAGCCGTTATGCCGTCGAAATCGAGTTTGAGTTATCGGTTTTGGTTCGGTTTGAATTGTATATCGAATTTGATTGAGTTTGAACTCCGAGTTGATATCGAATCCGTGTCTCAATGTTTTGACATTTGATTAGAGATTGGAATTGGAGGACTTGGAGATCGGTTACCAATCGAAGAGTTGGAAGACGGTATAGATTGTTTGATTTATCGACTTTGAGTTTCGAATTGTTTAGAGTTTGAACCGAGTTATCTTGTTTGACAGGTTTTCTTGAAGCCTCGAGAAAAAGGTAAAAGATTACATCGATTCGAATGGGGTTGAATACTCGAGTTTGATTGATTTTCAAGCCCCGAAAATCACATACTGCATGTTATTTGTTTGTGTGAACTTGACTGATTATTCCTTTACACTTGCATTCATATTGAGCCGATTATTCGATTCATTTTGAATATAGATGATTTAGGGATCTATATTGAAGTGGCTTTGGATTTCGAGTTTTTCCAAGTGCCAGAATACTTCTTATAGTTGCTCTGAAGTCTAGGGGTTGAGTTGAACGACATCCACCCTGAATGGGTGTGTCGGTGAGTTGTTGTGAAGACTTGGCCTCGGGATCCCAACCGAATACTGATTGACATTTCGATTATCTGACTTGATAGTCCCGATTTTGAAATCATGCATACATCCACTCTCATTTGTATTGATTGATGAATGTTACATTTCAAGGTGGAATGTTTAACTGATATTGTATGCCTGTTTCTTTTACTTAGAAATTATATTTCTAACCGGATTATTCCGGCTGTTGTCTTTGTTTTGTATGTGTAACTTGGCAACAAGAGGATCAGGAGCTGGACCGAGTCGTCCTGGTTAGCTTGGGGGTGAGATTGATAGAAGTGAAACTCCGGGTCGTAGGGTCGAGTCTATTTGGAATTGTATTAGTTTTGTTGAGTCGGTGGAACTCATTTATAAAACTCGACTGGTTATTGTATTTTGGGCAGAACCTAGATTTGGCATGTTCTAAACATTGATTTGTATTATGTTTGAACTTGGAATGTTTAGAATTGCCTTGTTGGTTGTTTTTGCAGGCTCCTCGACCCCTCTGCCCATTTTTCCTGCGCGCGGGCGAGGCATCACCTCGCGCGCGCGCGAGGAGTTTGAAGAGGCTCTTTATGGATTTTTCCCGCGCACGCGCGAGCTCCCTTCTCGCGCGGGCGAGAGCATCTCTGCGAGTCTCTGCTCGCGTAGCCTGCACGCGTGCGAGGTGATGACCTCGCGCGGGCGCGAGGCTTCTTTTAAAAAAAAAACATTTGATTCGTTTTCTGCGGCTTATTGTGTTCGATTATGATTAATTATTCGAGTTTAGAAGATTAGAAATGGGGTCTTACATTAAGTTGTATCAGAGCAATAAGATTCTTTGATTTGAACTAGAGTTAGCGGGGTAGATCGAGTCCGCATGAATTGAACTCTCGCATGTGATTGATTTATTTAAATGATTATTTTTAAATATGTGGGAGCATTCTTTATTGATTCTTGAATTAATTGAATTACATGAGTAGTGATTTAATTTATAAAGCATGAATTACGTGATATATATTTGTCCTTGTACTATTATCTATTCTCGTATATCATTGAGATTTATGAGTACTCAGAGCAGAGTTTTGGACAACGAGGTTATAAGATTGAGAATAAGTCTGAGATATTGTGTCCTAACCCTTGATATCAGATGGCACCGCGACGATATTTGAGAAGGAATCAACCACCTTTGACTCCTCCTTCTACTGAGAATCCTCCGCCAGTTATTACTCCTCCGAATGATCAGGATAGTACAGGAGTGGATCAGTTTGATGCAACCGCGACCATGATGGAGACTCTTCTGAAGAGGTTACAATCTTTCCGACCGCCTACTTTAACGGGTACCGAGAACTCCGTTGCTTGTGAAAGTTGGCTAGATGAAATGGATGAGCTCTTCGATTCCCTCGACTATACCGATGACCGCAGAATCGGGTTAGTCAGTCATCAGTTGCAGGGTGTTGCTAAGAATTGGTGGACCACAACCAAGAGAGCGAATGAGAACCGAGGCACCGCCATCACTTGGAGCTTGTTCAAGACTGAGTTCTTTAAGTGTTTCTTTCCTGTCTCGTAGCGAAAGGAAAAGGGTGCCGAATTTGCGAATCTGAAACAAGGGAACTTGAGCATTGAGGACTATGTGAGTAAATTTGATTGTCTCTTGAGGTTTGCACCTCACGTTGCAAATAATGAAGAAGCCAAGGCCGACCATTTCATCAATGGATTGAACCCTGAGATATTTACCTTGGTCAATACCGGAAGACCCAACAACTTCGCTGATGCTATGGATCAAGCAAAGGGAGCCGAAGCCGGATTCTTGATGCAACGAGGTAATCAAGTAGCTCCTCAGCAGCAGGAGAGATCTTTTCAGAACCAGCCTGTTCAGTTTCAGCCTCAATAGTCTCAGTATCAGTACCAACCGTCTCAACAGTCGAATCAGCCTCAGAGGTTTGAGGGAGGCAACAGTGGCAGAAACAGGCGAGATCAGTATCGGCCGAAGGGGAAGAATTTCAAGAAGTCTGGTAACAGTTCATCGAGTTCCAGTGGCTCTAGACAGTTCAGTTCTGGATAGAATTCTGGGTTTTCTGGAGCTTCGTGCAGCAAGTGTGGAGGAAGTCATCTGAGTGATCAGTGTCGAGGCGTGTTTGGTAGTTGCAACATCTGCCAGCAGCCGGGTCATTTTGCTAGAGTCTGTCCTCAGCGAGGATCCGATAGAGCTCAGAGCGGCAGTTCTTCATGACCGCCAGCTCAGCCCAAGAGATCAGCTTCTGCAGTCCATTCTTTTCCGCCTCAGCATCAGAATCGTCAGGGAGGTAATAAGAACCAGAACCAACCTTCACGACAGCAGGCGAGGGTGTTTGCCTTGACAGAGGATCAAGCCAATGCAGCCCCGAATGACGTGATAGCAGGTAACTGTTTGATCTTTGGTTATCTTGCATTTGTTTTGATTGATACGGGTGCTTCTCACTGTTTCATCTCTGAAAGATTTGTTGTGATGCATGATTTAATTGTTGAGCATTTATCTGATGTTGTTTCTATTTCTTCACCTTTGGGTGGAGAGACTGCTTCGGTGAGATTGGTCCGTAACTGTGTGTTAGAATCCGAAGGGAATTCGATTGAGATTGACTGCATCATTCTTGGATTATCTGATTTTTACTGTATTGTCGGGATTGATGCTTTGACCAAGTATAGGGCGACAGTAGATTGCTTTCAGAAAGTTGTTCATTTCAGGCCTGAGATGGCAGATGATTAGAAGTTTTTCGGTAAGGGTTCTCGATCCAAAATTCCTTTGATTTCGGTGTTAACCATGTCTCGTTTACTTCAGAAAGGAGCAGAGGGATTCTTGATTTATGCTTTGGATATTCAGAATTTTAGCCCTGAGTTGTCCGAGATACCGGTGGTTAGCGAGTTTCCTGATGTTTTTCCAGACGAGATTCCTGGTTTGCCGCCTATTCGAGACATCAAATTTAGCATTGAACTTGTGCCATGTACTCAGCCTATTTCAAAAGCACCTGGTTTGGAGTTTGAGAACGATAGGAGATCCATCAGAGTTTTTGCGATCAGGCCAAGCCAGAGTTGTTTCAGTCGATTAGAGAGGCTCAGAGATCAGATCCGAGTATTCAGAGTTCGATAGTGTAGTAACCCACATTTCTGATTAGTGATTAAATGAGTAATTAATAACGTGATCATGTTTAGATTAAGTAAAACATGATTAAGTAAGTTCCTGTTGGGATAACTGACTTCAGAAATGAATTCAGAGCACTCGAATTAGTTAAATTGGTTCAGTAGGATCGGACGGTCCAAAGAGAAAGTTCGGACGATCCGAAGTAGGATCCGAAGCTCCGTGCCAGGATTGGAGGCTCCGATCGAGTTCGGACGCTCCGTCGGCAAGATCGGAGGCTCCGATCTGGACCAGGGCACACGTCATCGCTTACATCAGCAAGGTGACATCATGACTAACGTAATATTGAGCGATCGGACACTCCGAAGGTGCGATCGGAGGTTTCGATCGAGTTCGGATGGTCCGAACCAGGTTCGGAGGCTCCGAACGTTGCCTATAAATAGAGGGTCCGAGAATTCATTTTCTCGCACCAGTTTCCTCTCTTCTCTCTCGATTCCTAAGCCTTCTAACTCAGATCTAGGGAGATCTAGGAGTCCTACGGGGAATCCGTAAGTGTATTAGTAATCTAGACGTCGTCGCGAAGCTTTGGCCTAGTTTTGAGGCTATCGTCAGCAAAGGGCTAACGACGGACGCAGGTATAGCTTTGGCATCCTAAAAATATTTAGGAGTATGCAATAGCTTAATTAAGGCTTTTAGAGCTTAATTGTTAATGCATGAATATTTGCATTGTAGTAGCAGTAGACTGGACTAGTAGGCTTGGAGTTTTGGTCAGTGGAGCTAGGTTTGACCTGCAGTGTTTGATGTACGTAAGTACTGATCGAGATGGCCGGCATGATATATTTGCTTATATGTTGCATGAGTATGTGCTATATGTTTTATCATGTTTTAGCATATTTTACCGTCTTAGCACATACATGATTTTACGTGTGACTGCATCCGGAGAGATGTGAGTCATTGACAGTCTCCATAGGGAACAATGATCTCATTTTGGACTCGAGTCAGGTATGACAGTTTCCATATGAGGCTTGTATCCTGTTTTGGATTCGGGTCAGGATGGGGTTGGCTCAGCCCTAATATGGAATATACCAGTACCCCGCGGAGTAGCTCTCTAGCCGGTACTGTATATTCCCGGCGCCATGAGCAAGTGTTTTACTTGAGTTTTAAATCATCTGTGTGAGCATATTTGTATTTATATCATTGCTTCGTATTGAGCGTTCTAGCTCACGCCCCTTTGTTTGGGTATCGTGTACCTTGTGGCGGGGCAGGTTTGAGGCTGGACGGTCCAGGCGGTTCTCAGCAGGATTGAGCTTGGGGAGTGCGAGGTTGTAGAGGGTAGGGATTTATTTACCCTGAACCTTTGATTTGGTTGTATAACAGTATTCATACACTTGTGATAACGTCGATTGTATTCTGCTGATTGGATTTGTTGTATTTTAATTATCCGCTCTTTACACTTTAAAGCTTTTATTGCGTGCGCTTTTACTATAACTTTGATTAGATAGTGGATCCGGGTTGGGTCACTACAATTTTGGTATCAGAGCGATGCATTGCACTGGGAATATCGTAAAGCGGATTAAGTAATTATCTTTTCTTATGTAACAGATGACAGATTTCGACGAGAGTCACGGTAGTGTAGACGGCGGTCGTTGGGGTGATCCAGATGATCGTAGACGTCGGGGACAGCCCGAGGAGCGCAGGCGAGTGAGCATGCGTAGATTCAAAGAAGTTAGCCCGAAGCCTTTAACGGGTGGTGAGACAGCTGAAGAGGCAGAGGATTGGATGGAGAGGATGGAGCAGTGCTTCCAGGAGTTCCGTTGCACGGCTGAGGATAGGATGGAGATTCTTGCCTTTATGCTTGAGGGCAGAGAGAGGAAGCGGTGGAGATCTACTTCCGCACCGTTCATAGCAGCTAGAGGTGCAGCTACTTGGGTCGAGTTCCGTACTGCTTATCAGAGATTTTATTTTCCTCCAGCTCTTCGTCAGGCGAAAGCCAGTGAGTTGTTGAGTTTGCGACAGGGGACGATGACGATCGAGGAGTACCAGCAGAAGTTTTTTGATCTGCTACCCTTTTGTCCTCATATTGCTGATAGCTCTATGGCAAAGTTTGATAATTTCCTTCAGGGTTTGAACCCTGACATTCATCGTATGGTTGTTGTGGGCAGAGATGGGACTTACGAGGATTTGGTGGACCGTTGTCGCCAGGCCGAGGACATTATTCGGAGGAACAGGGGACTTTACTCTTATTCTTCCAGGCCAGTGAGCTCTAGTCCTTTGGGTCCGAGAGGACTGTCCTTCAAGAAGCCAGGAGGTACTTCTTCTTCTTCCTCTGGATCTGGTGGAGTGCATCGTTTTGGTGGATAGAGACCGAACCGGTGTACTCAGTGCCGACGCAGACATCTGCCAGGTCAGTGTGGTCGATCGACCACGGCATGTTTCCAGTGTGGCCAGGAGGGTCACATGAAGAGAGATTGTCCTATGCTGATTGGGGCAGCGAGTGGTTCCGGAGGTTCTCAGGCATCTGTTCAGCCACCTCAGTACCAGCAGCCACCTTTCCAGCACCAGTATTCGCAGCAGCACCGGCATCCGCAGCAGTCTCAGAGACAGCCTACTCAGACTCCTCCTCGGGGTCATTCTTCTTTGAGGCCACGTACCCAAGGTCAGGTCTTTGCGCTTAACCAGGAGCAGACAGAGGCTGACAGCAATCGGATGATTGCAGGTATCTGTAGTTTATGTGGTTTTCCTGCATATGTTTTAATTGATACCGGTGCATCGCATTCTTTTGTCTCAGCACGTTTTGCTAAAAAGTATAGTTTGCCGTTTATTCCTTTAGACGTATTGCTAGTGGTTTCTACTCCTATGGGGAGCGAGGTTTTAGCCAAGCGTCTAGTTGTGGGTTGTGATTTGGATTTCTAGGGACATCAGCTTAGTACTAACCTGATGATTCTAGCGATGGAAGATTTCGATTGCATCATTGGGATAGATCTATTGACTACCTACCGAGCGATAAAGGATTGCTACCAGAGGTTTGTTCAGTTTCGTCCAAAGGATGACGAGTCATGGTATTTCTATGGTGAGGGAGCGCGACCCCCGATGCCAGTGGTTTCAGCTCTGAAGGCCCGGCGTGCTTTAGAGTCTGGCGGGGAAGGCTACCTTATCTACGCCATTGACGCATCCTTAGGAGAGCTAGATATCCGAGGGATACCAGTGGTTCGTGACTATCCAGATGTGTTTCTGGAGGAGATTCTAGGTTTGCCACCAGTAAGGGAGATTGAGTTTGGCATTGAGTTAGTGTTAGGGACTGCACCGATTTTCAGAACTGCTTACCGATTGGCACCGTCAGAAATGAAAGAGCTGCAGAAGCAATTGCAAGATCTTCTTGATAAGGGTTATATTAGACCTAGTGTTTCGCCATGGGGAGCCCCAGTACTGCTTGTCAAGAAGAAGGATGGTTCGATGCGGTTGTGTATTGACTACCGTTAGTTGAATCAGGTGACAGTGAAGAATAAGTATCCTCTTCCATGGATAGATGATCTCTTTGATCAGTTGCAGGGTACATCTGTCTATTCGAAGATTGATCTTCGGTCTGGGTATCATCAGTTGCGAGTTCGACAGGAGGATGTTCCTAAGACATCATTTCGTATGCGGTATGGACACTATGAGTTTCTAGTGATGCCGTTTGGTTTGACGAATGCTCCAGCTGTTTTTATGGATCTGATGAACAGAGTTTTTCGCGACTTTCTGGATAAATTCGTGATGGTGTTCATCGATGACATTTTGGTGTACTCTCGCAGCATGGATGAGAATGCCTACCATCTCTATACTGTACTGCAGGTCCTGAGGGAGAGACAGTTGTACGCGAAGCTGAGTAAGTGTGACTTCTGGATTGACCGAGTAGTGTTCCTTGGTCATGTCATTTCTCAGGAGGGCGTATCTGTTGATCCTAACAAGACAGAGGCTATTTTGAATTGGTCACGCCCGACTACAGTTTCTGAGATTCGTAGTTTTCTTGGTTTAGCAGGATACTATCGTCGTTTTGTGGAGAATTTCTCTCAGATAGCTAAGCCTTTGACTCAGTTGACGAAGAAAGACGTTTCTTTCGTTTGGTCTGATGCTTGTGAAGACAGTTTTCGTGAGTTGAGACGTCGTCTGACGACAGCTCCAGCTCTTGCTTTACCGTCTGGATCAGGTGGTTTTGTAGTCTTCACTGATACTTCTCTCCAGGGTTTGGGGTGTGTGTTGACTCAGAATGGCCACATGATTGCTTATGCCTTCAGACAGCTGAAGACTCACGAGGAGAACTATCCCGTACATGATTTAGAGCTTGCAGACATTGTCTTTTCTCTTAAGATATGGCGTCACTATTTGTACGGAGAACGATTTGAGATCTTCACCGATCATAAGAGTTTGAAGTATCTGTTCACTCAGGCTGAGTTGAACATGCGGCAGCGTCGTTGGATGGATCTGTTGAAGGATTACGATTGTGAGATCAAGTACAATCCAGGTTCTTCAAATCCCGATGCTGATGCGCTTAGCCGCAAGGTTTATGTGAGTTCCTTTCGTACCAGTTCGGTTTTGAAGGCAGTAGAGGAGTGTTGTTCTTTGGGATTCACGTTCCGTCATAAGAAAGAAAAACAAGGGATTCGTGTCTTTTCTGTGCTTGCAGAGCCAACGCTATACAGACGAATCCGGGAAGCTCAGAATTCTGACCTGAAGACTCAAAAGTTAGCCCGTTTGGCTGAGGGTGATAATACTTCTGGTTTTCATCTGCAAGTAGACGGTCTGTTGTGTCTTTCTGGTCGAGTTGTGGTACCTGAGGATTCTACTTTGAGGGATGAGATCTTATCGCAAGCTCACCGCAGTCAATTCTCTGTACATCCAGGCAGCATGAATCTGTATAAGGATCTTCGCACTCGATTTTGGTGGAAATGGATGAAGCGCAGTGTTTATCAGTTTGTATCCCAATGCCTTGTGTGTCAACAAGTCAAGGCAGAGTTTAGACGACCCGGAGGGTTACTTCACAGCTTAGAGATTCCTGAATGGAAGTGGGAGCATGTGACGATGGACTTTGTCACCCACTTGCCTATGTCTTTCAGGAATTGTGATGGTATTTGGGTTGTCGTGGATCGGTTGTCGAAGTCAGCGCATTTTCTTCCCTATAACCGCTATTACACCTTTGATAGGATGGCGCAATTATACGTACGAGAGATTGTGCGATTGCATGGGATTTCGTTGAGCATTGTCAGCGGTAGAGATCCGAGATTCACCTCGAGATTTTGGGGTAGTTTCCAGCGAGCCCTTGGTACTACCTTGAGCTTGAGTACGGCTTATCATCCAGAGAAGGACGGACAGTCGGAGAGTACTATTCGCACTTTAGAGGACATGCTTCGCGCGGCGGTGATGGATTTTGGTCCAATGTGGCATGATCATTTACCCTTGGTGGAGTTCGCCTACAACAATAGTTTTCATCGCAGCATTGGCATTGTAGTGACCCAACCCGGATCCACTCTCTAATCAGATTTATAGTAAAAGCGCACGCAATAAAAGCTTAAAGCGTAAAGAGCGGATAATTAAAATACAACAAATCCAATCGGCAGAATACAACTGACGCTATCACAAGTGTATAAGTACTGTTATACAACCAAATCGAAGGTTCAGGGTAAATAAATCCCTACCCTCTACAACCTCGCACTCTCCAAACTCAATCCTGCTGAGAGCCACCTGGACCGTCCAGCCTCAAACCTGCCCCGCCACAAGATACACGATACCCAAACACAGGGGCGTGAGCTAGAAAGCTCAATACGAAGCAATGATATAAATACAAATATGCGCACACAGATGCTTTAAAACTCAAGTGAAAACACTTGCTCATGGCGCTGAGAATATACAGCACCGGCTAGAGAGCTACTCTGCGGGGTACTCGTATATTCCATATCAGGGCTGAGCCAACCCCATCCTGACTCGAATCCAAAATAGGATACAAGCCTCATATGGAAACTGTCATACCTGACTCGAGTCCAAAATGAAATCATTGTTCCCTATGGAGACTGTCAATGACTCAAATCTCTCCGGATGCAGTCACACGTAAAATCATGTATGTGCTAAGGCGGTAAAACATGCTAAAACATGATAAAACATATAACACATACTCATGCAACATATAAGAAAATATATCATGCCGGCTATCTCGGTCAGTACTTACGTACCTCTAACACTGCTGGTCAAACCTAGCTCCACTGACCTAGACTCCAAGCCTACTAGTCCAGTCTACTGCTACTACAATGCAAATATCCATGCATAAACAATAAAGCTCAAAAAGCCTTAACTAAGATATTGCATACTCCTAAATATTTTTAGGATGCCAAAGCTATACCTGCGTCCATCGTTAGCCCTTTGCTGACGATAGCCTCAAAACTAGGCCAAAGCTCTGCGATGACGTCTAGATCACTAAGCCACTTCCAGATTCCCCGTAGGACGCCTAGATCTCCATAGATCTGAGTTAGAAGGCTTAGGAATCAGAGAGAAGAGAGGGAATTGGTGTGAGAAATGAGCATCTCGAACCCTATATTTATAGGCGACGTTCGGAACCTCCGAACCCAGTTCGGAACGTCCGATCATGATCGGAACTTCCGATCGCCCCTTCGGAGCTTCCGATCGCCCGATATTACATCAGCCATGACGTCACCTTGCTGATGTAACCGATGACGTGTACACTGAGTCCGATCGGAGCTTCCGATCTCGCCGACGGAGCTTCCGATCTCGATCAGAGCCTCCGATCCTGGCACGAGGCTTCCGATCCACTTCGGATCGTCCGAACTCCTCTTTGGACCGTCCGATCCCGCTGAACCAATTTAATTAATTCGAGTGCTCTGAATCCATTTCTGATGTCCGTTATCCCAACACTTACTTACTTAATCATGTTTTACTTAATCTAAACATGATCACGTGATTAATTACTCATTTAATCACTAATCAGAAATGCGGGTTACTACATTCTCCCCCACTTAAGAAATTTCGTCCTCGAAATTTAAGTCTTAGAGGAAAACATAAATAGCCAACCAAATGTTCTTTATTACAAGCACAAACTCGATACAAAGAAGTACAAAATCTCAAAATAACTCGGGGTGCTCGGCTAACATCCGGCTCTCCAACTCCCAAGTAGCTTCCTCTGTACCTCTGCGCTGCCACTGTACCATTACCAACGGTAGGCGCTTGTTACGAAGTACCTTGTCCTTCCTGTCAAGAATCCGTAGGGGTTTCTTCACATACGATAGATCTCGATCTACCTTTACCTCGGTCGGATGCAAAATATGAGACTCGTCCGCCACATACTGCCTTAACAAGGACACGTGAAACACGTCGTGAATCTCCGAAAGATCAGGTGGCCAGGCCAGACGATAAGCCACATCCCCAACCTTCTCGAGAATCTCGAAAGGACCAATAAATCTAGGTGTCAGCTTACCCTTGCGACCAAACCTCATCACCTTCCGGAAAGGTGACACACGCAAGAAAACATACTCCCCTACCTCAAAATGAAGTGGCCTGCGGTGAGTGTTTGCGTAGCTAGCCTGTCGATCCTGGGCTGCCTTAATCCTGCGTCGGATCAAATCTACTGCATCAATCATCTGTTGAATCATCTGAGGACCCTCAACCTGATGCTTGCCAACCTCGTCCCAAAACAAAGGTGTACGACAAAGGCATCCATAAAGAGCCTCGAATGGTGTCATGCCAATGCTGCGGTGGAAACTATTGTTGTAGTCGAACTCCACCAAGGGTAAATGATCATGCCACGCTGGACCAAAATCCATCACCGCCACGCAAAGCATATCCTCTAGAGTGCGAATAGTACGCTCCGACTGTCCGTCCGTCTCTGGATGATAAGCCGTACTCAAGCTCAAAGTAGTACAAAGGGCTCGCTGGAAACTACCCCAAAATCTCGAGTTGAATCTCGGATCTCTATCGCTGACAATGCTCAATGGAATCCCATGCAATCGAACAATCTCCTGCACATACAATTGCGCCATCCTATCAAAGGTGTAATCGCGATTATAGGGAAGAAAATGCGCTGACTTCGACAACCGATCCACGACAACCCAAATAGCATCACAATTCCTGGAAGACATAGGCAAGTGGGTGAAAAAGTCCATCGTCACATGCTCCCACTTCCATTCAGGAATCTCTAAGCTGTGAAGTAACCCTTCGGGTTGTCTAAACTCTGCCTTGACTTGTTGACACACAAGGCATTGGGATACGAACTGATAAACGCTGTGCTTCATCCCTATCCACCAAAATCGAGTGCGAAGATCCTTATACATCTTCATGCTGCCTGGATGTACAGAAAATCGACTGCGGTGAGATTGCGATAAGATCTCATTCCTCAAAGTAGAATCCTCGGGTACCACAACTTGAACAAAAAGACACAACAGACCGTCTCCTTGCAGATGAAAACCAGAAGTATTATCACCCTCAGCCAGGCGGGCCAACTTCTGAGTCTTCAGATCAGAATTCTGAGCTTCTCGGATTCATCTGTATAGCGCTGGCTCTGCAAGTACAGAAAAAACATGAATCCCTTGCTGTTCTTTCTTATGACGGAATGTGAATCCTAAAGAACAACACTCCTCCACTGGCTTCGAAACTAAACTGGTATGAAGGGAACTCACATAAATCTTGCGACTAAGCGCATCAGCAACGGGGTTAGAAGAACCTGGATGGTACTTGATCTCACAATCGTAATCCTTCAATAGATCCATCCAACGACGCTGCCGCATGTTCAACTCAGCCTGAGTGAACAGATACTTCAAACTCTTATGATCGGTGAAGATCTCAAATCGTTCTCCGTACAAATAGTGACGCCATATCTTAAGAGCAAAGACAATGGCTGCAAGCTCTAAATCATGTACCGGATAGTTCTCCTCGTGAGTCTTCAGCTGTCTGGAGGCATAAGCGATCACGTGGCCATTCTGAGTCAACACACACCCCAAACCCTGAAGAGAAGCATCAGTGAAGACTACAAAACCACCTTATCCAGACGGTAAAGCAAGAACTGGAGCTGTCGTCAGACGACGTCTCAACTCATGAAAACTATCTTCGCAACCATCAGACCAAACGAAAGAAACGTCTTTCTTCGTCAACTGAGTCAATGTCTTAGCTATCTGATAGAAATTCTCCACAAAAAGACGATAATATCCTGCTAAACCAAGGAAACTACGAATCTCAGAAGCTGTAGTCAGACGTGACCAATTCAAAATAGCCTTTGTCTTGCTAGGATCCACAGATACGCTCTCCTGAGAAATGACATGACCAAGGAACACTACTCGGTCAATCCAGAAGTCGCACTTACTCAGCTTCGCGTACAACTGTCTTTCCCTCAAGACCTGCAGTACAGTATAAAGATGGTAGGCATGCTCATCCATGCTGCGAGAGTACACCAAAATGTCATCGATGAACACCACCATGAACTTATACAGAAAGTCACGGAAAACTCTGTTCATCAGATCCATAAAAACAGCTGGAGCATTCGTCAAACCAAACGGCATCACTAGAAACTCATAGTATCCATACCGCGTACAAAATGCTGTCTTAGGAACATCCTCATGTCGAACTCGCAACTTATGATACCCAGACCGAAGATCAATCTTCGAATAGACAGAAGTACCCTGCAAATGATCAAAGAGATCGTCTATCCGCGGAAGAGGATACTTATTCTTCACTGTCACCTAATTCAATTGGCGGTAGTCGATACACAACCGCATCGAACCATCCTTCTTATTGACAAACAGTACTGGGGCTCCCCATGACGAAACACTAGGTCGAATATAACCCTTATCAAGAAGATCTTGCAATTGCTTCTGCAGCTCTTTCATTTCTGACGGTGCCAATCGGTAAGGAGTTCTGTAAATTGGTGCAGTCCCTGACACTAACTCAATGCCAAACTCAATCTCCCTTATTGGTGGCAAACCTGGAATCTCCTCCCGAAACACATCTGGAAAGTCATGAACCACTGGTATCTCTCGGATATCTGGCTCTCCCAAGGATGCGTCAATGGCGTAGATAAGGTAGCTTTCCCCGCCAGACTCTAACGCACGCCGAGCCTTCAGAGCTGAAACCACTGGCATCGGGGGTCACGCTCCCTCACCATAGAAATACCACGACTCGTCATCCTCTGGACGAAACTGAACAAACCTCTGATAGTAATCCACTATCGCTCGGTAGGTAGTCAATAGGTCTATCCCAATTATGCAATCGAAATCCTCCATTGCTAGAATCATTAGGTTAGCACTAAGCTGATGTCCCTCGAAATCCAAAACACAACCCACAACTAAACGCTTGGCTAAAACCTCGCTCCCCATAGGAGTAGAAACCACTAATAACACGTCTAGAGGAATATATGGCAACTTATACTTCTTAGCAAAATGTACTGAGACAAAAGATTGCGATGCACCGGTATCAATTAAAACATATGCAGGAAAACTACATAAACTACAGATACCTGCAATCATTCGATCGTTGTCAGCCTCTGCCTGCTTCTGGTTAAGCGCAAAGACCTGACCTTGGGCACGTGGCCTCAAAGAAAAATGACCCCGAGAAGGAGTCTGAGTAGGCTGTCTCTGAGACTAATGCGGCTGCTGGCGCTGCTGCGAATACTGCTGCTGGAAAGGTGGCTGCTGGTACTGAGGTGGCTGAAAAGATGCCTGAGAACCTCCGGAACCACTCGCTATTCCAACCAGCATAGGACAATCTCTCTTCATGTGACCCTCCTGGCCACACTGGAAACATGCAGTGGTCGATCGACCACACTGCCCTAGCAGATGTCTGCGTCGGCACTGACGACAACGGTTCGGCCTTTGGCCACCAAATTTATGCACTCCACCAGATCCAGAGGAAGAAAAAGAAGTACCTCCTGGCTTCTTGAAGGACTGTCCTCTCGGACCCAAAGGACTAAAGCTCGCTGGCCTGGAAGAAGAAGAGTAAAGTCCCCTGTTCCTCCGAATACTGTCCTCGGCCTGGCGACAACGGTCCACCAAATCCTCGTAAGTCCCATCGCCGCCCACAGCAACCATACGATGAATGTCAGGGTTCAATCCCTGAAGGAAATGATCAAACTTTGCCATAGAACTATCAGCAATATGAGGACAAAAGGGTAGCAGATCAAAGAAATTCTGTTGGTACTCCTCCATCGTCATCGTCCCCTGCTGCAAACTCAACAACTCACTGGCTTTCGCCTGACGAAGAGCTGGAGGAAAATAAAATCTCAGATAAGTAGTACGGAACTCCACCCAAGTAGCTGCACCTCAAGCATAAAGGCAAGAATCTCCATCCTATCCTCAGCCGTGCAACGGAACTCCTGGAAGCACTGCTCCATCCTCTCCGTCCAATCCTCCGGCTCTTCGGCTGTCTCCCCACCCGTCAAAGGCTTCGGGCTAACTTCTTTGAATCTACGCATGCTCACTCGCCTGCGCTCCTCGGGTTGTCCCCGATGTCTACGATCGTCCGGATCGCCCCAATGACCCCCGTCAACGCTACCGTGACTTTCGTCGTAATCTGCCATCTGTTACATAAGAACAAAAAATTACTTAATCCGCTTTACAATATTCCCAGTGCAATGCGTCGCTCTGATACCAAAAATGTAGTGACCCAACCCGCATCCAGTATCTAATCAGAGTTATAGTAAAAGCGCACGCAATAAAAGCTTAAAGCGTAAAGAGCGGATAATTAAAATACAACAAATCTAATCGGCAGAATACAACCGACGCTATCACAAGTGTATAAGTACTGTTATACAACCAAATCAAAGGTTCAGGGTAAATAAATCCCTACCCTCTACAACCTCGCACTCTCCAAACTCAATCCTGCTGAGAGCCGCCTGGACCGTCCAGCCTCAAACCTGCCCCGCCACAAGGTACACGATACCCAAATACAGGGGAGTGAGCTAGAACGCTCAATACGAAGCAATGATATAAATACAAATATGCGCACACAGATGCTTTAAAACTCAAGTGAAAACACTTGCTCATGGCGCCGAGAATATACAGCACCGGCTAGAGAGCTACTCTGCGGGGTACTCATATATTCCATATCAGGGCTGAGCCAACCCCATCCTGACCCGAATCCAAAACAGGATACAAGCCTCATATGGAAACTGTCATACCTGACTCGAGTACAAAATGAGATCATTGTTCCCTATGGAGACTGTCAATGACTCACATCTCTCCGGATGCAGTCACACATAAAATCATATATGTGCTAAGGCGGTATAACATGCTAAAACATGATAAAACATATAGCACATACTCATGCAACATATAAGCAAATATATCATGCCGGTTATCTCGGTCAGTACTTACGTACCTCTAACACTGCTGGTCAAACCTAGCTCCACTGACCAAGACTCCAAGCCTACTAGTCCAGTCAACTGCTACTACAATGCAAATATCCATGCATCAACAATAAAGCTAAAAAAGCCTTAACTAAGCTATTGCATACTCCTAAATATTTTTAGGATGCCAAAGCTATACCTGCGTCCGTCATTAGCCCTTTGTTGACGATAGCCTCAAAACTAGGCCAAAGCTCCGCGATGACGTCTAGATCACTAAGCCACTTCCGGATTCCCCATAGGACGCCTAGATCTCCCTATATCTGAGTTAGAAGGCTTAGCAATCAGAGAGAAGAGAGGGAATTGGTGTGAGAAATAAGCATCCCGAATCCTATATTTATAGGCGACGTTCGGAACCTCCGAACCCAGTTCGGAATGTCCGATCACGATTGGAACTTCCGATCGCCCCTTCGGAGCTTCCGATCGCCCGATATTACGTCAGCCATGACGTCACCTTGCTGACGTAACCGATGATGTGTACACTGAGTCCGATCAGAGCTTCCGATCTTGCCAACGGAGCTTTCGATCTCGATCGGAGCCTCCGATCCTGGCACGGGGCTTCCGATCCACTTCGGATCGTCCGAACTTATCTTCGGACCGTCCGATCCCGCTGAACCAATTCAATTAATTCGAGTGCTCTGAATCCATTTCTGATGTCCGTTATCCCAACAGGTACTTAATTAATCATGTTTTACTTAATCTAAACATGATCACGTGATTAATTACTCATTTAATCACTAATCAGAAATGCGGGTTACTACAGGCATGGCATCATTTGAGGCTCTTTATGGACGTCTTTGTCGTACACCTTTGTTTTGGGACGAGGTTGGCGAGCGTCAGGTTGAAGGTCCTCAGATGATTCAACAGATGATTGATGCAGTAGAATTGATCCGACATAGGGTTAAGGCAGCCCAGGATTGACAGGCTAGCTACGAGAACACTCACCGCAGGCCGCTTCATTTTGAGGTAGGAGAGTATGTTTTCTTGTGTGTGTCACCTTTTCGGAAGGTGATGAGGTTTGGTCGCAAGGGTAAGCTGAAACCTAGATTTATTGGTCCTTTCGATATTCTCGAGAAGGTTGGGGATGTGGCTTATCGTCTGGCCTTGCCACCTGATCTTTCGGAGATCCACGATGTGTTCCACGTGTCCTTGTTGAGGCAGTATGTGGCGGACGAGTCGCATATTTTTCATCCGACCGAGGTAAAGGTAGATCGAGATCTATCATATGTGAAGAAACCCCTAAGGATTCTTGACAGGAAGGACAAGGTACTTCGTAACAAGCGCATACCATTGGTTATGGTATAGTGGCAGCGCAGAGGTACAGAGGAAGCTACTTGGGAGTTGGAGAGCCGGATGTTAGCCAAGCACCCCGAGTTATTTTGAGATTTTTTACTTCATTGTATCGAGTTTGTGCTTATTCAATTGTAATAAAGAAAATTGGGTTGGCTATTTATGTTTTCCTCTAAGACTTAAATTTCTAGGACGAAATTTCTTAAGTGGGGGAGAATGTAGTAACCCGCATTTCTGATTAGTGATTAAATGAGTAATTAATCACGTGATCATGTTTAGATTAATTAAAACATGATTAAGTAAGTTCTTGTTGGGATAACGGACTTCAAAAATGAATTCAGAGCACTCGAATTAGTTAAATTGGTTCAGCAGGATCGGACGGTCCGAAGGGAAAGTTCGGACGATCCAAAGTAGGATCGGAAGCTCCGTGCCAGGATCGGAGGCTCCGATCGAGTTCGGACGCTCTGTCGGCAAGATCGAAGGCTCCGATCTGGACCAGAGCACACATCATCGCTTACGTCAGCAAGGTGACATCATGGCTGACGTAATATTTAGCGATCGGATGCTCCGAAGGTGCGATCAGAGGTTCCGATCGAGTTTGGACGGTCCGAACCGGGTTCGGAGGCTCCAAACGTTGCCTATAAATAGAGGGTCCGAGAATTCATTTTCTCGCACCAGTTTCCTCTCTTTTCTCTTGATTCCTAAGCCTTCTAACTCAGATCTAGGGAGATCTAGGCATCCTACGGGGAATTCGGAAGTGGCTTAGTAATCTAGATGTCGTCGCGAAGCTTTGGCCTAGTTTTGAGGCTATCGTCAGCAAAGGGCTAACGACGAACGCAGATATAGCTTTGGCATCCTAAAAATATTTAGGAGTATGCAATAGCTTAATTAAAGCCTTTAGAGCTTAATTGTTAATGCATGGATATTTGCATTGTAGTAGCAGTAGACTGGACTAGTAGGCTTGGAGTTTAGGTCAGTGGAGCTAGGTTTGACCAGCAGTGTTTGAGGTACGTAAGTACTGACCGAGATGGCCGGCATGATATATTTTCTTATATGTTGCATGAGTATGTGCTATATGTTTTATCATGTTTTAGCATATTTTACCGTCTTAGCACATACATGATTTTACGTGTGACTGCATCCGGAGAGATGTGAGTCATTGACAGTCTCCATAGGAAACAATGATCTCATTTTTGACTCGAGTCAGGTATGACAGTTTTCATATGAGGCTTGTATCCTATTTTGGATTCGGGTCAGGATGGGGTTGGCTCAGCCCTGATATGGAATATACGAGTACCCCGCGGAGTAGCTCTCTAGCCAGTACTGTATATTCCCGGCGCCATGAGCAAGTGTTTTCACTTGAGTTTTAAATCATTTGTGTGCGCATATTTGTATTTATATCATTTCTTCGTATTGAGCGTTCTAGCTCACGCCCCTGTGTTTGGGTATCGTGTACCTTGTGGCGGGGCAGGTTTGAGGCTGGACGATCCAGGCGGTTCTCAGCAGGATTGAGCTTGGGGAGTGCGAGGTTGTAGAGGGTAGAGATTTATTTACCATGAACCTTCGATTTGGTTGTATAACAGTATTCGTACACTTGTGATAACGTCGGTTGTATTCTGCCGATTGGATTTGTTGTATTTTAATTATCCGCTCTTTACACTTTAAAGCTTTTAATGCGTGCTCTTTTACTATAACTCTGATTAGGTAGTGGATCCGGGTTAGGTCACTACAGATAGAGAAGGTCCGAGCAGGTCATCAGTCAGAGTTTCAGGTCAGGGATGATGTTTTGTTTGTAAATAACCATATTGTTGTACCCGACATTTCTGAATTGAGACAGCGTATTCTTCGAGAGGCGCATTGCAATCGGTTCAGTGTTCATCCTGGAGGCCGAAAGATGTATAATGACTTGAAGACTCAGTTCTGGTGGAAACAGTTGAAAGGAGATGTCACGAGGTTTGTATCCCGTTGTCTGAATTGTCAACAGGTGAAAGCTGAGAGGAAGAAGCACGGAGTATTATTGCACAGTTTGCCTGTCCCGGAATGGAAATGGGATCATATCTCAATGGATTTTGTCACGAAGCTACCACGTTCAGTCAGAGGTTGTGATGCAATTTGTGTTGTGATTGACCGGTTGACAAAATCTGCTTGTTTCATTCCTTACCGTATGACATACCGTCACGATCAGATGGCCGAGTTGTATGTCAGAGAGGTAATGAGATTGCACGGCGTGCCGAAGTCGATAGTATCAGACAGAGATTCGAGGTTCACTTCTCACTTTTGGCACAGTTTGCAGGAGGCATTGGGTACTCGTTTGCACTTAAGCACAGCATATCACCCTCAGACCGACGGTCAGTCCGAGCGTACAATCCAGACTTTGGAGGATATGCTTCGCGCTGTAGTGCATGATTTTGGATCAGGTTGGCAGGAGTCCTTGCCTCTAGTGGAGTTTTTGTATAATAACAGCTTCCAGGCGAGTATTGGAATGGCACCTTTTGAAGCTTTGTACGGGAAGAAGTGCAGATCTCCGTTATTTTGGGATGAGATTTCAGAATCACCTGAGTTGGGTCCAGATATGATTCGCGATATGGCAGAGCAGGTGAAGTTGATCCGAGTCAGAATGAAGATAGCCCAAGATCGACAAGACAAGTATGCGAATGTTAGACGCAGACCACTGTGTTTTGAGCAGGGAGACCGTGTGTTTCTGAAGATTTCTCCTTTCCGAGGCACTGTCAGATTTGGGAAGAGAGGAAAATTGTCTCCGAGGTTCATTGGTCCGTATGAGATTCTGGAGAAGATAGGCGATCTTTCCTATATGATTGTTCTTCCTCCATCTCTTTCAGGCATCCACGATGTGTTTCACGTTTCGATGCTATGGAAATATCATCCGGATCCGTCTCACGTTCTTCAGCCAGACGAGACCGAACTTGATGAGACTCTGAGTTACTTCGAGCGACCGATTCAGATTCTAGACAAAAAAGAGAAGCAGCTCAGAAGAAAGTCGATTTCGTTAGTGAAGATTCAGTGTAGTCGTCACGAAGTTGAGGATGCGACTTGGGAGACCGAATCCAAGATGAGACAGCGATTTCCAGAGTTGTTCGATTGATGTGAGTTCGTCTTTCGTTTGGTTCTTTCTTGTTCAGTCTGTGATCTGTCAGATTTCGAGGACGAAATCGAATATTAGAGGGGGAGAATTGTAATGCCCCGATTTTAATATAATTGAGTTTAATCGAGATAATCAGAGTTTTTTTGTGATTGAGGATCGTTTTGATATTTAGCAGGGGGTTACGTTGCAAGATTGGAGAAATAAAGGACTGAAATGCAAAAGTTGGATTTTATATATTATCTTAGCCTAGTTGACCAAGTCTTCCCATCACATCACATCATCTCTCCTTCCCTCCTTCCTCTCCTTCCATCGATCGAACCCGGAAGCCATAGCAAAATCGATTTCCAAGCTTTTCTTTCCGTTCGATTCGCTCGATCCGACCGTTAGATTTTCATTCCGAGTTGAGATTCACGATCACCGCAATGAGGGCTTCATTCTGACGTAAGTTTTGCTACGATCTCTTGAACTTTGATTTTGTTGAGTGGTCAGAATTTGATAATATTGGAATATGTTGTTCTTGAGCTAGTATAGATAGTGTATTCGAAGTCGGTTTGGAAAAAGAACGAAGTTTGGATTTTATATGATTTTTGAGGCATTAATTCGAATATGGTGATTTTGATTGAAGTTGGATTTGAGTTGTTTTAATGGTTTGTGATGATGATTGAGTTATTGTGATGTTGTTGGATGGTTTGTATTTTCGGATAGTTAGTTTATAGTCGTTATGCCATCGAAATCGAGTTTGAGTTATCGGTTTTGGTTCGGTTTGAATTGTATATCGAATTTGATTGAGTTTGAACTCCGAGTTGATATCGAATCCGTGTCTCGATGTTTTGACAGTTGATTAGAGATTGGAATTGGAGGACTTGGAGATCGGTTACCAATCGAAGAGTTGGAAGACGGTATAGATTGTTTGATTTATCGACTTTGAGTTTCGAATTGTTTAGAGTTTGAACCGAGTTATCTTGTTTGACAGGTTTTCTTGAAGCCTCGAGAAAAAAGGTAAAAGATTACATCGATTCGAATGAGGTTGAATACTCGAGTTTGATTGATTTTCAAGCCCCAACAATCACATACTGCATGTTATTTGTTTGTGTGAACTTGACTGATTATTCCTCTACACTTGCATTCATATTGAGCCGATTATTTGATTCGTTTTGAATATAGATGATTTAGGGAGCTATATTGAAGTGGCTTTGGATTTCGAGTTTTTCCAAGTGCCAGAATACTTATTATAATTGCTCTGAAGTCTAGCGGTTGAGTTAAATGACATCCATCCCGAATGGGTGTGTCGGTGAGTTGTTGTGAAGACTTGGCCCCGGGATCCCAACCAAATACTGGTTGACATTTCGATTATCTGACTTGATAGTCCCGAGTTTGAAATCATGCATACATCCACTCTCATTTGTATTGATTGATGAATGTTACATTTCAAGGTGGAATGTTTAACTGATATTGTATGCCTGTTTCTTTTACTTAGAAATTAGATTTCTAACCGGATTATTCCGGTTGTTGTCTTTGTTTTGTATGTGTAACTTGGCAACAGGAGGATCAGGAGCTGGACCGAGTCGTCCTGGTTAACTTGGGGGTGAGATTGATAGAAGTGAGACTCCGGGTCTGTGAGACCTCGATTCCAAACAACTAATCTCGGGATTAAACAACAATAAGGCATACAATAACCAAAGGTTAAAAGCAATAAGATTTTTTTTTTAAAATAGTGCCTCGCTTGATCGGTAAGATATTACCGATCGAGCAAGCCAAAAACACAAAAGGTTCTGCCCGAGAAAACCAGCCCTCGCTCGATCTGTAAGATCTTGCGGATCGAGCGAGCCACAAAATTTCCAAAACAGAACTGCATCAAAATGCCCTCGCGATCCGCAAGATCTTGCGGATCGAGCGGTGATAGAAACAGAGCAAAAACAACAGAAATCATGCTAGAACTTGAGTCCAAAACCAACAACATTTTATCATGCATTACAATCACAAGTTCTCCAACTAATACATGAAATTCTAGGGTTACACAACTGCTCAAAAGTATTGGATTTGTAACGACAAACTTTCAACACAGCTCGCATAATCAATACAATAACCTAACGAAGTTCGATATCTAAACATGTTCAAATACAACTAGGTAGACATGCTGACACGACTTCTAAACCGAGTCTCACTACTAGCTCTCCCTCTTGTTGCTAACCAGGCCTTCGCTGACTTGGTCCTACCCCACCTGTTGCCAAGTACACATACAAAACAAAGCAACAACCGGATAAACCGGTGAGAATGACATTCCCAGTAAAAAAAAGATAACAAGTGTTGAATATACAACATGCTATCAAAACAACATATTCAAGTCGAAGCTAATGATATGCATGTCTTTAAAACCAGGATATCAATTCTGATAAACAAGGGAGTGCTGCTCTGCTTTTGGGATCCCGAGGATGAGACCACGTAACGACTCACCGACTCTCCCAATCGAGGTGGTGCCACGTATCCCACTCCTCTAGACTTTGAGCAACCATAATGAGTATGCAGCGCACTAGGCGAAATACTACAACCTAGGCCACTCAGTCATAGTTCCCAAACGTCTAAACAAAAAGGGCGGTTCTGCCCGCTGAAATCAAAGTAGGCTCAAGATGAATGCATAACAGAACATAAACATAAGCCACATAACAAAACTCAATCAATCAAAAAAATACAAGTTCCACATGCTAGAACAAGTATCGATGCAATATGTGATTTGAAAAGGGAAACTCGAGAACCTACAGTCTGAGTATGCTATCCCGCTACGATGACTGCTTTTACCTTTCAATGCAGTAGTTCCAACTTCTGGAAAGCTACAACAAAAGATTGTATCAAAGTCTAACCAATCTAAACAACAACAAGGCTCAAGGTAATTCTCTATACCGTTCTTCATCCAAAACTCTAAAACGAACAATTGCTGTTAACCTTGAGTTTGACAAGCTCCAAATGAATCTGTTCAGATACAAATAAATGATCAATAACCATGATCAACTTACAAGCCGAGATCACAACTCAAAGACGGTTCGAAATCCCCAAAACTCAAACCAATGGCATAACGGCTATAAACTGAACAAACCGGAAATGCAGACAGAAGTTCAATACTGATATAATCTCATAACAATGCTAATACCACAACAACAAGGCAATCCCAACAAATCTCAAAACTCAAACTTTAGAAAATGGCTTCCAAAAAATATAACAATTCCGAACGTCGCTCTATTTAAAAACCGACAGATAATAAACGATCAGAACACTGTAGAGAACAACATACTCGAAACTAGAATGATTCTAACAAAATCAAAATACTAGAATGTATCTGATCGTAGAAAAACTTACGATAGAACGAAGATCTCGCGGCAGTGATCGCTAATCTGCCTTCAGAAATAATTTCCAACGGACGGATCGAGCACGGACTGAAAACCCAAAGCTTGGAATGAGAAGTTGGCGGCTCTAATGGAGGAGGCGTGCAATGAGGAAGAAGGAGAAAATTTTTCCAATCAAATCCAAGTGTAGATAATATATAAAAATCAATATTTGCGTTTTAGTCCTTGAAATTTCTAAAATTTGCAAAAAGGACCCTGATCAAAATCAAACCGGCTCGAGAACTCTGTAATCTCTGATTAACTCAAATAAACTCATTTAAGATAAAAATGGGGCGTTACAATTCTCCCCCACTAAGAAAAGATTTCGTCCTCGAAATCAACGAGAACAACAACTCATAAGTTATAATAAAGAACTAAAGGCAGTAAGAAGAACTCACGTCATCCGAATAACTCCGGAAATCGCTGTCTCATGTCAGACTCTGTCTCCCAAGTCGCTTCCTCGACTCCGTGACAGCTCCACTGCACTTTCACCAACGGAATCAACTTGGTTCTGAGTTGCTTTTCTTTCCGATCAAGGATCTGAATCGGTCGTTCAAAATAGCTCAGAGTCTCGTCTAACTTGGCTTCATCAGGCTGAAGGATATGAGAAGGATCTGGATGATACTTTCGCAAGTGCAAGTCTGTAGGCAAGATCGCCTATCTTCTCGAGGATCTCGTACGGCCCGATGAATCTAGGAGATAACTTCCCTCTCTTTCCGAATCTGACAGTGCCTCTGAAAGGAGAAATCTTAAGGAATACACGGTCTCCCTGCTCAAAACTCAGAGGTCTACGTCTGACGTTCGCATACTTTGCCTGTCTATCCTGAGCTGACTTAATTCTAGACTGAATGTGTAAATGCCCGTACCCTAATTGAGTAATTAAAGGATTAATGCTAATTAATTGAATTGGGTATCGGACGGATCGGAAACTCCGAAGGCACGATCGGAAGCTCCGAACAGGATCGGAAGCTCCGATGAGCGATCGGAGGCACCGATGTTATTACGTCAGGCATGACGTGTGGTTGGATCGGAAGCTCCGATCACCCCTATCCGGAGTCAACAAGTGATATTTTGACACGTGGAAGATCAGGATCTTCGGAAGCTCCGATGGCAGGATCGGACGTTCCGATCGAGGTTCGGACGTTCCGATCAAGGATCGGAAGTTCCGATCGTTGTCTATAAATAGAAGGTCGGGGCTTTACTTTCATTTTCCAATTCCGAGTTCTCCTTTCCTTTCTAGTCCTTTTGGAGCTGTTCTAGTCTTCTTAGGCTTGGTCCGGAGGTCGGCGAGGAGTTCGGTGGTCGTAGCGGAGTTGTGCCCAAGTTCTGGAGGCATCGACATCAAAGGGCTAACGACGGACAAAGGTATAGCTTTTGCTTCCTATAAATATTTAGGAGTATGCAATAGCTTAGTTAAGGCTTTTAGAGCACTTTAATGATAGTAGTATCATTTGGAAGTGTAGAGCAGACTATAGGCGTGGACCTAGAGTTGGTAGAGCTTGCACTGTTTTGAGGTACAAAAGTACTGTTCGAGATATCCTGACTGAGTATGCATGTATTATGTGACTGCATGATTTATATGCCATGATATTATGCTGAATTCATCTGCATCTTGCTGTATCTCTTTCGAGATGTCTGTTAGTAGGGTTGTACCCTATCCTGTTAGTGGATGGACTTCCATCGATTTGGGTCCGGCGTATCCACGGTTATCTCGGTATGGGAGCCACCTCCTGAAGCGACGACACAACGTGCTACATACCAGGGCCCGGTCTGTCTCTGTTATCTGATCCTTGACCTCGAGTCTATAGGGAGTTCACTTTGCATGCATGTATACTCATACTCTCGCACTGAGCGTTTTATGCTCACGTCTCGTACTCTGTATTTTCTGGACACCCTATTCCATGGCGCAGGTTTGCGTTTGGACAAGGAGGGTGGATCCTAGAGAGGCTAGTCAGCGGTTGGCCGGCTGGAGCTTCGCTTAGGTTTTATTACTGTTGTTTGGGTTTATACAACTATTCGATTTGGTTGTATATTATTGGATAAATTACAGATTCCTTTACTTGGGATTGTATAATGTTTATGGTTTCCGCAGTTTTATTCTGATATCTGTTTCATTAAGTTAATTGCATGCCTAAGCTCTGTTTAGTAGGTAATCCGGGTAAGGGTCACTACATTTATGGTATCAGAGCATGCAAAAGATTTCTTGGGATTTAGTCTCATCTTGAGGTATTTTTGTAGATGTCAAATCGTGACGACCAGAGTTCTCATGGCAGTGTTGGTGGGCGTTGGGGTGATGCCGACCGGGAGCCTCGTCGAGAACGGCGTCATCGTCACCATGACGACGAGCGTTTCACTGTGCGTCGATTCTTAGCTATGGGTCCTAAGCCCTTAGTTGGAGGTGAGTCTCCGGAGGATGCGGAGAACTGGTTAGACCGCATGGAGACAACTTTTCAGACTTTCGAATGCACCGATGAGCAGAAGGTGGAGACCCTTGGCTATCTTCTGGATGGGCGTGCGCGCAGGTGGTGGAGGTTTACTTCTGCACCTTTTGTTACGGCGAGAGGAGTGGCCACCTGGGCCGAGTTCCACACAGCTTTCCAAAAGCGGTATTTTCCTCCTGCACTCCGTCAGTCGAAGGCAGGCGAGCTACTGAGTCTGCGACAAGGAGCCATGTCTATCGATGAGTATCAGCAGAGGTTCTTTGATCTGCTATCCTATTGCCCCGAGATTGCTGATAGCTCAGAGATGAAGTATAATCTGTTCCTTCAGGGCCTTAACCCTGAGATCCATGACCGTGTGGCGGTTGGCGACGACATGTCCTACGAGGGTTTCGTGAGCCGTTGTCACCAGGCGGAGGACAGCATTCGGCGGAACAGGTCTTTCCCTCAGTCGAGGCCTGCTAGTTCTTTGGGTCCCCGTGCCCAAACTTTCAAGAAGTCTGGATCTTCTTCTTCCTCTGGTTCTGGAGGTGTTGTCCGTTTCGGTAAGAAGGACAAGTGTGATCACTGTGGAAAGAACCATCCATCCGACAAGTGCCGTAGAGCTTCTGGAGCTTGTTTCCATTGTGGAGAGACTGGTCATATCCGGAGAGATTGTCCACTGTCTGGGGGAGGCGGTTCTGGTTCTGGTTCAGGATCGGGTTCTCAGGCCACCGTACAGCAGAGGTCGCAGGGACAGTCTGCTGGGAGTTCCCATTTGAAGCCACGAGCTTCTGGCCAGGTGTTTGCCCTGAGACATGATCAGGCTGTGGAGGAGAATGAGAAAGTCATCGCAGGTACATTTCTGCTTTATGGTATACCTGCTCTTGTACTTATTGACACTGGTGCATCTCATTCCTTCATTTTTGCACGTTTTGTTAAGAGGCATAAGTTACCATGCATTGCACTAGACGTAGTAATGTCTGTTTCTAATCCGACGGGCCAATCTGCTTTGGCTAAGCGTCTAGTGATGGGTTGCCCTTTAGATTTCGAAGGGAACATTCTGTTAGCGAATCTCATGGTCCTGGCGATGGATGACTTTGATTGCATTCTGGGAATAGATATGTTGACTACCTATCGAGCTTCAGTGGACTGTTATCAGAGATTAGTATGCTTTCATCCGGAAGGGAGTGAGAGCTGGTTTTTCTATGGTGAGGGAGCGCGACCCCCGATGCCTTTGGTATCAGCTTTGAGAGCCTGTCGAGCTCGGGAGTCTGGCGGGAAAGGCTACCTTATCTATGCAGTTGATTTGTCCGCTGAGAGTATTGGGATAGAGAGCATTCCTGTTGTGGATGAATTTCCAGATGTGTTTCCTGATGAGATTCCGGGTTTTCCTCCTACTAGGGAAGTCGAGTTTGGCATAGAGTTGATGTCGGGTACTTCGCCTATTTCTAGAGCACCGTATCGTCTGGCTCCGTCAGAGATGCGTGAGTTGAAGAATCAGCTACAGGATCTTTTGGACAAGGGGTACATTCGTCCTAGTGTATCTCCTTGGGGAGCTCCTGTTCTCTTCGTGAGGAAGAAAGATGGGTCGATGCGGCTGTGCATTGACTATCGGCAGCTGAATCGAGTCACTGTGAAAAACAAGTATCCGTTGCCTCGCATTGATGACTTGTTTGACCAGCTGCAGGGCAAGTCAGTTTACTCCAAGATTGACTTGAGATATGGGTATCATCAGTTGAGAGTCCGTGATCAGGATGTAGCCAAGACTGCATTCCGTACTCGCTATGGGCATTACGAGTTTCTAGTGATGCCATTTGGTTTGACTAATGCGCCGGCTATATTCATGGATTTGATGAACCGTGTCTTCAGGGAGTATTTGGAAAAGTTTGTCGTGGTCTTCATTGATGACATCTTGGTGTATTCACGTAATACGGAAGAGAATGTTTCTCACTTGCGGTTAGTACTGCAGACTCTTCGAGATGAGCGGTTGTATGCCAAGCTGAGCAAGTGTGAGTTATGGATGGATAGAGTGGTCTTTCTTGGCCATATCATATCCAGGGAAGGGATTTCTGTTGATCCAAGCAAGATTGAAGCGGCATCCACGATGTGTTTCACGTTTCGTTGCTATGGAAATATCATCCGGATCCGTCTCACGTTCTTCAGCCAGACGAGGCCGAACTTGACGAGACTCTGAGTTACTTCGAGCGACCGATTCAGATTCTTAACAAAAAAGAGAAGCAGCTCAGAAGCAAGTCGATTTCGTTAGTGAAGATTCAGTGGAGTCGTCACGGAGTTGAGGATGCGACTTGGGAGACCGAATCCGAGATGAGACAGCGATTTCCAGAGTTGTTCGATTGAGGTGAGTTCGTCTTCCGTTTGGTTCTTTCTTGTTCAGTCTGTGATCTGTCAGATTTCGAGGACGAAATCGAATATTAGAGGGGGAGAATTGTAATGCCCCGATTTTAATATAATTGAGTTTAATCGAGATAATCAGAGTTTTTTTGTGATTGAGGATCGTTTTGATATTTAGCAGGGGGTTACGTTGCAAGATTGGAGAAATAAAGGACTGAAATGCAAAATTTGGATTTTATATATTATCTTAGCCTAGTTGACCAAGTCTTCCCATCACATCACATCATCTCTCCTTCCCTCCTTCCTCTCCTTCCATCGATCGAACCCGGAAGCCATAGCAAAATCGATTTCCAAGCTTTTCTTTCCGTTCGATTCGCTCGATCCGACCGTTAGATATTCATTCCGAGTTGAGATTCACGATCACCGCAACGAAGGCTTCATTCTGACGTAAGTTTTGCTACGATCTCTTGAACTTTGATTTTGTTGAGTGGTCAGAATTTGATAATATTGGAGTATGTTGTTCTTGAGCTAGTATAGATAGTGTATTCGAAGTCGGTTTGGAAAAAGAACGAAGTTTGGATTTTATATGATTTTTGAGGCATTAATTCGAAAATGGTGATTTTGATTGAAGTTGGATTTGAGTTTTTTTAATGGTTTGTGATGATGATTGAGTTATTGTGATGTTTTTGGATGGTTTGTATTTCCGGATAGTTAGTGTATAGCCGTTATGCCATCGAAATCGAGTTTGAGTTATCGGTTTTGGTTCGATTTGAATTTTATATCGAATTTGATTGAGTTTGAACTCCGAGTTGATATCGAATCCGTGTCTCGATGTTTTGACAGTTGATTAGAGATTGGAATTGGAGGACATGGAGATCGGTTACCAATCGAAGAGTTGGAAGACGGTATAGATTGTTTGATTTATCGACTTTGAGTTTTGAATTGTTTAGAGTTTGAACCGAGTTATCTTGTTTGACAGGTTTTCTTGAAGCCTCGAGAAAAAGGTAAAAGATTACATCGATTCGAATGAGGTTGAATACTCGAGTTTGATTGATTTTCGAGCCCCAAAAATCACATACTGCATGTTATTTGTTTGTGTGAACTTGACTGATTATTCCTCTACACTTGCATTCATATTGAGCCGATTATTCGATTCGTTTTGAATATAGATGATTTAGGGAGCTATATTGAAGTGGCTTTGGATTTCGAGTTTTTCCAAGTGCCAGAATACTTCTTATAGTTGCTCTGAAGTCTAGAGGTTGAGTTGAATGACATCCATCCCGAATGGGTGTGTCGGTGAGTTGTTGTGAAGACTTGGCCCCGGGATCCCAACCGAATATTGGTTGACATTTCGATTATCTGACTTGATAGTCCCGAGTTTGAAATCATGCATACATCCACTCTCATTTGTATTTATTTATGAATGTTACATTTCAAGGTGGAATGTTTAACTGATATTGTATGCCTGTTTCTTTTACTTAGAAATTAGATTTCTAACCGGATTATTCCGGCTGTTGTCTTTGTTTTGTATGTGTAACTTGGCAACAGGAGGATCAGGAGCTGGACCGAGTCGTCCTGGTTAACTTGGGGGTGATATTGATAGAAGTGAGACTCCGGGTCTGTGAGACCTCGATTCCAAACAACTAATCTCGGGATTAAACAACAATAAGGCATACAATAACCAAAGGTTAAAAGCAATAAGATTTTTTTTTTAAAATAGTGCCTCGCTTGATCGGTAAGATCTTACCGATCGAGCGAGCCAAAAACCCAAAAGGTTCTGCCCGAGAAAACCAGCCCTCGCTCGATCCGTAAGATCTTGCGGATCGAGCGAGCCACAAAATTTCCAAAACAGAACTGCATCAAAATGCCCTCGCGATCCGCAAGATCTTGCGGATCGAGCGGTGATAGAAACAGAGCAAAAACAACAGAAATCATGCTAGAACTTGAGTCCAAAACCAACAACATTTTATCATGCATTACAATCACAAGTTCTCCAACTAATACATGAAATTCTAGGGTTACACAACCGCTCAAAAGTATTGGATTTGTAACGACAAACTTTCAACACAGCTCGCATAATCAATACAATAACCTAACGAAGTTCGATATCTAAACATGTTCAAATACAACTAGGTAGACATGCTGACACGACTTCTAAACCGAGTCTCACTACTAGCTCTCCCTCTTGTTGCTAACCAGGCCTTCGCTGACTTGGTCCTGCCCCACCTGTTGCCAAGTACACATACAAAACAAAGCAACAACCGGATAAACCGGTGAGAATGACATTCCCAGTAAAAAAAAACATAACAAGTGATGAATATACAACATGCTATCAAAACAACATATTCAAGTCGAAGCTAATGATATGCATGTCTTTAAAACCAGGATATCAATTCTGATAAACAAGGGAGTGCTGCTCTGCTTTTGGGATCCCGAGGATGAGACCACGTAACGACTCACCGACTCTCCCAATCGAGGTGGTGCCACGTATCCCACTCCTCTAGACTTTGAGCAACCATAATGAGTATGCTAGCACTAGGCGAAATACTACAACCTAGGCCACTCAGTCATAGTTCCCAAACGTCTAAACAAAAAGGGCGGTTCTGCCCGCTGAAATCAAAGTAGGCTCAAGATGAATGCATAACAGAACATAAACATAAGCCACATAACAAAACTCAATCAATCAACAAAATACAAGTTCCACATGCTAGAACAAGTATCGATGCAATATGTGATTTGAAAAGGGAAACTCGAGAACCTACAGTCTGAGTATGCTATCCCGCTACGATGACTGCTTTTACCTTTCAATGCAGTAGTTCCAACTTCTGGAAAGCTACAACAAAAGATTGTATCAAAGTCTAACCAATCTAAACAACAACAAGGCTCAAGGTAATTCTCTATACCGTTCTTCGTCCAAAACTCTAAAACGAACAATTGCTGTTAACCTTGAGTTTGACAAGCTCGAAATGAATCTGTTCAGATACAAATAAAAGATCAATAACCATGATCAACTTACAAGCCGAGATCACAACTCAAAGACGGTTCGAAATCCCCAAAACTCAAACCAATGGCATAACGGCTATAAACTGAACAAACCGGAAATGCAGACAGAAGTTCAATACTGATATAATCTCATAACAATGCTAATACCACAACAACAAGGCAATCCCAACAAATCTCAAAACTCAAACTTTAGAAAATGTCTTCCAAAAAATATAACAATTCCGAACGTCGCTCTATTTAAAAACCGACAGATAATAAACGATCAGAACACTGTAGAGAACAACATACTCGAAACTAGAATGATTCTAACAACATCCAAATACTAGAATGTATCTGATCGTAGAAAAACTTACGATAGAACGAAGCTCTCGCAGCAGTGATCGC
Source organism: Henckelia pumila (assembly GCF_033568475.1). Lineage (NCBI taxonomy): Eukaryota > Viridiplantae > Streptophyta > Magnoliopsida > Lamiales > Gesneriaceae > Henckelia > Henckelia pumila. The sequence continues at coordinate 34,553,355 of NC_133120.1, read as the reverse complement.
TAATCTGCCTTCAGAAATAATTTCCAACGGACGGATCGAGCACGGACTGAAAACCCAAAGCTTGGAATGAGAAGTTGGCGGCTCTAATGGAGGAGGCGTGCAATGAGGAAGAAGGAGAAGATTTTTCCAATCAAATCCAAGTGTAGATAATATATAAAAATCAATATTTGCGTTTTAGTCCTTGAAATTTCTAAAATTTGCAAAAAGGACCCTGATCAAAATCAAACCGGCTCGAGAACTCTGTAATCTCTGATTAACTCAAATAAACTCATTTAAGATAAAAATGGGGCGTTACAATTCTCCCCCACTAAGAAAAGATTTCGTCCTCGAAATCAACGAGAACCACAACTCATAAGATATAATAAAGAACTAAAGACAGTAAGAAGAACTCACGTCATCCGAATAACTCCGGAAATCGCTGTCTCATGTCAGACTCTGTCTCCCAAGTCGCTTCCTCTGAATCGGTCGTTCAAAATAGCTCAGAGTCTCGTCTAACTCGGCTTCATCAGGCTGAAGGATATGAGAAGGATCTGGATGATACTTTCGCAGCATAGAGACGTGAAAAACATCGTGAATACCAGATAAAGACGGAGGAAGTGCAAGTCTGTAGGCAAGATCGCCTATCTTCTCGAGGATCTCGTACGGCCCGATGAATCTAGGAGATAACTTCCCTCTCTTTCCGAATCTGACAGTGCCTCTGAAAGGAGAAATCTTAAGGAATACACGGTCTCCCTGCTCAAAACTCAGAGGTCTACGTCTGACGTTCGCATACTTTGCCTGTCTATCCTGAGCTGACTTAATTCTAGACTGAATGTGTAATAGCCCGTACCCTAATTGAGTAATTAAAGGATTAATGCTAATTAATTGAATTGGGTATCGGAAGCTCCGATGAGCGATCGGAGGCACCGATGTTATTACGTCAGGCATGACGTGTGGTTGGATCGGAAGCTCCGATCACCCCTATCCGGAGTCAACAAGTGATATTTTGACACGTGGCAGATCAGGATCTTCGGAAGCTCCGATGGCAGGATCGGACGTTCCGATCGAGGTTCGGACGTTCCGATCAAGGATCGGAAGTTCCGATCGTTGTCTATAAATAGAAGGCCGGGGCTTCACTTTCATTTGCCAATTCCGAGTTATCCTTTCCTTTCTAGTCCTTTTGGAGCTATTCTAGTCTTCTCAAGCTTGGTCTGGAGGTCGGCGAGGCGTTCGGTAGTCGTAGCGGAGTTGTGCCCAAGTTCTGGAGGCATCGACATCAAAGGGCTAACGACGGACGAAGGTATAGCTTTTGCTTCCTATAAATATTTAGGAGTATGCAATAGCTTAGTTAAGGCTTTTAGAGCACTTTAATGATAGTAGTATCATTTGGAAGTGTAGAGCAGACTATAGGCGTGGACCTAGAGTTGGTAGAGCTTGCACTGTTTTGAGGTATGAAAGTACTGTTCGAGATATCCTGACTGAGTATGCATGTATTATGTGACTGCATGATTTATATGCCATGATATTATGATGCATTCATCTGCATCTTGCTGTATCTCTTTCGAGATGTCTATTAGTAGGGTTGTACCCTATCCTGTTAGTGGATGGACTTCCATCGATTTGGGTCCGGCGTATCCACGGTTATCTCGGTATGGGAGCCACCTCCTGAAGCGACGGCACAGCGTGCTACATACCAGGGCCCGGTCTGTCTCTGTTATCTGATCCTTGACCTCGAGTCTATAGGGAGTTCACTTTGCATGCATGTATACTCATACTCTCGCACTGAGCGTTTTATGCTCACGTCTCGTACTCTGTATTTTCTGGACACCCTATTCCATGGGGCAGGTTTGCGTTTGGACAAGGAGGGTGGATCCAAGAGGGGCTAGTCAGCGGTTGGCCGGCTGGAGCTTCGCTTAGGTTTTATTACTGTTGTTTGGGTTTATACAACTATTCGATTTGGTTGTATATTATTGGATAAATTACAGATTCCTTTACTTGGGATTGTATAATGTTTATGGTTTCCGCAGTTTTATTCTGATATCTGTTTCATTAAGTTAATTGCATGCCTAAGCTCTGTTTAGTAGGTGATCCGGGTAAGGGTCACTACATTTATGGTATCAGAGCATGCAAAAGATTTCTTGGGATTTAGTCTCATCTTGAGGTATTTTTGTAGATGTCAAATCGTGACGACCAGAGTTCTCATGGCAGTGTTGGTGGGCGTTGGGGTGATGCCGACCGGGAGCCTCGTCGAGAACGGCGTCATCGTCACCATGACGACGAGCGTTTCACTGTGCGTCGATTCTTAGCTATGGGTCCTAAGCCCTTAGTTGGAGGTGAGTCTCCGGAGGATGCGGAGAACTGGTTAGACCGCATGGAGACGACTTTTCAGACTTTCCAATGCACCGATGAGCAGAAGGTGGAGACCCTTGGCTATCTTCTGGATGGGCGTGCGCGCAGGTGGTGGAGGTTTACTTCTGCACCTTTTGTTACGGCGAGAGGAGTGGCCACCTGGGCCGAGTTCCGCAAAGCTTTCCAAAAGCGGTATTTTCCTCCTGCACTCCGTCAGTCGAAGGCAGGCGAGCTACTGAGTCTGCGACAAGGAGCCATGTCTATCGATGAGTATTAGCAGAGGTTCTTTGATCTGCTATCCTATTGCCCCGAGATTTCTGATAGCTCAGAGATGAAGTATAATCTGTTCCTTCAGGGCCTTAACCCTGAGATCCATGACTGTGTGGCGGTTGGCGACGACATGTCCTACGAGGGTTTCGTGAGCCGTTGTCACCAGGAGGAGGACAGCATTCGGCGGAACAGGTCTTTCCCTCAGTCGAGGCCTGCTAGTTCTTTGGGTCCCCGTGCCCAAACTTTCAAGAAGTCTGGATCTTTTTCTTCCTCTGGTTCTGGAGGTGTTGTCCGTTTCGGTAAGAAGGACAAGTGTGATCACTGTGGAAAGAACCATCCATCCGACAAGTGCCGTAGAGCTTCTGGAGCTTGTTTCCGTTGTGGAGAGACTGGTCATATCCGGAGAGATTGTCCACTGTCTGGGGGAGGCGGTTCTGGTTCTGGTTCAGGATCGGGTTCTCAGGCCACCGTATAGCAGAGGTCGCAGGGACAGTCTGCTGGGAGTTCCCATTTGAAGCCACGAGCTTCTGGCCAGGTGTTTGCCCTGAGACATGATCAGGCTGTGGAGGAGAATGAGAAAGTCATCGCAGGTACATTTCTGCTTTATGGTATACCTGCTCTTGTACTTATTGACACTGGTGCATCTCATTCCTTCATTTCTGCACGTTTTGTTAAGAGGCATAAGTTACCATGCATTGCACTAGACGTAGTAATGTCTGTTTCTAATCCGACGGGCCAATCTGCTTTGGCTAAGCGTCTAGTGATGGGTTGCCCTTTAGAGTTCGAAGGGAACATTCTGTTAGCGAATCTCATGGTCCTGGCGATGGACGACTTTGATTGCATTCTGGGAATAGATATGTTGACTACCTATCGAGCTTCAGTGGACTATTATCAGAGATTAGTACGCTTTCATCCGGAAGGGAGTGAGAGCTGGTTTTTCTATGGTGAGGGAGCGCGACCCCCGATGCCTTTGGTATCAGCTTTGAGAGCCTGTCGAGCTCTGGAGTCTGGTGGGGAAGGCTACCTTATCTATGCAGTTGATTTGTCCGCTGAGATTATTGGGATAGAGAGCATTCCTGTTGTGGATGAATTTCCAGATGTGTTTCCTGATGAGATTCCGGGTTTTCCTCCTGCTAGGGAAGTCGAGTTTGGCATAGAGTTGATGCCGGGTACTTCGCCTATTTCTAGAGCACCGTATCGTCTGGCTCCGTCAGAGATGCGTGAGTTGAAGAATCAGCTACAGGATCTTTTGGACAAGGGGTACATTCGTCCTAGTGTATCTCCTTGGGGAGCTCCTGTTCTCTTCGTGAAGAAGAAAGATGGGTCGATGCGGCTGTGCATTGACTATCGGCAGCTGAATCGAGTCACTGTGAAAAACAAGTATCCGTTGCCTCGCATTGATGACTTGTTTGACCAGCTGCAGGGCACGTCATTTTACTCCAAGATTGACTTGAGATCTGGGTATCATCAGTTGAGAGTCCATGATCAGGATGTAGCCAAGACCGCATTCCGTACTCGCTATGGGCATTACGAGTTTCTAGTGATGCCATTTGGTTTGACTAATGCGCCGGCTATATTCATGGATTTGATGAACCGTGTCTTCAGGGAGTATTTGGACAAGTTTGTCGTGGTCTTCATTGATGACATCTTGGTGTATTCACGTAATACGAAAGTGCATGTTTCTCACTTGAGGTTAGTACTGCAGACTCTTCGAGATGAGCGGTTGTACGCCAAGCTGAGCAAGTGTGAGTTCTGGATGGATAGAGTGGTCTTTCTTGGCCATATCATATCCAGGGAAGGGATTTCTGTTGATCCAAGCAAGATTGAAGCGGTACTTAATTGGTCGCGTCCGACGACAGTTGCTGAGATCCGTAGTTTCCTGGGTCTAGCAGGGTATTATCGTCGCTTCATTCTGAACTTCTCTCAGTTAGCTCGACCGTTGACGCAGCTTACCCGCAAGGGTGTGGATTTCGAGTAGTCCTCCGAGTGTGAGGAGAATTTCCGTGAGCTTCGACGGCGGTTGACTTCTGCGCCGGTGTTGGCATTACCGTCAGGATTTGGAGGGTATGTAGTTTACACGGATGCTTCTCTTCAGGGGTTAGGTTGTGTCCTGACTCATAATTGGCATGTGATCGCATACGCTTCTAGACAGCTGAAGCTTCACGAGGACAACTACCCAGTCCATGATTTGGAATTGGCAGCCATTGTGTTCGCTTTGAAGATCTGGCGTCATTATCTTTATGGCGAGAAATTTGATATCTTCACCGACCATAAGAGTCTCAAGTATTTGTTCACTCAGGCAGAGTTGAACATGAGGCAGAGACGTTGGATGGATTTGCTTAAGGACTATGATTGCGAGATTAAGTACCATCCGGAAGCTGCTAATCTCACCGCTGATGCTTTGAGTCGCAAGGTGCGACTATCCGCACTTCAGACTTGTTCGATGTCTAGTGCGATCAGGGACTGTTGTACTTCAGGTTATACCTTCAAGCATAAGAAAGGTATGCAGAGTATCCAGATGTTTGCGATATTATCTGAGCCAGCCTTGTATTCACGGATCCGAGATGCTCAGATGTCTGATTCGAAGACCCAGCGTTTAGCTCTTCTAGCTAACGAGGGTAGCTCGTCTGGATTTCATTATCAGTCAGATGGCTTTCTGTGTTTGTCTGGTAGGCTTGTGATTCCGCAGAACGAAGAGTTGCGAGAGGAGATTTTGTCTCAGGCACATCGCACTAAGTTGAGTATTCACCCTGGGAGCAACAAGATGTACAAGGATCTACGTACTCGTTTCTGGTGGAAGGGAATGAAACGCAGTGTTTATCAGTTTGTTTCGAGATGTTTGGTGTGTCAACAGGTCAAGGCAGAGCACCGACGACCTGGAGGATTGCATCACAGTCTGCCTATTCCTGAATGGAAATGGGAGTTTATCACAATGGACTTTGTGACCCATTTGCCGGTATCTCCGAAGAACTGTGATGCTATCTGGGTTGTGGTGGACCGACTCACCAAGTCAGCACATTTCATTGCCTATAGCCGGGAGTACAATGTGGATCGTATGGCACGGTTATACATTCAGGAGATCGTTCGACTTCATGGAGTGCCTGTGAGCATTGTCAGCGATCGGGACCCCAGGTTTACTTCTAGATTCTGGGGGAGTGTTCAGCGTGCGATGGGTACTACTCTCAGTTTGAGTACAGCCTATCATCCGGAGACTGATGGTCAGTCAGAGCGCACTATCCGTACTTTGGAGGATATGCTTAGAGCGTGCGTCATGGACTTTGGTTCAGCCTGGCAGGATCATTTGCCGTTGATCGAGTTCGCTTACAACAACAGCTATCACACTAGTATTGGGATGGCACCTTTTGAGGCGTTGTATGGGCGACGTTGTTGTACTCCACTCTTCTGGGAAGAAGTGGGGGAGAGACAGGCTGAGGGACCGGAGTTTATCCAGCAGGCGATAGACATTGTTGATCAGATCAAGAAACGGATTAAGACTGCACAGGATCGTCAGGCCAGCTATGCTAATATCAAGCGTAGGCCTTTGCAGTTCGAGGTCGGGGAGAAAGTGTTTCTGAGAGTGTCACCTTTCCGCAAGATTCTCAGATTTGGCCTTAAGGGCAAGTTGTCTCCCAGATTTATCGGTCCGTTTGAGATCTTGGAGAGCATTGGCGATTTGGCTTATCGACTAGCTTTGCCACCGCATTTATCCAGTATTCACGAAGTTTTCCACGTATCTCTGTTGCGACGGTATGTGGCGGATGAATCTCATATTCTACAGCGGTCTGAGGTTCAGGTAGACAAGGATTTGACTTATGTTGAGAAACCTCTTCGTATCCTGGATTATAAGGATAAGGTTTTACGGAACAAAGTCATCCCTTTGGTTTTAGTTCAGTGGCAGCGCCGAGGCACTGAGGAAGCTACTTGGGAGCTTGAGGAAAGGATGCGTAAAAACCATCCTGAGTTGTTTTGATTTCATTCTTTAAGTTGTATTCAGTTGCAGACTCTTTAAACGTTTGATTCGAATAAAGAATGTTTCTGATTTTTGTACTTTGCATTCGGTACTTAAGATCTATTTTTCGAGGACGAAATATCTTAAGTGGGGGAGAATGTAATAGCCCGTACCCTAATTGAGTAATTAAAGGATTAATGCTAATTAATTGAATTGGGTATCGGACGGATCGGAAGCTCCGAAGGCACGATCGGAAGCTCCGAACAGGATCAGAAGCTCCGATGAGCGATCGGAGGCACCGATGTTATTACGTCAGGCATGACGTGTGGTTGGATCGGAAGCTCCGATCAGGACCGGAAGCTCCGATCACCCCTATCCGGAGTCAACAAGTGATATTTTGACACATGGCAGATCAGGATCTTCGGAAGCTCCGATGGCAGGATCGGACGTTCCGATCGAGGTTCGGACGTTCCGATCAAGGATTGGAAGTTCCGATCGTTGTCTATAAATAGAAGGCCGAGGCTTCACTTTCATTTGCCAATTCCGAGTTCTTCTTTCCTTTCTAGTCCTTTTGGAGTTGTTCTAGTCTTCTCAGGCTTGGTCCGGAGGTCGGCGAGGCGTTCGGTAGTCGTAGCGGAGTTGTGCCCAAGTTCTGGAGGCATCGACATCAAAGGGCTAACGACGGACGAAGGTATAGCTTTTGCTTCCTATAAATATTTAGGAGTATGCAATAGCTTAGTTAAGGCTTTTAGAGCACTTTAATGATAGTAGTATCATTTGGCAGTGTAGAGCAGACTATAGGCGTGGACCTAGAGTTGGTAGAACTTGCACTGTTTTGAGGTACGAAAGTACTGTTCAAGATATCCTGACTGAGTATGCATGTATTATGTGACTGCATGATTTATATGCCATGATATTATGCTGCATTCATCTGCATCTTGCTGTATCTCTTTCGAGATGTCTGTTAGTAGGGTTGTACCCTATCCTGTTAGTGGATGGACTTCCATCGATTTGGGTCCGGCGTATCCACGTTTATCTCGGTATGGGAGCCACCTCCTGAAGCGACGGCACAGCGTGCTACATACCAGGGCCCGGTTTGTCTCTGTTATCTGATCCTTGACCTCGAGTCTATAGGGAGTTCACTTTGCATGCATGTATACTCATACTCTCGCACTGAGCGTTTTATGCTCACGTCTCGTACTCTGTATTTTCTGGACACCCTATTCCATGGGGCAGGTTTGCGTTTGGACAAGGAGGGTGGATCCAGAAGGGGCTAGTCAGCGGTTGGCCGGCTGGAGCTTCGCTTAGGTTTTATTACTGTTGTTTGGGTTTATACAGCTATTCGATTTTGTTGTATATTATTGGATAAATTACAGATTCCTTTACTTGGGATTGTATAATGTTTATGGTTTCCGCAGTTTTATTCTGATATCTGTTTCATTAAGTTAATTGCATGCCTAAGCTCTGTTTAGTAGGTGATCCGGGTAAGGGTCACTACAGAATGACCTTAGCTTGCTCTGCCATATCTCTAAGCAAATCCGGTCCCAAATCTGGTGACTCGGACAAGTCGTCCCAAAACAACGGAGATCGGCATTTCTTACCGTACAATGCCTCAAAAGGCGCCATACCGATACTCGCATGGAAGCTGTTGTTGTAAGAAAACTCAACAAGAGGCAAAGAGTCATGCCAACTAGTGCCAAAGTCTAGCACTACCGCTCGCAGCATATCCTCTAACGTCTGGATAGTCCGCTCTGACTGTCCATCCGTCTGAGGATGATAAGATGTACTCAGATGCAATCGAGTACCAAGTGCCTCCTAAAGACTATGCCAGAAGTGCGAAGTGAATCTAGGATCTCTGTCTGAAACGATCGACTTCGGCACACCATGCAATCTCACAACATTGCTAACATACAACTCAGCCATCTGATCATGACGATACGTCATCCTTTACGGAATAAAACAAGCAGACTTCATCAATCGGTCGATCACTACCCAAATAGCATCGCATCCTCGAACGGATCGTGGTAGCTTCATGACAAAATCCATAGAAATGTGATCCCATTTCCATTCAGGAACAGATAGACTGTGCAAAAGACCTCCTGGTCGCTTCCGCTCTGCTTTCACCTGCTGACAATTCAAACACCGAGATACAAACCTCGCTACGTCGCTCTTCATTCTCTTCCACCAAAAATGAATCTTCAGATCGTTGTACATCTTACGACCTCCAGGATGAATACAAAACCGACTGCAATGAGCCTCTCGAAGAATACGCTGTCTCAATTCCGAAATATCAGGCACAACAACACGGTTATTCACAAACAAAACATCATTTCTAACCTGGAATTCATACTGATGTCCCGATCTGACTTTCTCTACTGAAACCTGAATGCTCGGCTCAGACTTCTGTGCTTCTCTGATTGCAAAAAACAACTCCGGCTCGGCTTGAATAGCAAACACTCTGATAGTCTCCCTATCTATTTCAAACTCTAAACCAGAAGTGCAACAATCATCGATCAACTGAGAAACACCAATAGTAGAAAGAGATAAAGAACATAGCTTTTGGCTCAAAGCATCTGCAACTGCATTTGACTTTCCCGGATAATACTTGATTTCACAGTCAAAATCCTTCAACAGATCTAACCATCTTCTCTGTCTCATATTCAGCTCTGCCTGTGAAAACAAGTACTTAAGGCTCTTATGGTCAGAAAATATCTCGAAAGACTCACCATAAAGATAGTGACGCCAGATCTTCAGAGAAAAGACGATCGCATCTAGTTCAAGATCATGAACCGGATAACGAGTCTCGTGCGGTTTCAGCTGCCTCGATGCATATGCTATCACATGCTTATGCTGCATAAGAACACAACCCAAGCCTTGGTTAGAAGCATCACAATAGACTATGAAACCTCCAGTACCCTTCGGAATAGAAAGAATTGGAGCACTGGTCAGTCTCCTCTTCAGATCAACAAAGCTAGCCTCACAATCTGCAGTCCAGACAAAAGGCGCATTCTTCTGAGTCAGTTGGGTAATCGGCTTGGCAATAGATGAGAAACCCTCGATGAAATGATGGTAATAACCAGCCAAACTCATGAAGCTTCGGATCTCAGGTACTGATGTCGGCCTAGGCCAATTCATTATCGCTTCGATTTTGCTGGGATCGACAGAAATCCCATCTTCAGAAATAATATGACCGATAAAGACAACTCGATCTAACCACAATTCACACTTAGACAGCTTGGCAAACTCAACTCGCAAAATCTGCAGTATGGTCCTCAAGTGCTCTGCATGGTCAGTATGGTTTTTCGAGTAGATAAGAATATCATCGATAAAGATAATGACGAACTCATCTAAATAACGCTGAAAGATACGGTTCATCAAACCCATAAAAACCGCTAGAGCATTAGTCAAACCGAATGGCATGACTATAAACTCAAAGTGACCATACCTCGTCCTAAATGTGATCTTAGGAACGTCTTCCTCTCGCACTCTCAACTGGTGATAACCTGACCTCAGATCAATCTTAGAGTAGACAGAAGAACCCTGCAGCTGATCAAAAAGGTCATCTATTCGGGGTAAAGGATACCTGTTCTTAACTGTAGCCTGATTCAATTGGCGGTAGTCGATACAGAGCCACATAGAACCATCCTTCTTCCGAACAAAATGCACAGGAGCACCCCAAGGCGATACACTAGGTCTGATGTATCCCTTGGCAATCAAATCCTCAAGCTGCTCCTTCAACTCTCTCAATTCAATAAGTGCCATACGATACGGAGCTTTGGAGATAGGTTGAGTACCTAACTCTCAATGCTGAATTCGATTTCTCGAATAGGTGGCAAACCAGGAACATCTTCCAGGAACACATCAGCAAAATCTCTAACCACTGGTAAGTCAACCAAAGCTGGGCTAGATTTCAGTACATCAACCGCATAAACCAAAAATCCTTCTGCACCTTTCTGTAGCAAACGAGTCATAGATAACACTGAAATCAAAGGAATTCTAGATCGAGAACCCTTACCAAAGAATTTCCACTCGTCTGCCATTTCAAGTCTGAACCTGACAACTTTCAGAAAACAATCGACTGTTGCCCTGTACTTGGTTAAAGCATCTATACCGACAATACAATCAAAAACTGACAGTCCAAGTACAATACAGTCGAATTCTAACAAATTTCCTTCAAAACACAGTTCACAGTTCCTGACTAATCTGACAGAAACAATTCCTCCACCCAAAGGTGAAGTAACAGCTACTACTGTAGGCAACAACTCAGTAGGCAAAGCATGCAATAACACAAATTTCTCAGAGATAAAGGAATAGGAAGCACCTGTATCTATCAAGACATGAGCAGAATAACCGAAAATCGAACAGTTACCTGCTATAACATCGTCAGGTGCTGCTTGAGCCTGATCCTCTGTCAGAGCAAAGACTCGTGCTTGCTGTCTTGGAGGCTGATTCGCACTAGAGTTAACTCCCTGTCTGTTCTGCTGCTGAGGCTGGAAAGAGTGCACTGCAGAAGACTGCCTCTCAGGCTGAGCTGCAGGTCTAGACGAACTCCCACTCTAAGCTCTATCTCTGTTACGCTAAGGGCACACCTTAGAGAAGTGTCCCGGCTGCTGAGAGGTGTTACAATTACCAAAGACTCCCACACACTGATCTGGTGAGTGTCTTCCTCCACACTTGCTGCAGTACAAGTATGATGACCCAGAACTCGGTCCTGAACCGAATTGCTTCGAACCACTGGAACTGGACGAACTGTTCCCCTGCCTTTTGAACTGCTTACCTCTTGCCTTGTACTGATCCTTTCTGTTTCCCCCACTGTTTCCACCTTCATACCTTTGTTGTTGGTTCTGATGCTGCGGTGGCTGATTCTGATACTGAGATGGTGGGTTCTGATACTGCCTCTATTGCTGAGGTGCTACCTGGTTACCTCTTTGCCTCCACAAGCCTCCTTCTGCTCCCTTTGCGTGATTCATGGCATCCGCAAAGTTGTTAGGCCTGTTGGTATTTACCAACGTGAAGACGTCGGGGTTCAAACCATTAATGAACTGATCTGCCTTAGTTTCTTCATCTCCGGCAATTAGCGGCGCAAAACGCAACAGACTATCAAACTTAGCCACGTACTCTTCAATGTTCAGATTCCCTTGCCTCAGGTTGGCAAACTCTGCTCCCTTATCTTTGCGATACGAGATAGGGAAAAACCGCTTATAAAACTAAGATTTAAAAAGAGTCCAAGTAACCTCTGTACCTCTACTCTCAAATGCTTTCTTTGTCATGATCCACCAGCTCTTAGCAACACCACGCAGCTGATGAATTACTAACCTGATTCGGCGGTCATCTGTATAGTCAATGGAATCAAACAACTGATCCATATCATCCAACCAACTCTCACAGTCAACTGGATTTTCTGAACCCATCAACAACGGCGGATTGAACGACTGAAACCTCTTCAGCAAGGTTTCCATAGGAGTCGCTGAAGCATCCAACTAATCAACTTCAGTGCTAGCTTGCTCAGTTGCAGGGATAACTGGCGGTATGTTTCTGTTTATCACTCAACGAGGACCCATCTGATAATCAAAGGTTAGGACACGAGATATCTTAATCGCTACAATCAGTGCCCTTACAACCGCTTGGAATACCGGATACCAGTCGATAACAGAAACAGTTATATCTCAAGTAGATCATGTTTTATAAATTAAATCACATAACCATGTAATTCAATAATTCTCAATAATAAAGCATGCTCGCATGGAATTAAGTACACAGTTAAAATAATTCAAACACATGCGAGGAGCCAATACACGCAGACTCGATCTACCCGCTCACTCTAGTTCGACAGAGAATCTTAACGCTCTGATACCACTTAATGTGAGACCTCGATTCCAAACAACTAATCTCGGGATTAAACAACAATAAGGCATACAATAACCAAAGGTTAAAAGCAATAAGATTTTTTTTTTAAAATAGTGCCTCGCTCGATCGGTAAGATCTTACCGATCGAGCGAGCCAAAAACCCAAAAGGTTCTGCCCGAGAAATCCAACCCTCGCTCGATCCGTAAGATCTTGTGGATCGAGCGAGCCACAAAATTTCCAAAACAGAACTGCATCAAAATGACCTCGCTCGATCCGCAAGATCTTGCGGATCGAGCGGTGACAGAAACAGAGCAAAAACAACAGAAATCATGCTAGAACTTGAGTCCAAAACCAACAACATTTTATCATGCATTACAATCACAAGTTCTCCAACTAATACATGAAATTCATTATTCGAGTTTAGAAGATTAGAAACGGGGTCTCACACTTATACATCATCATGATGCCTGGATGTACAGAGAATCGACTGCGGTGAGCTTGCGATAAGATCTCATCCCTCAAAGTAGAGTCCTCGGGTACCACAACCCGACCAGAAAGATACAACAGACCGTCTCCCTGCAAATGGAAACCAGAAGTATTATCACCTTCAACCAAACGGGTTATCTTCTGCGTCTTCAGATCAGAATTCTGAGCTTCTTGGATTCGTCGATACAACGCTGGCTCTGCAAGCACAGAAGAAACATGAATCCCTTGCTGTTCTTTCTTATAACGGAATGTGAATCCTGAAGAACAACACTCTTCCACTGCCTTCCGTACCGAACTGGTACGAAGGGAACTTGCATAGACTTTGCGACTAAGCGCATCAGCAACAGGATTTGAAGAACCTGGATGGTACTTTATCTCACAATCGTAATCCTTCAACAGATCCATCCAATGACGCTGCCGCATGTTCAACTCAGCCTGAGTGAACAGATACTTCAAACTCTTATGATCGGTGAAGATCTCAAATCATTCTCCGTACAAATAGTGACGCCATATCTTAAGAGCAAAGACAATGGCTGCAAGCTCTAAATCATGTACGGGATAGTTCTCCTCGTGAGTCTTCAGCTGTCTGGAGGCATAAGCGATCACGTGGCCATTCTGAGTCAACACACACCCCAAACCCTGGAGAGAAGCATCAGTGAAGACTACAAAACCACCTGATCCAGACGATATGGCAAGAACTGGAGCTGTCGTCAGACGACATCTCAACTCACGAAAACAGTCTTCACAAGTATCAGACCAAACGAAAGAAACGTCTTTCTTCGTCAACTGAGTCAAAGGCTTAGCTATTTGAGAGAAATTCTCCACAAAACGACGATAGTATCCTGCTAAACTAAGGAAACTACGAATCTCAGAAGTTGTAGTCGGACGTGACCAATTCAAAATAGCCTCTGTCTTGCTAGGATCAACAGATACGCCCTCCTGAGAAATGACATGACCAAGGAACACAACTCGGTCAATCCAGAAGTCACACTTACTCAGCTTCGCGTACAACTGTCTTTCCCTCAAGACCTGCAGTACAGTATAGAGATGGTAGGCATGCTCATCCATGCTGTGAGAATACACCAAAATGTTATCGATGAACACCACCACGAACTTATCCAGAAAGTCACGGAAAACTCTGTTCATCAGATCCATAAAAACAGCTGGTGCATTCGTCAGACCAAACGGCATCACTAGAAACTCATAGTGTCCATACCGCGTACGAAATGCTGTCTTAGGAACATCCTCTTGTCGAACTCGCAACTGATGATACCCAGACCGAAGAACAATCTTCGAGTAGACAGAAGTACCCTGCAACTGATCAAAGAGATCATCTATCCGCAGAAGAGGATACTTATTCTTCACTGTCACCTGATTCAACTGACGGTAGTCAATACACAATCGCATCGACCCATCCTTCTTCTTGACAAATAGTACTGGGGCTCCCCATGGCGAAACACTAGGTCGAATATAACCCTTATCAAGAAGATCTTGCAATTGCTTCTGCAGCTCTTTCATTTCTGATGGTGCCAATAGATAAGGAGTTCTGGAAATTGGTGCAGTCCCTGGCACTAACTCAATGTCAAACTCAATCTCCCTTACTTGTGGCAAACCTGGAATCTCCTCCGGAAACACATCTGGAAAGTCACAAACCACTGGTATCTCTCGGATATCTGGCTCTCCTAAGGATGCGTCAATGGCGTAGATAAGGTAGCCTTCCCAGCCAGACTCTAAAGCACGCCGGGCCTTCAGAGCTGAAACCACTGGCATCGGGGGTCGCGCTCCCTCACCATAGAAAAACCATGACTCGTCATCCACTGGACGAAACTGAACAAACCTCTGATAGCAATACACTATCGCTTGGTAGGTAGTCAAAAGATCTATCCCAATGATGCAATCAAAATCCTCCATCGCTAGAATCATCAGGTTAGCACTAAGCTGATTTCCCTCGAAATCCAAAACACAACCCACAACTAGACGCTTGGCTAAAACCTCGCTCCCCATAGGAGTAGAAACCACTAGCAACACGTCTAAAGGAATAAACGGAAATCTATACTTCTTAGCAAAACATGCTGAGACAAAATAATGCGATGCACCGGTATCAATTAAAACATATGCAGGAAAACCACATAAACTACAGATACCTGCAATCATCCGATCACTGTCAGCCTCTGCCTGCTCTTGGTTAAGCGCAAAGACCTGACCCTGGGCACGTGGCCTCAAAGAAGAATGACCCCGAGAAGGAGTCTGAGTAGGCTTTCTCTGAGACTGCTGCGGCTGCTGGCGCTGCTGCGAATACTGCTGCTGAAAAGGTGGCTGCTGATACTGAGGTGGCTGAACAGATGCCTGAGAACCTCCGGAACCACTCACTACCCCAATCAGCATAGGACAATCTCTCTTCATGTGACCCTCCTGGCCACACTGGAAACATGCAGTGGTCGATCGACCACACTGCCCTGGCAGATGTCTGCGTCTGCACTGACGACAATGGTTCGGCCTTTGACCACCAAAGTTATGCACTCCACCAGATCCAAAGGAAGAAGAAGAATTACCTCCTGGCTTCTTGAAGTACTTCCCCCTAGGGCCCAAAGCACTAGCACTCACTGACCTGGAAGAAGAAGAGTAAAGTCCCCTGTTCTTCCGAATACTGTCCTCGGCCTAGCGACAACGGTCCACCAAATCCTCGTAAGTCCCATCGCCACCCACAGCAACCATCCGATGAATATCAGGGTTCAACCCTTGAAGGAAATGATCAAACTTCGCCATAGAACTATCAGCAACATGAGGACAAAAAGGTAGCAGATCAAAGAACTTCTGCCGTTACTCCTCGATCGTCATCGTCCCCTGTCGCAAACTCAACAACTCACTGGCTTTCGCCTGACGAAGAGCTGGAGGAAAATACAGTCTCTGATAAGCAGTACGAAACTCAACCCAAGTAGCTGCACCTCTAGCTGCTATGAACGGTGCGGAAGTAGATCTCCACCACTTCCTCGCTCTGCCCTCAAGCATAAAGGCAAGAATCTCCATCCTATCCTCAGCCGTGCAACGGAACTCCTGGATGCACTGCTCCATCCTCTCAATCCAATCCTCCGCCTCTTCAGCTATCTCACCACCCGTCAAAGGCTTCGGGCTAACCTCCTTGAATCTATGCATGCTCACTCGCCTGCGCTCCTCGGGCTGTCCCCGACGTCTACGATCATCCGGATTGCCCCAACGACCGCCGTCTACGCTACCGTGGCTCTCGTCGTAATCTGTCATCTGTTACATAAGAACAGATAATTACTTAATCCGCTTTACTATATTCCCAGTGCAATGCGTCGCTCTGATACCAAAAATGTAGTGACCCAACCCGGATCCACTACCTAATCAGAGTTAGAGTAAAAGCGCACGCAATAAAAGCTTAAAGCGTAAAGTGCGGATAATTAAAATACAACAAATCCAATCGGCAGAATACAACCGATGATATCACAAGTGTATAAGTACTGTTATACAACCAAATCGAAGGTTCAGGGTAAATAAATCCCTACCCTCTACAACTTCGCACTCTCCAAAGCTCAATCCTGCTGAGAGCCGCCTGGACCGTCCAGCCTCAAACCTGCCCCGCCACAAGGTACACAATACCCAAACACAGGGGCGTGAGCTAGAACGCTCAATACGAAGAAATGATATAAATACTGAAAGAGTGGGTGCCCGGTTAGCCAACTTATGGCTAAGGGCTTTTGTGACTCTATGTATAAACAATCTTTGTTTAATATAATTTACATTCATTAATGGCATTTTCTTTGTCTTTCTTCATATTGTTATATTGTGATATACTATTGATGTTTTGATAAAGACCTTGAATATACTATAGTTTAAGTAAGATGAGATAGTGAATAAAGAGAGATCACTATTATGAAACACATTTTATAGTCACTGTATATTCTAAACAGTTCCTAGTCAATTAAGCCGTCCGCTAATAAGGATAAGGATCGCTCGAGATTGAGACTAGCATTTGTGATGCCAAGTACCACGTTTCATTGGTAATGGACATGGAGATGTTCAAAGCATGCAAATGGATATTCGTATGATGAATGATCGAACTACCCTATTCGGACTTTCCAAGTGGTTATCACTTATCGAGTGGATAAAGTCTGCGATTTTGGTTGTACACCATTAGTCATTACTACTTGAAACATCATTGAGACTCTATATGCTAGTACTGTACTTTGACTCGTTTACCGACTCTATTGGGGTCATCAGGTGTCGGGATTGGGTACAGTTATGACACATATAGGAGTCGATGCTTTGTTGTCAAGGATTCACCACATACTTGCGAGTGTGGATATCCTACGGGATCTGAGGAGATATTAGTGTGACGAATCTCTGGCCAGAGTACATGATGTGTTTTAGGTTACTCGGTTTTCCTAGTAACACATGCGATGTCACTATTTGATCTCCAAGATGTAATGCATATCGAATCTCGAACGACTCTCGATGCACCAATGGTTGTTGATTCGATCGGGATATTTGGATGAAGGGACCGTACTGTACGCTAACCAAAATCTACTGGTTCTTGCAAGCACTATCAGTGATACCTAGGAAATCATGGGGCGATGTTGCTAGATGCTCTTACCATGATTCGTTGGGCAAGTCGGAAATTGTTGTTCCGAGTCACAAGGAGTTGTGAGCCCACGGGTAGCTGTATCCTTGAACCATTGAGGGTCACACAAGTAATGGATTAATATACCCCGTTGAGATAGTTAAATTTAAAGAGTTAAATTTAATGAAAGAGAAGTTGGACTTCTTAACTAAAAGGGAGTGGAATTTCCTAAAATGACATAGGGATGGGCATTTTTGGAAATCACTGAATTCGGATTCAGAAAAATTATCTTGACTTTAAAAGGTGCAGAAATAGTTTCTGTACACATTGGTGAAATCGGTTTATCAATCGAAGTCATGATGAATTTTATATTAATTTCTATACTTGTTGTACTAAAGTTATGGATTGTGGGCTCTAAGGACTTAGAGTCCTAATACAATTATAACTTAATCTAGTCTAGAAATTATCTATAAATACATGTGTAGTGTTCGAAAATTGACACAATTAATTCTAGAAATTTTCAAAATTCACATAAAATAATTCAAGGGGATTTTCGAAATTCCTCTGTCCCTTTTGAGAAAATTCGGTCTGTGATTTTTGTGAAAAATTACATTCCGAATTAACAGATCAAATCTGTTTGTTCTCATTGATAAACATCTGATTGATTTCTAGTGCAATCAATCAGAGGGTTTCTGTTTTCTATTCGTAGACCTTATTCCGGAGATTGATCGTGAAGCCATCGGTTCCCGGGATATACAAGAACAGTAGATTAAATTATGTTAGTGTCCATAATCAAGTCGTTGCTTGAATAGGTAAAAATTTAATTGTGATTTTATTTTTACTTGCATAAATTTAATCGTAAAGTTTTGATACACAGGATATGGAATCGTTCCATATTGAAAAAAAAAATATTTTAAACTTCCGCTGCACCGAGTATCAATTCATAATTGATCTGAACACATTTTTCCAACAGTGGTATCAGAGCCAGGTTGCTCAGATCAAACGATTAAATTAATCGATTGTACAAAATTTTTGGCCACGGGTTTTTGAAACAAAAACAAAATTTTAAATTAAAATTTAATGGGCACATCGGGCAGCGATTGTCGCTGCCCGAGGCAGCGAACGTCGATGCCCAGGGTAGCGCACGGTGCTGCCCATGGGCAGCGATTTGATCGCTGCCCAAGGGGCAGCGACGGGCTGCCCTGCCCGGCCCTCATTTTGGGGCGCGGGCTGCCCGGGATTGTCCCGGGTAGCCCGGGAAAAATTAAAATTAATTTTAATTAAAATTTTAAATTTTTGAAATTTTAGTTTTTGGTCCGATCGAAAATTGTTTTTGATTGGTCCACGAGGCATCGGATCAAATTGTTTGAGTCCGAAATTTTTAAAATTGATTTTTGGATAAATTTGAATTTTTGGAAAATTTGTAAATTTTATCCGTTAAATTAGATTTTATAAAATTAATTATTTTGGTACAATTGATGATAAGATATGATCTTATGAAAGTATTAGATAAAATATGATTTATCTTTTAAATTATGATGTCATTGCATGTTATCCAATGTTTTAATTATTAAATTAATTATTGGATAAAAGGATGATCGATTGGCATGATCAATGTTTTAGGTGTATGTTAGGTAATTTACATTTGGTTTTATTGTTGTTGGGTTTTATTAATGGGCTTGGTTTATAGCTCAATTTGAATTGTCATTTGTAATAAAAAGTGGGCTTGGTTTATGGCCCGTTCCCACCCCTTAAATATGTATCACCTACTTTTCATCGAAATTTATTGTAAATTTGTTAAACTTAGTGGGAGATAAAGATTTGAAGACAATGATGGGCCCAGCAGACGATAAAGACCGAAGAAATGTAAATGGAAGCTCAATGTAATAGGATTGCATTGCATACTTGCATATCACCTAGGATTGGACTTAGACTCGTGATTGGCAACCACGGGTCGATTAGATAATGGGATCGATCATCCATAAATAATATATGATATTATTGATGTATGCATGTTTAGACTAAATTGTATGAATCCCGCAAGCATACATAAATTGCATGATGAGACAAATTTTCAAAAATTAAAATCCCTCATTTTAAATACGATTTAAAATTGATATCAAGATTTATAAAAGGGAATTTAATTATTGTTTAAATGTTCCTACCTTCCATGAACGATCAATGTATGAGATGCTACCCGCGAATACGGTCCGGCTCATATTTTTGGAGGGGTCCGTTCGTCGAAAAGTTGTACATTGGATCGACGCATGTTGTAAGTTTGGTGGAACTCCCATGGGATTGGCTCATATTATTGGGGGATCCACATGGCGACCGTCCATCACAACTTAATATTTATGGGTTATCTTGACATGTCACAATAAACGGCGTCATATTATTGGGCCCTGTCTGGACATGAGGTAAAAACATGGGGGTTACTTTGGAAGTAATTGGGCTCTAACTTTTGAAAATTATGGTTGGCTGATATTATTCGGGACTATGATTTGTCAATTGGACTCCATGTTCCCACTAAGGAATGGAGTTTTCCGTTTTCACTAGAGGGTAGTGAAATCGTTAAAATAGTGGGAGTGAAATTCATAAAATTAAATTTCGCCATATTTTATGTCTTAGTAAATTAATTAAACAATCACTGATTATTGTCTGTTTCTTTTCAGTATTTCATTACAATGAATTCGCGAAATCCATTATACTCAATTCACGAACAAAACAAATTGACTGGCGCAAACTATACGGAATGGTTCCGTAAATTAAAGATTGTTCTAAACTCGGAGAAGATTTTCTACGTGTTAGAAAAAAATCCTCCAAAGGAAGCACCGGCTAATATAAGTCCGGAAGAATTGGCAAAACTTGATCAATGGTGGGACCATGATATCAAGGCTAAATGCTATATGCAAGCTTCAATGTCTGATGAACTCCAGAGGCGATTTGAGGATGCCGTGAATGCTGCTGACATACACATGAACCTCAAGGAACTTTTTGGAGCTCAGTCAAGGTCGGAGAGGTATGCCACCGTCAAAGAGCTCATGACATGCCACATGCGAGATGGGACTTCGGTCCGTGAGCATGGGGTACACATGATTGGGCTCATTGAAAAATTGGTAACACTCGATTTGACATTGGAGCATGAACTAAACGCGGACTTGTTACTTCTTTCACTTCCTTCGTCGTTTGACGGATTTGTGGTGAACTTCAATATGAACAAGATAGAGGTCACCCTTGAAGAGATGGTCAATATGCTTGTGTCTTATGAGGCCACATTAAAGAAGGATAAACCGGTACTCTTGGTTGGCTCCTCTTCTTACTCCAAGAAGGGGCCAAGTGGAAAGGGTAAGAAACGTTCTGCCCCACCCAAGAAAATTGTACCACAAAAGAAGGCCAAGACAAAAGCTTCAAATGTGAACATATCTGGAGATGTTTGCCATCACTTCAAGAAACCCGGTCATTGGAAACGTAACTACAAGGAATACCTCGAACAGTTGCGAACTGCAAAGGGTATGTTTTACATTAAAATAAATGTTTCACTTAATACTAATTCTTGGGTATTGGATACCGGATGTGGATCTCACATTTGCAATGATTTGCAGGTGATGACAAGAAGTCGTAAGCTTAGGATGGGTGAGACCCAGCTGAGGCTCGAAAATGGTTCCAGAGTTGAAGCCAAAGCAGTGGAAGACGTTTATTTAGTTTTGCAGAACAATTTTAAGTTATTTTTTAGAGATGTTTTATTTGTGCCAAATTTAGTTAAAAACATTATTTCTGTTTCTAGGCTTGATAGAGATGGTTTTTCTTGTAATTTTGTGAATGGGATTTGCAATATTTACAAGAATGAATGTTTGATTGGAAATGGACAACTTGAAAACGATCTATATAACTTAAAATTAAAAGACGTTCCAATTAATTATGTTGATAAACCGGTAAGAACAAATAAAAGAAAAAATGATAGTCAAAACCCGGCAAACCTTTGGCATGCTAGGCTAGATCATATTTCCTCAAGGAGGATGAACAAGCTAGTGGGAGAGGGCATGTTTGATATGTCTGATATTAACTCTCTACCTACTTGTGAGTCCTGCCTAAAAGGAAAAATGACTAAATCTCCTTTCAAAGGAAAGCCTGAGCGTAGTCAAAATCTGTTGGATTTGATCCATACAGATGTTTGCGGACCATTTAGTATCGGTACTAAATTTTGTCACACCTACTTCATTACCTTTACTGATGATTATTCGAGGTATGGGTATTTATATTTAATGAAATATAAGTCTGAATCATTTTCAAAGTTCAAAGAATTCAAGGCTGAAGTAGAAAACAAACAAGGTAGAAGTATTAAAGCACTTCGATCGGATCGAGGTGGAGAATACTTAAGTACCGAGTTTTTGAGCTATCTAAAAGAGAATGGGATTCTCTCTCAGTGGACTCCTCCTATGACACCTCAGCTGAATGGTGTCTCGGAGCGTCGCAATCGAACTTTGTGAAAGAGTGGATGCCCGGTGAGCCAACTTGTGGCTAAGGGCTTTGATGACTCTTTGTATAAACAATCTTTTGTTTAATATAATTTACACTTTTATTAATGGCAATGACTTTATCTTTCTTCATATTGTTATATTGTAATATACTATTGTTATTTTGATAAAGACCTTGAATATACTATAGTGTATGTAAGATGTGGTAGTACATGGGGATGTCTATCATGAAACACATCTTATAGTCACTGTATATTCTAAATGGTTCCTAGTCGATTGAGCCGTCCGTTAATAAGGATAAGGATCGCTCGAGATTGAGACTAGCATTTGCGATGCCGAGTACCACGTTTCATTGGTATGGAACATAGAGATGTTCAAAGCATGCAAATGGATATTCATACGATGAATGATCGAACTACCCTATCCGGACTTTCCAAGTGGTTATCACTTATCGAGTGGATAAAGTCCGCGGTTTTGGTTGTACACCATTAGTCCTTACTACTTGAAACATCATTGAGACTCTATATGCTAGTACTATGCTTTGACTCGTTTACCGACTCTATTGGGGTCATCAGGTGTCGGGATTGGGTACAGTTACAACACATATAGGAGTCGATGCTTTGTTGTCAAGGATTCACCACATACTTGCGAGTGTGGATATCCTATGCAATCTGAGGAGATATTAGTCTGACGAATCTCTGGCCAGAGTACATGATGTGTTTTAAGAAATGGTTTCTTAGTAGCACATGCGATGTCACTATTTGATCTTCAAGATGCATTGCATAGTTATCAAATCTCGAACGACTCTCGATTTACCAATGGTTGTTGATTCGATCGGGATATATGGATGAAGGG
Organism: Henckelia pumila; assembly: GCF_033568475.1. Taxonomy (NCBI): domain Eukaryota; kingdom Viridiplantae; phylum Streptophyta; class Magnoliopsida; order Lamiales; family Gesneriaceae; genus Henckelia; species Henckelia pumila. Next base: position 34,530,563 of record NC_133120.1, on the reverse strand, counting down.
ACCGTACTGTACGCTAACCAAAATCTATTGGTTATTGCAGGCACTATCAGTGATACCTAGGGAATCATGGGGCAATGTTGCTAGGCGCTCTTACCATGATTCGATGGGCAAGTCGGAAATTATTGTTCCGAGTCACAAGGAGTTGTGAGCCCACGGCTAGCTGTATCCCTTAACCATTGAGGGTCACACAGAGTAATGAATTTTTAATCCCCGTTGAGATAGTTAAATTTAAAGAGTTAAATTTAATGAACAAAGAAGTGGGACATCTTATTTAAGAGTAGAGGAGTAAGATTTTCTAAAATGACATAGGGATGGGCATTTTTGGAAATCACTGAATTCGGATTCAGAAAATTTATCTTGACTCTAAAAGATGCAGAAATGGTTTCTGTGAACATTGGTGAAATTGGTTTATCAATCTGAGTCACGATGAATTTTATATTAATTTCTGAACTTGCGGGCTTTGCTTGTTAGGCTTGAACTTATGACTAATGGGCCCTAAGCTGTTAGCAGCCCACATTATAAATAAGTTATTGCAGTACAGAAATTACACAACAGAGGTCACAATTTTCGAAAACCTAGTTGTTTTTCTCTCTAAAGTGGCCGCCCCCTCCCTCTCTCTGTCGGGAAAATCCAGTCTGTGAATTTTGAATTTGCAGTCTGGTTTAACGGATCAAATTCGTTAATTCTCTTCGTAGAAACTTCTGATAGATTTTCTAGTGCAATCTATTAGAGGGATTAAATCTCTGTTCGTGGACCTGATTGAAGAACAGTTCGTCCATCAGTTCCAGGGATATACAACAAGAGCAGAGTAATCTGTTGGTGTCCATAATCTCGATTCGAGATTGGAGGTAAAAATTTATAATTTTTATTTAATTTTTACACACACAATTTAATCGTAAAGTTTTGATACCCATTATGGATTCGTTCCATATAAAATTTTTAAACTTCCGCTGCACCGGGTATCAATACTGATTGATCTGATCGCCGTTCTCCAACAGTGGTATCACAGCCAGGTTGCTCAGATCAAGCGATTAAATTAATCGATTGTACAAAAAAAATTTTAAGCCTCGGTTTTTGAAACAAAATAAATATTTTTTTTAAAAATAAAATTTTTCGGGCAAAAACACGGGCAGCGAGGGTCGCTGCCCAGCGCTGCGCAGGGCAGCGCACGGTGCTGCCCAGGGCGGCGATCGTCGCTGCCCTAGGGGCAGCCACGGGCTGCCCGGGAGCGTCCCGGGCTGCCCGCGAAAATTAATTTTTAATTTTAAAATTTTAATTTTAATATGTTAAAATTCTATTTTTGGTCCGATCGAAAATTGTTTTTGATTGTTCCACGAGGCGTCGGATCGAATTGTTCGAGTCCGAAAATTTTAAAACTGATTTTTGGATAAATTTGAATTTTTTGAAAATTTATAAATTTTATCCGTTAAATCAGATTTTATGAAATTAATTATTTTTGGTACAATTGATGATAAGATATGATCTTATGGAAATATTGATAAAATATGATTTTATGTATAAAATTGGATTTTATATGTAAAATATGATTTTATTTGATAAAAAGATAAAATATGATTTTGTATGTAAAATTAGATTTTATATATGGAATATGATTTTATCCTTTTAATTTAAATTGCCATTGCATGTTATCCAATAAATTAATTTTGAATTAAATATTATTGGATAAGGATGATCGATTGCCATGACCAATTTTGTAGGTGTATGTTAGGAATTTACATTTGTTTTTATTGTTTTTGGATTTATTAATGGGCCTGGTTTATGGCCCAATATGAATTGTCATATGTAATAAAAGTGGGCCTGGTTTATGGCCCGTTCCCACCCCTTAAAATGTATCCCCTACTTGTCATGGTTATTTATTGTAAATACATTAGACTTAGTGGGAGATGAAGATTTGAAGACGGAGGTGGGCCCAGCAGACAATAAAGACAGAAGAAATGTAAATTGGAAGCTCAATGTAATAGGATTGCATTGCATACCTGCATATTACCTAGGATTGGACTTAGACTCGTGATTGGCAACCACGGGTCGATTAGAAATGGAATCGATCATCCTATATAATATATGATATTATTGTTGTATGCATGTTTTAGACAAAATTGTATGAATCCCGCAAGCATAAAAATTTTAAAATGATGAAACAAATTTTCAAAATTAAAATCCCTCATTTTAAATATGATTTAAAATTGATATCAAGATAAATAAAGGAAATTTAAATATTGTTTAAATGTTCCTACCTTCCATCAACGATCAATGTATGAGATGCTACCCGCGGACACGGTCCGGCTCATATTATTGGGGGGGCCCGTTCGTCGAAAAGCTGTACATTGGATCGACACATGTTATAAGTTGGGTGGAACTCCCATGGGATCGGCTCATATTATTGGGGGATCCACATGGCGACCGTCCATCACAACTTAATATTGATGGGTCATCTTGACAATGTCACAATAAACGGCGTCATATTATTGGGCCCTTATTGGACATGAGGTAAAAACGTGGAGGTTGCTTTGGAAGCAATTGGGCTCTACCTTTTGAAAATTATGGTTGGCTGATATTATTCGGGACCATAGTTTGTCAATTGGACTCCATGTTCCTACTAAAGAAAACAGTTTCCCGTTTTCACTAGAGGGTAGTGAAATTGTTAAAATAGTGGGAGTGAGATTCATAAAATAAATTTCGCCTATTTTAAGTCTTAGTAAATTAATTAAACAATCACTGATAATTGTCTGTTTCTTTGCAGTATTTCATTAAGATGAATTCGCGCAATCCACTATTCTCTATCCTCGAACA